>NW_008751778.1:914139-950732 GCF_000715545.1 Opisthorchis viverrini
GTCATGCACCGTCGAACAACAATATTCGATCTCAAATAAGGCTCCTATTCTGCAGCTAGATAAGCATTTAAATACATTGGTCCCAAGAGGAAGTCCCTTGAATTCCGTACTTATGCTTCGCGCTGTTGACTCCTACTCTCTGATGACGTGAGGGCTTGCAACGAGTTGTTTCCACGACTAGTGGGATCCACCAAAACTCTAGTCTTTTCAACGTTGTGTTCGATTTTGTCGTTGATATCAGCAAAGAATGCATCCTTCAAGGAACCGTTAATCTGGGTTTCGAAGCCCGGGATAGTGTTACCTCCCTAATTAACGGGAATCAGTCTACACCTCGGTTTCAGCAATACCGAATGACCGGATCGATCAACGATTCGATAAGACCTGAAAGAAGTCATTCCCATGGTATTAAGGTCAAGAATTTGAACTCAGAAGGACAATGTTTTTGCACCAAAACAATAATGAGTAGTATATTCGCACAACAAATGCGTACTCCTTGATCATCCATAGTACGGTCGCTTTCGAATTCCCTCTAGGGTGAAGAAAGGAAGTGAGATATGGATACCGTGGGATACAATGATAGTTTACAGCGGAATGCAGTAATCGTTGCTTGGCAAAAATCAAAAGGTTTCTGTATTGGTCGGGAAACCCTTACGTGAAAAGCAAACTTCGCACTGGACTGGGTGTTTTGACTACCATGCCCAGCTCTGAAGTCCCCAACGAGGGCAAGCAGGCAAATACTCTGTAGTGCCATGAAGCATCAACAAAAACATACTAATGGAAAAAGTACTAACACAATACTAGATAAACCTTGAATATGAACCGTAGTGCAGGTCGACACAAAATCGGATAGGTGAGTCAAACACTAAAGGCCTGAAGGATGACTGAGTTATCGAGCCGACAGCTGAATGGCGTAGAGGTCACTCATGAGATCACGCGTCACAAACACTCAAACTACATGATAATTCCTGTCCCACTTGCGACCTCAGCCGACAACATGTACACTGCAACTTCCCATCCATTTTTGTTTACGCGGCTACCACTTGCATCACCCGCCAGGCTTATGAACTTCATTCAGTGCATCAGGTCAAGTTGTATTCTTGATCGTGCAAGCATCAAACACGAAGGGACACCCACTCTCGACACTGTGATCAGTAGGCATACAACTGGGCTCAACTCGCACACTCGCGCGCACAGGACAGGAAGTCAACAGAGCCCCGCAAGTCTCCACGGACAGCTACGGAACATTCGTAGCAGTTATACTGCCGAAAAGACACGTCCCACGTCCGGAGTTTCACTCAGGAACACTCAACAAGTGTCCTCCAACGGTAAATCACCTTTTGGCTTATTCCACTTTTTCCATTGTACCCATTTTTATCAAGGGCACCTAACTATTGTATTCATCACAGTCTAGACATTTTATAGTGCTCGTTACGTTCTGATGATCAACTTAATTACGTCACAACTAGAGCACTAACAGGTCCATGGTTTCAACCCGACCGCTGTATCTCGGCTTCTGACCAGGATGGGGCATTCTGGTAGTATTGCAGCCCTCGTGTAGCATGGCGGCTAGGCACCGAAATGGTGTCAGACCTGAGCGATTATTATTTCACTGATGCGTATGTGTGTACAACAAATTATCAAGATTATCACCAATGAGAGCTCACACTTGCCGGCCTATAGATTGCTAATCCACTTGAAAGTCATGGGTTTGAGTTATTTCATCATGCGAAAGTTTCAAATTTGCAAGACTGATTGTCACACCTGTGGGTGGGTCTTGGCAACCGGGCTCTGAACATTGATTTCTAGATGTGTTTTGGCGATATATCATTAATCCTCATAAAAGTACAACCGAATGGAATCACAAACACCCCACGGGCATCACGGAAATAATACTGTTATTCATCCTCTGGCAAAATTGCTGCGTGAGTTGCGCCTCATTTTTAGTTGAGATTGTACCCTAAAAATGGCAAGCCGCGAAGAATATAATAGCTGGTTCATTCTTATTGGGAATCATTCGCAGCGCGTCTCGCGAATGTCAATATGGTTTCAAAACAGAAAAATCCCGCTTCGAAATTTGAACACTTAAGCCTTCAGTTATGAGGGGCTGATCACCACTTTGACGAACGTTGTGCTAAGCAGGATAAGGCCCAAGGATCAAACACACTGAGTTTCATAATATTGGCATTGCTGATGATGAAAACGAAACACCGGTGCGATGCTTCGTGTCAGCAGAAAATTGGCTTCACATAGAATTCAGAAACCCAGCTGATACTTCCAGGTTCCACTCGCATTATCAGAAAAAATTCATTTCTTCCGTTTTCATTTAAAGTCTGGTATTTTCATGTGACGACTGATATGGGGTCAGCATAATGACTGCAAATTTAAAATCTACGAGATGATGGAGGAAACATCCTCAGCGATTAAATAGCTGGAGCTTGTCTTCAATAACGATTATAATGACAATTCACAAAACTAAACAAATAATAAGAATCTAATTCTGAAAACGTTTTATTTTCCCAACTTTTTGGCTTAGTAAGTAGAGGCCACATTCAACGGTTAAGAATCGTAAGAAGGCCAGAGCAAATGCGTTCAGAACAGTCAGAGAGGAACTTACTGTCGGTTCTGTTTGTCCCCGCTTGCAATACACTCTTGGCTTTCCATTTCATCCTCCCCGAAGAGATTCTGAATTCAAAAAGTGATTGGTTGGTTTAGGAACCGCAGTGATATTGAGTAACAATGAAATATTCGGTACATTAGTGAGCCCGGGAGCCCATGTTTAAGCACTGATCTTTGGAATTTTTAGTACAGATAATTAAGTTTAATATCTCACGAAATATGTTTGAGTCGCACAACTAATAAGCTAACGTCTAGGGTTTGATCAGCTAGTTGATCGAATTTAAAATCAGTTATTCCCAAAAAGGTGGTTAAATTTTATAGATACAGCCCCAAAATCGACTTTATTTTTTTGTCCGCTTTCCATTTTGTAATTCTCCTCATGTAGTCTTTTAAGACATTAGGCAAGCCAGTGATTTTTATAGTTTGAACGCATTCGCCCGTTCACGCGGTATAATCTTAATGCTTCTAGAATGTGCTGAAATGTCAGGGTTGCGAAATCGCTTCCCATGTTAAATGTTTTGGGTTCAAATCCAAGTTTATCCAGGATTAGCTGCCACTGCGCTCTAACAAGTAGGGTTCTACTTGTTGCCTTCTGTATTTGGAGTAGATCATTCAAAATAGTTGTACGTAAATGGACAAAGCACACCCGAGGAGTACAAATCAGGGCCTCCTACAGCCACAATAATTAGATCGGGGCCGTCAGTCCATAAAGCCAGAATTCAACTACTTTAGAATCATAAATGAAATAATGAATACTGTTTCCCCTTTAAACCAAAGTTAAACTTTTCCGCATCCTTTTACAGAAAAACATATTAGTAAAATTAAAGGTACTTGAGGAAGTTCAACAAAGGTCTTCAAAAAATGAGTAAATAACACCTCAACGGAGTGTTGTTTTGTTTGTCACTAATCACTTTTTCTTCAATAGCGTTCTTAAATTCACTTCAGTGATATTCAGAAGTCAAAAGTTTGTAGATCTTTCAATTTGTCTACAACACTGGAGGGGGACAAGCAACAAACTCATAGACTGACACAAAAACTTTCTTCTATCTGCATTATTATCTGGCATCGCAAAGTGTTGGGAAGCGTGTTTGACTTTTTTCTTCAAATGAGGTATTAGTTTTCATTCTGCGGTGAGATTTCTCAGACAGTTTTGAAATATTGTTTCTGCTCTAGAGCTTTTTATGAAATATATTTGAGGACTGAGAATTTTAACTATATGGAGCAGTTTTTCCTTTGTGAGCCTAAAAAGTTTCCTCATCTAAATTTCACCCAGTACAAGCTCGTTCTTAGCTGCCCATTCTTGACGACATACGATATGGTGCCTGTGGGTACGTGGGCACTTAGTCTTCACGCAAGTGTCCCCAATAATGAACTGATCAAACGCTACGACACAGTATCTGTAACATGCCGTGTAGAAAAAGCAGCATGTGGAAATGGTTTCCTGTATGGCCTGTTTGAGAATCTTGCATTTTGCAGTTGAAAATAACTGCAATAAGACTCGCGAATCCTGGTCACATTTGCTTAACCAAATGGTGTATGGGAAGAGGATTTAGTTGTTTTTATTACAGTATATGAGGTTGCCACGTATGGTAACCTTGGGTACAAAAATAATGTAGTCGTAAAGCTTAGAAAATTCTACGCTACAAAATGTAGCGTTTCAGTGTTCGCACGATTCATTTAGCCCAATCCACTGCGCCTGAAGATACTCTTCAGCTGGCACCCTGGACAGGGCTTTTTAATCAAACAAGCAACCCGGTAGAAAACAGTGAAACTAAAGATTTATGGTAAGTGGGACGTCAGTAGTAATCAAAATGATTTAGCAAAAATACGTTGTCAACTATTTCTCAGTGGAGTAGCCTATGACACGTGACCTTTTTCTGACCACGAATTTAAGTAACGGCTTTCAAAATGACAGCGTTGAGAATGCGCATGTTATGTGCACCTTTTACACAATTTTTTGGAAAATAGGGGACAAATATTTTGCTGTCATACAGAGGCACAAACCCTGACTTTTTACGTCGGGACCAAATCCTGTGAAAAACCAGTTTATTGTGATAAAGTAGTTCTGAAATCTGACCACTAATCTAGTTTTCACTTANAAGTGCAAGAGGTACCGTGAAGCCGTCTTGTTCTTCATCAGTATATATATCAGTATACATATCATCAGCATATATAACATCATTTATATATACCATATATATACCATATATACAATATACAATATATATATATATACATATATATATCAACAATTCGACTCTGCGGTATCCCAACCAGCAGTTATAGATTTCGATTTTCAAAAAAGAAGCTTGGAAGGGTCATGAAATTAAGCAGTAACATTTATGAATATTGGAAGAGTAGTTGATGAAGAACTCCCCCATAAACTCTAAGGAACTGAGAATTCACAGAAGCAGCTGATTTGCCATGGTGCAACGAATAAAGTGTGAACACGTTCAAGGTTGAGATTTTAGACGAAGTTCAGTTTGATTTTGATTATTCGATCCAACCGATGTGACCATATAATCAGGAAAAATTTGATGGCGTACCGCTTTCTTTTTATACTTGAAGTATATTTAATGGCCTGCCAAAACTATAGGCTAACAAATAAATCAATTTTCGCATGAAAGTCGATTCAATTATCCTCAAATAAATATATCGCCATCACATGAGGAAAATATGTACCTTCTCATCAATAACCGCCTGTCGTCTGCCTCGGCGCTGAGCAATTTCCACTTGCTTGTCCTTATCTCTTGGATGGATTTGTTCCAGAGCGTCGTTCGACACCGAAGTTTTCTGTCTGTCCTCGTTTCCCGATAATTCGGAATCATTGTGTAAGTTGTGTATGTCTTCCTTGCTGCATAGAGACTGGAAAAGAATAACGGAAAGTCAGAGATAGATTTTACGAAATAGGATGGAATATTAAATCCTTATTAGAAATTAAATTTAGAGTGACCACTGAGCTGCACAACTGCAAAAGTGGAATTTCCAATTTGTCTGAGACGTGTGAGCAAAAATTACCCCCGCAAAGTCTCAAAACATCAAAAATATTTAGTGAATATTTTTTAACACTGGTTAGTGATTCGCTCTGGTGATTAAACTTGCAGATATTTCAAATGCTCATGAAATTACACTTTTTTACTCGTAATTCGCGGATTTTAGAGTTGTAAAACGAGGAGGTAAAATACACACTTGCTTATTGAAAATTATCCTGGGGACCATTGAAATTTCGTGACCGTTTTATTTTCACCCCTTTATGACAATACGTTTCCTGTTCGTGAACATCAACTTTCGAACTCTAGTCGTCCTGATGGATGGCGAGAATCAATACAACACTGAGATTTCTCGCCTGATTCCGATGATACTTGTGATATTGTGGGCGCTGTGGGAAATGTGGAATAGTAATTTAAATATTATCTCCAAACTTCGAACAATATCACATCTGTGAATGAGTAGACACCGGTAATCTTGGTAATCACAGAAGAGTATGCACGGCTTTTCGCTTGAGAGATAAGGCCACACAACTTGTAAACTTACCTAATCAGAAACGTATGATAATATATCATCTTGCGAGAAGGCATGATCCTCCAACCTGTTGATATAATAATCTCACTGTGAGAGTTCATCGATTGTTTTTGTTGTGCCCTGCAGCGCGACCAGCATTGCAGCGATATAACATCGTTTCTACGTCAAAGCTAATTGTCCGGTCGTAAAAAACGTTTGAAAACTTGCTTGTATCCGAATAGACGTCCGATTTTGATTCGATGTGTAAAATTATTGGTGAGCAACACTCTCTGAACAATATTTGCCAAAATTGTCGTATGATTGCGGCACATTATACTCCGGATTTAGGACACTGTCATGGCCTAGCAATCTGCTATGATAGGTACGAGAAATAATCCGCCCCAATTTGTTGGAGGTTTTAGAAATTTGCATTATCCATCGCTTTCAATAAGCGATTCACGCTGAATAAATAACCAAACAAAATTAATCAATGTGGAAGACTGGCTGCGGCGTTATGCACTGAGTATATTTCACATGAGATGTGGATAGAAGCTCAGTTTAATTGTGAATAAACGAAGATAAGTTGAAGAAAATGGTCCAGTTTGAGTAAGAGTAGAAGCTCCATGTCCGGATTTAGACATTGTCATGGCCTAGCAATCTGCTATGATAGGTACGAGAAATAATCCGCCCCAATTTGTTGGAGGTTTTAGAAATTTGCATTATCCATCGCTTTCAATAAGCGATTCACGCTGAATAAATAACCAAACAAAATTAATCAATGTGGAAGACTGGCTGCGGCGTTATGCACTGAGTATATTTCACATGAGATGTGGATAGAAGCTCAGTTTAATTGTGAATAAACGAAGATAAGTTGAAGAAAATGGTCCAGTTTGAGTAAGAGTAGAAGCTCCATGGAAAAATCTTCACATGGTTTGAATTCCAGCTAATATCACAACACAAGAGTTACTAAAGTACGCAAACTTAAGGTTTATCTAACAAAAACGAACGTTATAGATTTTTTTGTCAAACGCGAAAATGCTTGGTCGTCAATTATTTGTCAAAGGTCTTTTACAATAAACAGACCCGGAAAATAATCAAACATTTTGGTAAAAATGAGAATGGAGGATGGCAATAAAAACGGTTTGTTGTTTCAAGCTGTCATTATTCCAGAAAAACTTCACATCCAGTCGGATTAGGTTTCTTCTAGGCTGTGCATATAAGGTTAAGTACAGAAATTGTTTCGTTTTTCACGCGGAGAAACCAAAATGACGCCGTCCTCCAAAAACGTCTACTGTGGCATGAGTAACAATAGAACCTCAATACGCCAGAACATTTTTATATATAAAAGCAAGTTTATTCTATCTAATAAACGTTCCGAATAAATTTAACTTACAATGATTGCCATAAGCACAGCACCCTTTAAGTCCTCCTGCTCACGGTAACCGTACTGGCTATGGCCGGCAAATCTGATCAAAGATTTTGTTCAGTGCATAACTAGTTGATTGAAACTTGCCATCGGTTGATTCTAGGCAGCGTCAGACGTCTTTTCTAAGATAAAATCATTACCAAAAGCTAGAAAATTTTTTTCGCTTAGTTACACGTTATTAATTACACGTAAATGACTCAGAATAAATTTATCTGCTTATAAGATGCTGAAAGGTCGTTTTCTGCTTGTAAAACCAACATGCACATTTCTGTTGGGGCAAATAAAACCGGGAGGGACACAATAATCTGCTTTTCAACAGATGCTGGTGAACGTATGTTGGCCCACGTTTTACCCGAAATGAGAAGTTATCCTTTATAAACCGTTAGGTTGTGAAAACACATGTATCCTGAAGATTTTTGTGGTTGACGTACAACAAACCCAATATTATGTCTCTTTTCTTCAGGGAAATAATTTATTCTGCTTGGATTTATTTGGGTGGCATCTGAAGGTAGTTGTTTACACAACCACTGGATGGTAGTCATACGGGTGATTTAATACGTACGATACGTTTATATTTTGATCATTCTGCGGGTTAACTTGAGTCTACCCATCAATATTTCCTCATTGCCCTGAAATCGGATATTGCTAAATATTTCCGACACTGATCAGCTCCTTTGGTTGAAAGCTTAACATCAGAATTAACACTGCATTACCAAATAATTACACGATACATCTAAGGCTTTACCTAACCTTTCTCTTAGGCGCTCTCAGGCACCAAATATTAAAAATTAATTTAGAAGAATATACCATCTAGGCACTCCCAAGCGATGCCGCTTTTTTGAATGATGTGTACATAAGTGGTTTGTACAATAAAAGTTAATTTGTTGAGATATCTCAGTGATTAGAGCGCAAATTCATCAACAAGAATGTTTGGTTTTCGACTTTGCATGACTTTACCTCTTGGCTTCCCCTGTCTAAAATTTGGCAAATTGGCTTTACCCAGGGCCTCGTTCTTCTTTCTGATGGCATGAAATTTCCGCACTCATAGGACGCTTCTGAAAGTGTCAGTTGCCTAGTTTCTTCAGTGAATTAATCAGCCAAGTGTTAGTCCGAATACTTTATAACCATTTCAACTGTGAAGGTGATATGCCAGATGGAATTTAGATCTGTTTCGAAAACAAACTTTTTTCGGAACGGTTTAGCAAAGCAAACTAGCCCGGAGAGGACATGGTTTTTAATTTTCCATTAGAACAATTATTTGAACCAGCAAATAAACTTAGATGTTTTCTACGTGGGAGACGATACAATAAACATTGCAAAAATCTCGATGAAGTCGGACGAATAAAAAACAAATCAGTTGTTGAAAAACAATTTATTTTTGTGACAGTGGCCGAAAAACTAATTCATCTGTTTATTTTGCACGTCATTTTGGATGACTCTTAAAGGTCACAACAGAAACAGTAACAAGTTTTGATTTCGGCATATTAGTAAATTGGAGAATATCTGTACAGATTCAGAGGTGAATAAAATTATATGATATCCCTTTGGACGCGTATAATTCATCTGTCATTTTCCAAAGATGACATTTCAGAATAGAGTACTTCTGTCTGGATAACAGCTTAACGTCCGTGTGCTGTGGTCACAATGACTCGTTAATCGAGCATTTGACAACCTATCTCTCTCTTACACTTCTACTACGAACGTCGCAATTTCATCGACTTTGCGCACACATCACATATAAGAATATAATAAAATGTACTCGGTACCGTGACCGTAATGGATATATTTTGTAGCTACCACATGAAACACGATCGAATCTGTTTAAAGAGACTAGGATTCAACAAACTTTTTCACTTCACTTATTCAGAGACAGCTCATCTATTTTATCTTTGAAAATTCCGGCCTACCAAAATGTTAGCTAATCTATCATTTTCAGCAGTTACTTTTTTTGAACGCATAGAAGCGGGACTTTGAATATACTTGTCACCATTTATCACGCTTTCCTATGAATGAGTGTGTTATTACTCTTGATTTGTACAGCCTTTTATTGCCAACGTGGGAAGTTATTTTGTAGATTTGAGTAAATTTTATACGTGGGGTGAGTTAAAATTATTCTGCTTGCTGGATTCAACGTCCCTCAAATTTGCTGAACCCGGATTTCAAAATTCTGTTTTTCCGCGGAAAACATTTCAATCTAGTGCATTAAGAAAGAAGTAAAATAAATGCTGCAGGCGTAACCATATTTTAAGTTAAAGAAGGCATATTACGTCAAATGCTTTTACCTATTCGCGTGCGTATCTTTTACTTTATCATATATAACCTGCCCCGTTTGGCTTGGGGTATTGATGTTCTCTGGTGGTAATACTGTCAAAATGAATTCCAAGTTTATTTATGCTACGAACTAGAGCAGGGTAGCTTTTCTGAATTGCTCAAAGTGAAGCTCAAATTTATGCGACTCCACACGCTGGATGTGTTTGCATTCATCACCACAGGCTTGGGCTGTGCCGTTCAAGCAGACAAAAATTAAAACAAAGTTGTTGAAACAACAATCGCTTGAAACCGAAAACTGTTTTATATTATTTATTTTGCCGAGAAATGTGTAAAATATAATACTGCGAGAACGCAATATAGATACTGTGTTGCATCAAACGTACCCATTCATTAACGTAAAGATGAGAAATGTTTTTATGCTCGATATACGTTATGTGTTGCTTAACAGGGAGCCGATGTATACATATCCAGTTAGATAGGGAAACGAAAGAAAATAGTGTTATTTTTCCGTTAATTTAAGAAGTGGCCTTTAACTACATGGGTGAATGGAATTAAAAATAGAAATCATTCAGCAATAACATCCTAACTGTGCCTAGGTGTCATGCCACGCAAAGGGAACCAGAGGGCTGAGATACCGCCAGGGTGTCCAAATATACAGAGACCTTGGTTGGAGTTGTCGGGGAGTATGCAATGTTGAATCATTATAAAGTTGACAACTGTAACCTGAGGTAAGTGTCAAACCTTCTCGGAGTACACATTGCGCTAAGTTGTAAACAGTTGTAAGCGAACTAAAGAACAAAAAGCAAACTGCAGGAATTGTGCATTCAAGTAGTTAGTCATGCAATTTTATCACATTACCTTAGCCTCCTAGTTCAGATGCTTTGTAGCTTGATTACAGTCTTGAAACTAGTATCTATGTTTATATGGTCCTATTAATAATAAAACAGAAGTTGACTTGGTATTCCAAAGTAAACTTCGAAGAACTTTATCACCCTGTTTTATGATAACGTAGGTGTACGAATTATGTTCTCAAAAAATCGTGTTTCGGTATTCACTTCTTGGAAGACACGTAGCGTGATAGCAGATTTCTTACTTTTTGTCCCAATATGCGCAACTGTTACATAGTTTCTGTAGGATGAATTGAATGAAAATAAAGATCATTGGGCCCTAACACCCTCCCTTTGCCTAGCTGCCATTCCTCGCATGAGAAACACAAGGGCTGTGATCCCACCAGGCTGTCCGAGCCTAGAACGAATGGCTAGGCGTTGGAACTAAACATACATTCTCGGAAAATATGCCTAATAGCCATCATCATAAGGCTGACGATTGTAAACTGCGGTAATTGGTGAACCTTCCCGGAGTGCAAATTAAGTTGTGATTATTTGTGAACGAACAAACGAATTAGAAAACTAAAGAGCGAATTAAAGGAAATGTGCATTTAATTAGTAAGTTTTGCATGTCGTCCCAATAAAGCAGCCTCCTATGTTATCCAGCTGGTTTGTAGTTTCATCGCAATCTTGCAAGCACTATGTATGTACGTTTATGCAGTCATAATGGCAGCCAAAGAAAATTTGATTCAGTAATCCAAAATAAATTTCAAAGGATTTTACCAATATGTTTTTCGATAACGTAGATATACGGATTATATCCTGAAAAAGTTGTGTTCCAGTAGTCACTTCATGAAAAACATTCGGTCAGTATCACTTTTACTAGCAATTTTCTAATTTTTAATCCAAAGTTACGGAACGCATTCAGTTTGTAGTTACGGTGATCGTCCCAAGAATTGTGAAGACGCTTGGTTAGCGAGCGAGCAAGACCATGCAAGTTAAAGCACCCATAAGTTTGTGATTTGTCTGATCAAATCTGTGGTATTCTGCGGATGATTTTCCAGGGGTTTTGGGAACTTTGGGATTCTGCAAGCGTCAAATTCTCTCTGTTCTTTTCAGGGACCTGGCGAGAATTTTCCGATATTAAGTGTAATCTTTGGCAGACGTCAAAGGATGCGCGAAACCCCACAAAATGTGCACGCTGTGGCCACAACCTTTCACATCAAAGGTTCACCTAGAAATAAAAATATGATCAGAATATGAAGCCAAAAAATACGTATCTTTTCCTCGAGAGCTAATCTGGGCTTGCAGTCTGTAATTTGTCAAATGTTTTGAAAAATCCCCGATAATTTGTTGCGTCCAGTGATTCTCATAAATAGCATTCTTTTTGACATTCCAGACGAATTATTTTCTCAAGAAAACAGCCCAAGGTAGGCCGTCGAAACTTTCTAACAGATGGATTGTCTTCTTCGTTTTAAGGAAACCGAGACATACCTCGGTGAAATGCATTAAGACAATTGCGGATGACGGATTAGACAATGTGATTCTCGCATGCATGCAGAGAACGTTGAATACACCAATGGTTTTTGTCAAATCTTGTTTCGAACAGTGTCGTACTAATTGATGTGACAGTCTTGTTCAAGTGTCTTTAGTAATCTAATTGCCTCCTGGAATATCATCATACAGAATTTGATTGTTAACTAAAAAAAGGCAACTTGGGAATGCATGTGTTGCGGTAACAAATCTTGACTTGTTTATTTGTCTAAAAAACCGCGCAGAACAAATTTTTTGGACGAGGCATAATGCTAGACTTTTGGCAACTAATTTTGCAGTTAAAAACGTTGGATAGAGCGCAACTTAGTCAAGAATGGGTTTAATAAATTATGAACAGTTAATTCACTTTGAGTAACACGGATATTTTAACTCGTCCTGTATCAGAATTGAAATGTGCTGTTTAGCCTACCTCTGATATGTTCAATTTTTACGAGAATCAAAACTTCTCTGTATGTTTTCATGTGATATCTTGATGTTTTCTGCTGCAACGCGTCACATGGTCATGGGATCACCTGAACTATACAAGGATTACAATACCATAACTGAACGACGTTTAATCTGAATTCATTTAAATTTTACTTCAGCCGGCCTTGCTCACCACAAAATAGAAAAAAATCAAAGCCAAAAGAAACCGACTGGTGTATATTAGTTTCTGTTTTATCGGTGAAGGCTAACGAAGGCAGTAAAGAGATTATGTTATATATATTATATTATTATATATTATATATTATATAGTATTATATTATATTATATTAATATTATATTATATTATATTATATTATATTATATTATATTCAAGTTCCCACAAGCGGATGTATCGGACGGATATTCCCATACTCGTGTTGTTTGTGCGAGTGCACACAGCGCCCAATGAAAAACAATAGATTGGGGAAATTACGACTTATTTATTTGTTCCCAAGAAGGCAAACGTAACACCGGGTTTTAGTGCTCTCATTCAGAAGCCTTGTTTGGGCGCTCGATTAGGATTCTTTAATCCGAGACTGCAGGTAACAATACTGTTTTTATTGTTAAAAGGTCTTATTTGTTAAACCGATATAACCTTATTACTTCAAGATGGCAAACGGGTACGTTTAGTCAATCAGACGTTATAGCGTTCCTGGGAATTCCTTTGAGCCTAAGTTATCCAGGAGACGGCAAAAACAATACAAATCCGAGACTTGTGCAAGAAAATCAATGGACCGTGTGAAATGTGTAACTCAGATAAATGTCAATTCCGAATTTGAGAGTTTCAGAGTACACCTTGTGCTTCGTAATTTTTTGAAGGGTGTGGAACATCAGCTATAAAATTAAAATGGAAACATATGTCATGATTTTATCTGATGTTTATTTATTTATACTTTCGTTAGTGTCGACCCAGGTTTGAAAAATTTCCAACGTCGCAGAGTGCAACTGTTTATGTGCATTGATTCAGCTCTGCAGTTCATGTATCCAATCGGCCAGTAAAATTAGTAAATAATATGTTTGACTGAAATTCAAGGATGGTTGGCGGATTTTATAAGGTCACCATTGGCTAATTAAGACAATTTCTGGCATCCAGATGAGTAGCAACCTGGTGCAACCTGACGCTGGCAATAGCGCCGCCGGTTATTCCGTATTATCTGCACGTTTCAGGTTCATATATATATATATATATATTTCGGGAAGCTGGATCGGATTTAGGACGACAGCGGTGTGAAAACTTCGGGCGAGAGAAAACTGACCACTTTGTTTTTGATGCGTTGTAAGCATCACGTGATTTACTATGGAACGCAAACGTAATTAGATCATAAGGGTTGCCGTTGGGCAAAAAATGTAATTTTTCGAATTAGCGTAAAGTATGCCTGATTTGGAGTTTTTGTTGTTATATTCTACATTGATTCACAGCAGATTTTTTGGGCAGTTTTGCCTTGTTTTTGCATGCTGATTCACCAACCAAGCTAAACTTGTCTGTCAATTGTTCGGCTCATCAAATTCGTCGTTCAATTGACAAAAACTGGCAAAAAACGTATTCTGTGTCACCTGGTTTTACTATTTTTGTGTATTGGTTTAGTATTCATTTATTTTAGCATATGGCAGCAATCCATAGGCACCTTTGAATTGAACAACTTTTTATGGTATTATTTTATAAACTGTTGTCAGAACTATGAGCGTTAGTCCTTCAGGAATGAGAACGTAAAATGCTTGATGCGTTGATGATGATGAATTCATACCATAGGTCATCTTGGAGCTATGTATACCAGAATTTCATTGCAAGCAATGACGGACAAAGGTTCAAAAAGTAGACCACTACCGCGTTTAATTCTTCATGGAGATCCGTGTCTTACACGATTTTGGTGACGCTCAACTAGCACGAAGTCAGAGCTAAGTGCGTATTGGTTTTCCATCATAAACGGGCTTAACTTACAGGATAACATTTAGATTGAAAAGTAATTATTAAATGAATGGGGGTACGAATCCACTCAGCGCACTGTGAAGGAACAAGTAGCGTTTATTGTGTGTGTGCTGCTCATGACGAACTGGAAACAAACTCAACAGAGTAGAAATCCGTTTTCCTGGCATGAGTCCATCTTCATTACTTCGGCAATACAGCGCTATGGTTTTTATTCTGTCGGACAGGACCATTGGCTAAGGGCGGGTAGATGGAACGTGTGGATTTTGCGTGCGGTTAATAGGCCCGGATGTGTTGCATCCTTGATTCACTCCACGTTTACACACTGTGCTTGTTTCCGACTTGTTTTAATGAAATGCTGAAGACGTCCGAATTTACCTGAGTTAAGTATGGCGAAATAGGTGCGATGATGTAGAACCACTGGCGTCTTTTTTCTGTTGGTTGCTAGGTGAAACGAGAACGGAAAAATTCGTGTTTGTAGAAAGCTCCAACTAACAGATACATTTCCCTCGGAAAAAATACAGTCTACCGCAGTCACGCGGAGCACTTTGTGTGAACAGTTGATTTATATCCTCGTGAGTCTTTTATTTGTCTAAGGAGTTGATATAAATGCTATCTACCTCAAATTACGGTCAGTAGATACTCTTTAAATATATTTTAAAAACGAGAAGTTTCCAAACAACACGAAGCATCTGTGCAAAATGAATGTTTTCTAAACGCATCTCACCGGGAGACGAAAGTTAGAAACAACAAAATCTGTTTTCTAACTCTGGAACGTTTCTTTATCTGATCTTGTCTGAAATGTTTAGTGAAGTTTTCATTCACCTGTTGCACGCAAATATTGCGGTATTTGATCGTCTCGTGAAGCAGCCGACGACCAGAGGCGTTTTCTTATTGTTCCGTCGTGGAGAACCCCATGATCTCCTCTCATTTTGTTGGTATGTACATCTTTTGGAGGCTGGTGTTGACCCTGACTACTTATGCAGATGCAGTCTATCCAAGTACAACATCGCCTCTAAAACCCATGCTTTCTTATTGGTTGATTCTTCGGGCAAACTGCTTTTGCGTTGATAATGCGTTTCAGATGTAATAGCTTAGTTCTCAGCCCTCCAACAACCTTGCGAACGCATTTGCCGTTAGCTGAATCCTCATTTTCACGAATACTGTCTTGGTCTCGGAAAACTATGAATTGCGCTGTTTCTTCTTGCTCCGTCTTTTTCTTCGAGATTGCTTTGGTGAGCGGATAAATTTGAGCCAAACTTAAGCTTGCTTATTATCTAGTTCCAAACTGAGAATGTGGAAACGCCTACAAATAGCAATAATTAGATGTTTCAACTGGTTAAATCACCACGTGTACTGAGTCCTGGCATGGTGAAATCTAGTTACACGAAGCAATCTCTTCCTTACTGATGTCACTTGCCGTGTGGAATGTTCTGTATAGATTTATGGTCAAGTTGTCCGTTTAGTGTGGCTGTTTTGGACCAGAATCTGGGGTGGAATCATCAGCGTTTTTCCGAGGATAAGGGGGTGTTTTTTTAAAACGTCATACATGTTTGATTGGTTCCCAGTGGACAAGAATTCAAATCAAAATCAGAAGATAATACTTCAGCACTTTTATCTAGCCATTTATCAGGTCACCCATTCATTATATTTCTCCAAGCATACAACTGATTTTTATTATTCCTTACCAGATACAGGGCTGATAGACTAGACGATAGTTATGTTGGCCGGATAGCCTGCGGGCATGGCATACACACCCCAGCTGTTATCACGTGAAAAAAGCTTCAAAACGAATGCAAATCACGCAGTTTACGTGTGTTTTCTTAGCGAGACAATAAGTTGCAATTTTATAACTTTATGTAAGTTGCCAAGGAATACCATATCAATGGTACAGAAGACTCATTTATTGCGATAACCTGTTGGGCAAACCCTTTCGAGGGCATTATAAAAAGTGTTCACTCACGCTTCAGACGCATATGATATTCTCAATTTCACCTTATGGTTTGGCGGTATAATGCTGTGATGTTGGCCCTGAAACCTAAAGTGCATAAAAACTAATTTATGAAGCGAAACACACCGCACGACAACAGATACTGAATTTGCATTCCTGAAAAGGATCATACACACGCTGCGTAAGCCAAGCTCCCAAAGCACACGCAACTCAGCCCGTATTCATCTCCATGAACAATAGTTTTCTGGTAAGATATTTTTTCGGTTTCTGCGGTGCAACCGCAGTTATTCAGTTAGATGGACGCTCATTTATTTTTAACTTGAAAAAATGAAGCATAGTCGACGTATGACTACAACATCACTTGTAAATATCTGGCATCTAAATAACTAATACAAAACTACAAACCGTTTCTGTTTGGTTAGATATGCACCTTCATTAGGAGACACGATCATTAAAATGCGACATGAAAAACAAATTTTTACCACTGCCCCGAGGGAAGAAATTGCGGCCCTGGGTTCATATGAACTGAAAAAAATATTACGAAATTTTGAAATACTCATACCTGCATTATTGGGACTTCTGATGATAAATTTTGAACGTAAGAAAAATGAATCAAATTTTGAGGTCATTAAATGAGACAGAGCAGGCAAACTGCTTAATCCGATTGTTAATTTTCTCTATGTACTAATGAACTGTTACCACTAAAAAGTGAATTCCCACCTGTGGTAAACTTATTTACGTTAGCTTACCTGGGAGAACGCTGGGTAAATAGACCTCTATATTAAAAATAGATACCAAAGCCAGGAAAGATGTATTTGTTTACAACAGCAATTTTACTACACGTAGCTTTCCAACATTAGGCACTGTATTACTAAGAAGGCAGGTTTGTCCAATTCACACATACCATCTTTGCGTAACAGAAATATTGACGATTTTTTCATCTGGTAGACCCACGTATCTGAGAAGTGGGTTTACTACTGATTGATTGATAAACTGCTGATTTCGGTTGGGACAGCAACAATCAATACGGAAAAAGTTTTCGGAGCGCTTATTTTTGGTAGTAAAGGCTTCGTTGCTGAAGGCCGTACGGACACCTAAAATGTAGCATGGGAATTTTCGTCTATTCCAGTGAAGTTAAATAGCGCCTTAAAACACTTAACATTTTGGACTTTTTACTTTCATCATAAATCAGAATACAAAGAAAACGAGTGTTCTGGGCACATTTTCTCATCATTCTCAGTAATATAATTATGTGTCAGGAGATTTAAAATAAGGTAAGCCATCTGCATATTTTTTCGTGTTTAAAATAGATACCCACAACATCTAAATTATAAGTTACAATAGCTCACACTTCACTCACACATTCACCTGACACTCGTTTTTCCTTGAAAATTAAAAACAGTACAGTATATTTGTTTCTGGTTTCTTGGTATTACTTGCGCACAAAATATGGTGAATTAGAGCGCTTTGATGTTCATTGAACTGCGGACGTTTGATAGACTACATATTAGGGTACCCTTCACGCCATGAAAATGTTTAATCAGGGATTAGATTACCTGGAGAAATCAAAACCGTTATGTATTCATTTTAAAGCTGTTTTTTAATAAATCTGGTGGGCATTCAAAAAATGACAGCTTACGAGAAATAGTAATGTTCAAACAAAGCTTAATGTACGAAGTTACATCCCCTTTTGCCGCTTCATGAAACGCATGTGAGCAACTCCTCATGCTATAGAAGGGAAGATTTTTTTGTTAGTTTTCGAACGTTGGCAGAAACATTCCGTTTCAACACTTCCAAGCTGTTTAATTCACAAGATTCACTTCGTGGAAAAGGAATGATTGAAAAAGGGCTCTTTTATTTACAGTTTAGCGCACGGCTTCTTACGCAGATTACACCCTCATTACTCTTCCGATGACCAGCGTCATACGAGAATAATAAAAGCACTATTTTGAGATATTTTTGGCTCCGTTTTTGGCGTCGATTAAAACCAAAGTATTTACGAATTTTATTCCGCCTCCACAGAGTATGGAAAATTTAGGTGTTAAGAGAGACTGAATAATTGACAGATGAAATAGCCCACATCTGATTGACAGGATAGCAGTGCCTTTCGATGCGAATAAAATGAGAAATCTTAACGTGAAAAAGTTCTGCAAAACCAAGTACCAGTAGTCATAAAAAATGCTACGAACGGTGCTGAAAACCCCTCAAATGAGTCTTCTGTAAGGTAAGATTTTTAAGAAAATGTTTCACTCCAGTAATACTCTTCTGATTTGCTGCAACTTGAATTTTGTCAACAATGTTTTTAGCAGTTAATTGTTAGAACGGGTGATTTGCTGCAACTTGAATTTTGTTAACAATGCTTTTAGCAGTTAGCAGGGGATCTAGCGAAGGGCTGTGCATGTTATGCGAATATGAATACATCCGTCTGTTTCTTACGACGTTTTCAACAGTCCATCACAAATGACTTACGTGCGGTGGAAAACAACGGGAATCAGAGAAACGCACAAGCAAGTAAGAGTATAGTAAAATAAATCATCTTGGCCTCTTCGCAAGTAAAGGAGACTTGTCTAAATTAAGCTGTCCGAAATAACGTGAAAGAATTGCAAGCATAACTAATCAAACTTTTTAGCTCAAGAGGGAACACATGCATGCTTTTGAGAATGCACTAACGTGAGATTTTTTAGTGTGAGATAAATTGGTACGAGTGCTCCAAAAATTGTTTGTGCTGGTGAATTTTGCAGAGAACATTGTGAAAGACAAAAGAATTTAAAACGGTAATTTGAAAGACATCGTTGTTAACGAGCAGAAGCGAAATACTTTGTCATTTACAACCATCAAGCAAAAAGCCAGTTAAAAACTTGGTGTAGCAGGTTGAAACACGTGCTTATTAGGCATGACGATAACCTGGTAGGATATGAAAAGCAAGATACAGTTAACAGAAAAGCAAAATACAGTTAACAACTTTGTTGTTTTTGCGCTAGAACGAAGTGAAAAAATGGACAAACGTAATGGTTTTCATATTGCGAGCGGTCGAGCGAGAATAGAAATAAGAAAATACAGGATAATAGCACCGACCACTTATGGTAGGTTGGGAAAAATGGTAGGATGTAAAAAGCAAAATACACTTAGCCTCTGCGTTGTTTCTGCCCAATAACAAAGCGAAGAAGTGAAAAACCCTAAAACCTTTCATATTGTAAGCGTTTGAGCAGGAATAAGGAGAAGAAAAAACAGAATAATAGCACTGACTATTTATGGACATCTAAAGAGCTTCAGGAATGAGCTTCTTGCAAACGCTTCCGCAAATCAGGGATGCAGATATCGGTTTCGGAGGTATATTTGTATATAAACCGTTTTAAGTTAGAATGCCATTAGGATACTTTGACCGAAAAGAAAAGGTGATCTTTTGAAATTCCAGAAATGTTGTCGACAGGATTGAAATAAATTGAGTAGTAGCCTCATCTGTCATGCTTCCGGCGGACTTTTCACGATATCTTAGGTGCGGTCAACTCTCTGAAAAGAGACGCCAGCATTTGGAAGAAGAATGCTGAGAATTTCTGAGATCTAAGGAAGGTGAGAATTCACACAAGCTCTTAACAAAAATCATAGTCCAATTTTGTCTAAACATTCCATTTGGTGGAAATCAAAACCCGGGTTTTGTTGATTTCCTTGCTGATTATAATTCGAATTTATTTACTCTAGTACCCATGTTTCACTCGTGTGCACGCTTCAGAAGTAAACGGAACAGACTCGCGTGCTTTGCGGTGGTATTTTAACGAGATGAAGCAGATATTTACATAACTGAGTGCAGCATCTTACAAGTGATATAAGAGTCAAATGTCTCCTTGAAATTATCTTTAAAAAATGAAGACGTACACAAAATTAGGAAAAAACGTTAAAATCTAAATCTGTGGTCTGGTTTTTGTGGACCTCGTGATTGTCTTGAAAACGATTCCGACTAAAGTAAGCGAAAAATGTTTGACCATCTCTTATTTATCTACGACCGTTCAAAATGCAGCAAATCAACGCATTTTGTAGTCTAGTACCATTGTCCCAAAGTAACCATCAATTTCAAACTTTGTAAGTAGTCAGGCACAACAGAGAAATCAATGTCGCATTTATGGGCGAAACGAAGGGAAGAAAAATTTTCGACACAGTTGGAACAAGCATTGTCTGTCGTCAGACGATTGGTTGATGCTTTTGATGAGATCTTCGCCTCGTATTTGAGGAGGACCATTTTGAACAAACGTTGCGGCGTCTTGAATTCAATCAGATATATTTCCTAGTGTGTTTTCGACGCAACAGAAATGGCGCAAAAACGCACGCTCTCACTGCATTTGTAAATGATCTCATGTTTACTTTTTTGAATGATAAAAAATGGAAAAAACGAACACTACTCTGCACTTTTGTTTGTCACATTTTTTTCACTCTGTCTCAGGGATTTTAATTGAATACACGAACTTCATGAACTACATTTATCGTCAGGTTCCCCGGTGTACATTTTAGGCAGTTTTTGGTAAATCAATCGACTCTCATTGTTCGCAGCAGGAAATATCATTAGGTAGATTATTTAATAACGTTTTTAAAGGCCAAATATGGTAGTAACTAGCAGAAGTTCTGTTAAACTCTCATCTAATTTGATCCACGATTTCCGGCAAAATTCTAAACAAGTGTATTACAAAATTTTCCACCAGAGATCAAATGTAACAATTTCAAGGAAAATGATTCCAAACCAGACTATAATTTTTTTAGTGTTGTGTACGGCGGAAGATTATTTCAGTAGTATTTAATATCAGAATGCTCAAGAGGGATCCAACTGTTCGGTTGTTACAGCCTGATTTTTCAATAATATCCGAAATTTTCCAAGGTTGCGGATCAAACAATGTAATTCACTGGAGTTTTATAAATTAAATGAGGAATAAACTGTTTTCTCTGTGCAAAATTGCTATAAAAATTTCTATATAAAGTTGTTTCATCTGCGATTTGTTTTAACCGCCCTGCCAATCAGAATTTTTTTAAACAGTAGTCACGATGTTGTGTATATTATTTGACTTTGTGCATAAAAGCTCGTAAGTACCGGTATCTCCTTCTTCACCATCAAGTTTAAAGCCGTAGAGTAGTCAATAAAAACGGCTATTCATTATATCCTGCCTCAACTGAATCTCTGATATTATATGAGATGTTCTACCGTTTGATGCACTGCATCCAAACCAACAACTTGAATGTAACAAAAGATTTGTCCGTCCAATAATTGTATCAAACAAAGCAGTATCATACTTTGTGGTTTGTGTAAAATCGAACTCCAATGACAACTTTTCAAAGACCATCTTATGTAGAAATCTGCTTCTAACTTTATTAGTGAACGGAAATTCCAATCTATTCAAATATTACTTGCTGTTATATGTTAATGGGGTTGATCAGATCAAATTATGGTTTAAACGTAGGAGCTTTTTAAGCAAATGTCATTCGTCTGTTAGGTTTTTTGGTGCCTGTCTGCCATGCTACACAAAAGAAACACGCGGGTTGAGATGCTGCTATGTTGCCCAAGCCTTGACACGAAGGTTGAAGGGAAGAAGTTGGGTCCGAACTACGGACGTTTCGGTCAATAAATTCGCGTCTAACAGCTGAGTCATCTCACCATCCACAAATTGTAGACAACCCCAATGAACTTATTGGGGATATATCATTTTGCCAATATATTTGAACTTACAATCAATTTTTGAAAAGACGTTTGAAAGCTCAAAATTTTTGGTTTAACGTTTTAAAGGGTTTGTGACAATGGGACTGGAACTCCTGTAGTAGTTTTTTGTTGACGGCTGTTTGTGTGGTGTCCTTCAACCAGAATATCTTTCCAAATTTCTCTCATCCCAACTTTTCTTTATGAACACGTAATGTGGCAGAACATCTTCCATTGCAAACGTTATTTACTATTTACATGTGTCAACTGATGACTCAGAAACAGGAAAAAAACTGATGTTGCGGTTTATTCATCTGGAACCCTATACCTTACGGAAAATGGCGCTGAAATATTCAGCTGTAGCCCGTTATTATACCACTGGAAGTAACTTTGAAGGATAGAAATCTGCTAGGTTGATCAATCAGTCGAGATGCAGAAGTTGGTTCCCGACCACACGGTGGTATATCTGTGCCTCCAGCGCTGAGCTATCTATCATAAAAAGACTTATTGTAAAGATATTGAGCCAAATTAATCCTTCGATGGGCTAGAACTGACATATGAAGTTAAACCAGGATGAGCTGACTAACCGCTAAAGAACTTGGGTTGTCTGTTGTTTCACCAGTAGAAAAATATTTTGGTATAATTGTGAAAAATCATTTTTATGGAACGCTGTCTCCCTTACGCAGATACGTCAGTCATAGCTCATCCGTTATTTTCGTGATACCAACTCAAACAGTTTTTGTAAATTCGGTTGCGTTCATAAACTTCCAAGAGGTTATGTCCTCTAGGATGATTAGGTTATTGTGTGTGATCGAAAGGATATAGTACTAATGCAAAACTAAAAGAAAATAATGAGCACATCGATAATTTCATTATGTTGTTTTATTTGAAGCGAATTGAGGTTTTCACGGGACTGTGAACTTGCTGGTGCAGAGGATATTGTTCTTCAGATTGTAGTGGTTGTCTTGTACAGCAAGATAAATTGAATGCCGGCAATTTTGTGGTTAAATTTTAGAGAAGAGTGCTAATCTGTCTTCATAAGTTGTGGATGTTAACCTTGTCAGATAGCTTTGATTGAGTCACGGATACCTTTATTTTCTACACTTTATCCCACACTCGGTGTGGATGCGTCGGCATAGCTATCGTTCACATGAAGAGGCTCGGTCTAGTTTTTTAGCATGACTGCTTTTCATGCACTTTTGCTCGTCATGTCGCAGATGTCTGCGTTGGACAATGGAATGATGTCACCACATAACAAACAAAAAAAGATAAAATCACTAGTCACAAGTTTGAGTGCAAGTTTCATCCTAGAACATTTTGTATTATCCCAACTTATTTCGTTTTAATTTTTGAGGACACTGTATTTCGTTTATCGTAAGGACAAATTTTCGCTTACGCTAATTTTTTATACCTATCCGTTTTAAGTCTACCAGTAAATCAGTGGGCACCACCAATTTAACGGGATTTCTGCTCCCATCGTAACAGTACAAAAGTTTTATAACATAAAAACTCCAAAACACGAAATTATGCCAGGATAAATCGATGCAATCAATTTTTCAGCTATTTAGACGGACTTATTTGGAAGCCTCCACTTATCTTTGGTACAACGATCACTATTATATATATATATATATACATGTGCATACGAAATTATGGAGAAATTATCCCGGACTGAGTCGCTCAACATTGTTTTCAATCAGAAGTAGGAAATATGCGACATGTTGGCAACGGTGTCCTAATCCTGATCCCACAATCGATCTTAAACCGGTGTTAATTTTGAACCAGTGATCCGGTCGACTTGTCCTGAATTCCGGTATATCAGGTGGCGATTGGACAATTTCCATAGTTACTAGTTGGAACCTGAGTTGACAACTAACGTCCAGAGTGTCGTTTGGAGTCAACATCTGTTACAGTATATTTCCGCATGGCTGAGAAACCGCAAATTATTTTGACTGAGCCCAAACCAGTTGTCATGCAAGCCATTTGCTAATAGACACACCAGAGGGAATACGATGGACAGTGAATTTTAATGACTTTTTACGAATAGTTATTTTGGTCTGAGAGTACTTACGAAATACTGGCTGATAAGCCAGTAAATCAGTTAGCATTAAAGCAATGGTGACGTATTACAGTGTGAAATAACTCCTGATATATTCTATTATGATCTCATACAGCTTATCCTAGGGTCCATTTAACGATGTAAACGTAGAAATGGCAATGTACCATCCGGTGTAGCGCAATACGGGCGTGACACAGAACGCAGTTAAACACCGCTTATTCCTAAAGTTCGCGTTATCCGAGAAAGCCATGGAAATGGTGTTGATCCCGTAATTATTTGTTAAAATGTTTTATTGGGCGTCTGAGGAACACACTGAGATTGAGCCTGTTTTTAGATAACAATATTGTGGCTTGGCAGTGAGGCGTTCACACGGATAAGCTTTATGATGACAGCAACTCTACCAATCGTTGTCTTTAACACAAAATAATCAGTTTCTTAGATGCACTACTGTTTTAGTTTTATCTGAATATTTTTCATTGATCTTAATCCAAATTTAGCAGTAAGACGGTCATGCCATCTTTGAAGTTGTCGGAATTATTTAAATATCACATGGTGAATGAAACGCCAAAACAGGCTGCTTGGTGTTTTTAAAAGTGTTCTTTGTTGCAAAATTGTATGTAATATATTACACCACAGCAATTACCGAAAACGAACTCCTAATGGAATAATCGTGAAGTGACTGCCTGGTACTAATTAATGATTGCGTAAGTTTACTTCACATGACAGGTACTTTTGAAACATTAAAATTGAAAACTGGATGGCACCTGATGCCGTTGATCGATTGAAATAACAAAAAATAGACTGCAAACAGGTTTTAATATGTAGGCTAGTAAAGTCATTCGGCGTGCCAAATCAGTTAGCTGCAATACATTTAAGAAAGAATGTTTCAGGTCTCCAGAAGGCTCGACTGTAAAGGCTCATTCTCTTGTAAAACGTATGGTAACCTAAGTACATTAAATACAAAACTGTTTACGACCTACGCATCAGGCGTCCAGTCAGATGTCTTGACTAACATGTGGTAAAGACATGAAAGACCTTTTTGCCTTCCTGGAGCTATCGAATTGTCTGAAGAATAGCTTTAGCGCCACTGATGACATTTATGTTGATTTTGTTCATATAACAAATCTACATTTACCATATATATCATCATACATTTAGATATATCATCATACATATCATCACATATATCATTTTATGTTTTGTTTGTTGAATGTATTTTTATTTATTTGTGAGCGCGTTTCTTAATTTTAAAACCTTAAATATGTTTTATGAGAGCAAATTGGAACATTTATCTGAAATACTAATCTTATCCAAGTTTGAACACAATGTCTCGGATTATTTGCAAGCTCATAAAATAATATATGAGGGTCTTGTTTGAAATGAGCTGTCCCGCAATTTCACACTATGGTAAAATCCGCAAAGTGCGTGAGTGAAATTATTTGACAACAGAAATGCTGCAGTATCTCTTCATGAAGGATTTTTTACGGTGGAGAAGGTCAAATGACATGAGGCAAATACACCACATCAAGAGTTATTAAGATTTAAGACACTATGAGAAAGTTTCTGGCCTTAGGTTTACCATCAGAATTACCTACTAGCATTTGCTGCTTATCCATGCAGTTGCATTACCGCTTTTTTGTCCAGAAGCTGAAACCTTTACAATACTTTATTCTCATTCAGGGCTGCACCACATCAGCTTCCAGTGCAATTTTTTGAGGCAGTACATTTTGTATTTTTTGTCGTGGATGGATGTAACCATTTTTGTTCGGAAGTTTAATGCAAATTAGAATTTCTAGCTATTAGTGTGAAATCGAATGATAAACGCACAATCCTATTTAATTAATTTTTTCGCGAAAAACTAATGAGTAGCGCTTTATTGTGAGGAGCCTTTTGGGAAAGAAGGAACTTTTCTTAATATAGACATTGTCACCAAGGAATATAAAATGTATTGCTTATAAGTACAAAGTTATCTTTCAAAGACTTGCTTTGTTGGGATAGAAAAAAGGAATTTTACCCAATAATACATTTAAAATCAAACCCACTGCTAACCTCAATGGAGCAAAAATGTCTTTAAACCTTTTATGTCAGTTGTTTAAATGTTGGCATTTCAATGTTTTTGTACATAATAACAATTTTAGGGATTAAAATAACCGAAGGTCGTACCGATGGAAAATAACAAGCACCATCAAAATTATCACATCATTATTAAAATAACGTTTTGAAGACAACTTTAACGGACACTTTAAAGGACGCCTTTGTTTTCCACCAAAACTTATTTGATACGTGATCTTGCTGAGTCGCAATTGTTGACATTATCATCGACTACGGAGCCGACTATCTGCTCTTTGTACCTGATGCATTAACTTTTTCCAGCGTTTTTGCTTAATTACAAAACTTGCTATAAATTGTTGTGAGGCACAGCAGACATGTTGCGTCCAAAAATACAAATATAATGTGGCCTAACTATGCCTCAGCTGTCAACCGGCAAAATATTTAATCGAGAAAATGTGATGCGGTACAAACGATGAACTTCTGAGGACAAAGCCTTTCCGCCATATCATAGATCTCAGTCATGCTGAATTACCGCATACATAAAGTATCCAGTGTCTACAGAAAAATGTTTTTCTCGAAACAGAACACATATTCAACCTCATTATTTGGTCTTCATAAAACACACGGCAGCCAAGACGAATTGCCTTTACTGAGTTGCTACGCGACCTTGTTTGCATATATCCAAAACATGCACAAACAATATTTATGCGACAGGGTTGATGAAATTTCAGCTTTACGGAAAAATTATTTTGACAAAGTAAGTAGTTTTTCACTAAACGACAAGGGAACTTTGATGATAAATACTTCCATTTGCGAAAAAAACTATATACAAAATTCATAAGAAAAGCTGGATTTTCATTTCAAACGCTGTGCAAGAATCAATTGTTATGTCAGCCGCTCGCTAAAATCCCATAAAACTTCAACCTTACTTAATAATTGTTAGCTAAAATGCCTTAAACCCCCCGATATTCAAACAAATATAAATCTCTTTTTACTTTAGCTAAAATCTCATTCATGGCTTCACTAAAAAGCACAGAGTATTTTTCATTATCTATGCGCAATGTGCAGAGCAGTAGTGGTCATATAATCAAAATTAAATGTCTGGATATTAACTTTGCACCGGTTTAGGTACATATAATGGCACACATCAATTAGGTACTTTAGCCCACCTGCGCGTGTTCCTGTTCCGAACCGTCTCTTGGGACGAACAAAAAATCCACGTGCATTGTATGATTCCGTCGAAGCATGCGAAGTTTGTTACGCACCATCACCGCTTTTCCTTGCTTAGATGACATAATTCCCTAATTATTTAGTTCACTGCTTCGCGTAATTCCTCCTTGTCGCGCGTTGGTTTATCTCGCGTATGTGTCCTGACTGTAACCACCATGCTCTAAGTCATCTTCGCGACTGAACATGTTCCACACGGTAGTTTAGAATCAGGCTGGGATAACCATGGCTCTGGTTGAGTGATAGACTGGGGACCAATGGGAATGGAGAATATCCAAGGGCCTATAGAATGCCCAGTTTTTTTCACTATATGCAAGTGAGAATTTAATTGGTTTCTTCGTCAACCGCCCTGTAGCTAATAATCCATCCATTCAGTCAGTCTGGTGGAGGCTGACGAAACAGTCTTGGTTCGCTTTGATTAGCTTTCAACATGAATGTAAGGGAATAGTTGTTGTTTTTGGGTGGACACACCGCCAGTACTCTGGTCAAATAAATTGAAAACGCAAATTATTTAATTTACGAGATATAGAAAGTTTTACAGAAAACTTTGAGTAATTCCCCAAGTGGGAATTACAAGAGATTTCATATCGGTTGTGATATCAGTTTGATGCGATATTTTACAGCCGCGCAATAAGAAACAAATCACATTGATCCTCCATCGTTTACTGGTAANACAAGGGCCTTAGAATGCCCAGTTATTTTCACTATATGCAAGTGAGAATTTAATTGGTTTCTTCGTCAACCGCCCTGTAGCTAATAATCCATCCATTCAGTCAGTCTGGTGGAGGCTGACGAAACAGTCTTGGTTCGCTTTGATTAGCTTTCAACATGAATGTAAGGGAATAGTTGTTGTTTTTGGGTGGACACACCGCCAGTACTCTGGTCAAATAAATTGAAAACGCAAATTATTTAATTTACGAGATATAGAAAGTTTTACAGAAAACTTTGAGTAATTCCCCAAGTGGGAATTGCAAGAGATTTCATATCGGTTGTGATATCAGTTTGATGCGATATTTTACAGCCGCGCAATAAGAAACAAATCACATTGATCCTCCATCGTTTACTGGTAATCATTTTATTATCATTCCTGTGATATTCTTCCATGGTAGATGTTGAATGAGGCGTGCGCGTCAGCTGCTAACATGATACCATAATTTGTGAAAGCAATGGATTTTTAAAACCCAACAGAAAAATAATCTTCAGATAAAAAACACAATCTGTTATTCTCGAAAGTACTTCCATATGAGTTTTTGCGTCCCCAATTTTTGGAAACCAAAATCCTAGATTGTGGTTAAGAAAAACGTTTGTACTATTTCGTGTAAATGAAGGAAATTCGCATATATTACTTGGAAGCAACACTGGGAAATTCGTTTCTGCAGGCCTATAATATTTCACTGGAACGTCATACGAATGGTCGGCATGCAAGTTCGTGTAATATAATACAATAACATCTGAAGGCTTTCTGGCGTATCATCCTTCCGGTGCCTACCTGTAATGCAACTCAGAGGAAAGACGAGGGCTGGGATACTGCCAGGATGCCCAAACCTAGACAGGGGAAGTCAAGCAGCAGAGGTTGGTTCGCACCATGGATCTTTCGGCTGGATAATTTGCGCTCTAAACACTTGAGCCATTGCACCCCCGAAACATAAGCATTTGTGCTTGTGAACAAGGACGTTTCCTTGTAAATCCACCCAAAGTGTCGACTTAGTCGGTTGGTTTAGGGATGCTCCTGTACATTGGTAATCAAACTTTCTTTTTCCTCAAAGGGTTTTCAAGCTGTTGGATGACTGAGGTAACTTATAATGTGGCGGTTTTATTTTTTATTTCTACTTTGTACAAGAAGGCAACAGAGAATAGCCAGAGGTCTGAGGCAATTAACACATGGTCCTGCCCAGAAGACATCAACCAGGGATGAAATACTGTATGAAGGATGCTGATAGTTAAATAAATAAATAAATAAATAAATTAACTAACAAATCTACCAACATCTCTATGTTTAACCTCAAAACAGGGAACACTCAAAGATAATATCGTAGTTTGAAGTTTCCGGTGTCGTGGGCAGTGCATTTCAAGAAATTCCACTTAACAAATCAGCTGAGTTATCAAGATGAATTATCAAGAAGGTCAGATGAAGGATAATTATCCTGGTGTAAGACTTAATTTTAAGAATCCGTTACTGGATAAATCAGTCAGAAAATGAAACCATGATGTGATTTCCTTTATTGCTGGATGAATTGCGCTGTGTTGTGCCTTAATGAGAGCTAATTACACTGCTGGTCAACTGCCGGTACGAATATCGCAGTTTTGAAACTCCCAGTTTCTTGAAGTGTAAAAGGCAGACTATTCCCGAAAAGCACCCGCATAATACTTCTCGGCCTGGCCGCTTAGATAGGCTCCGGTGGAGAAAATTTGTATCACATTTTAAGCTAACACAAATACGGAGCAATTTCACTTGTACTTCGGTGCACCGAAATTTCTTCAGAATGGAACCCTTGAGATGAAAAATGAATCAGATGCGGCCACCCTGTATACCTAAGCGCTCCAGATCTTTATGCGATCACATGTCGTTATGCATGCTTTGGCTGGAATATGGCTCGGTTTTTACTTTTGTCAGCTGAGATGAACTGCTGGTAATATTCCCCTATGGGACTTACTAATGTAAGTAGTTAACCAAACCAGATGTACCAGTGGCTGGCTGAATCAATACACTTGATGTGATTCCAATACTTGCTCCCCTCTAGAGCGTCGGATGGCGCTTGTTTTGTGTGTAAACTATGTCCTGGTCACTAACGTCATTTTGGTATTATGACAGAAGTGTCTTAGCTGAGCGATGCTCAGATTTCAAACTAAATTTTGTTTGATAAAAGGAACCGTGCATGTTGGTTGTGCTCTGTTATTCATGAGTGAAAGTTCCCGTACTTTATCATATCAGATATCATCGTATCATCTTACATCATATTTGCAGTTTGCGGAGTTTATTGGGATCTGTAAATACTGCAGGCCGCCGTTAAAACTTGAGCGTCTCTTTATCAAATCTAGCAGTACCCACTTATTGTGATAATCCCACAGTATCCACTTGTTTCCTTTGATGGCATAAGCAATAATTGCTGGTCACTGAAACTTTCTGTGTGTCAAATGTACTGTTTTATTTCATCCAATCGTATGTAATTATCCTGGTAATATACTAAGATTCATCGAATTCGGGGGTAGTGTTCCGCGGGGTGAGTTTCGATGCAACTAACAATCGCAGCGTGTGGTTCGGTCGATTTTGCACCAAAAATCAATGGTCCACAATAACAATTAACCTAGATTCCAGGAATTTAATAATTTTTTGTTAACACCAAAAATCAATGGTCCGCAATAATAATTAACCTAGATTCCAGGAATTTAATAATTTTGTGTTAACGTTCACTTCTCACGGTGAACTTTTAGGGCTGAATTGTTCGCCCCAGCGGACGAAAGTGATGTTTGTTTTGTAAATGGTAGGCCAGCGAATGCACACAACTATCCGAGCGTTCTATTCAACAAAGTGCAACGGGCTATTCATGATGTTGAAATTTCTGTTGGTTCTACTAAACTGAAAATTCAGACCATAAAATCTTTATGCGAATTTGAATTTTCCTTATATAAATCCGCTGTGATATTTCCGACATCTTAAAAATTTAATTATGTAGATATAAGGAGAAGGTTATTTCGTTGGTTTCATAACTCGGTGGTTCAACGAGCACCGAAATTATTTACATAAATTTTCAGAACATTTTATGTTGTACGTTCATAAAATGGCTGTGAAAACTTGTCTTAACCAGTACGATCCAGTTTAGCCAGTTGTATACCGTGTTTTTTTCATGGCAAATGTAAAGTCGTTAAAAGTATTTCCGTCTCTGGACATCCTTTTGATAACATAAGTATATAGAATTACCATAAATCATAATAATTTCTTTTATCAAGTTGTTCTGCAAAGCAGAAGCCGAAATGTCCATCGTTATTCTGCGCTGGGCAAAGTGAGTTAACCTGGTCATCGAAAGAATCATTTTTAACCTCTGAAACATTGTACTGAAAACATTACTTCTTACCTTTATTTTTAGTTAAACATTAACAGTGTTATCTAAGTTTGTTGTTTATTCATTGATTGCCGAATAAAATCTTGATTTTCGGCTGCAATTTATCATTGTTTTTAGCAAATCAAAACGGTGTGTTAAATCATACTGATTTGAACACTCACCACTGATAAATACATTCAGGCAGGCAATAAGTGATTATGGATTACGGACCTTGTGACGTTTTGATGAGCAAATTTGTAGTTTCGTTCGTGGCAACCGCACATTGCTGGGATTGCCAAGCAGACCAATTTTTTTCCAAACCCAACCGATATAGGAACATCCCGTCGCGTTGTTAGTCTCTCATGATTTTTCTCTCCTCTATGCTCAGCACCAGCAATATGATCTCACATTAATCTAATAAACGACAGCATGCATATTAATAACATAATGATACAACGATAACTGTCAAAAAACATTTCTGCTGCTAAATTGTGAAAATGATTACCGTTAATTTAATCGCCCTGTTTGGGTCTTACCGTATGAAAATGCTGGGACAAATAATTTCTTGCAAAGTAGTCAAAGTAAGTTTATTGTAACAGCTAAATTATCGTTAGAGTAAATAAAAATGCCGTCCGATTAGGAATTTCGGATTCGGTCTTTGGTCTCATCAAACACATACAGCATTCCTATTAAAAAGTATATCGCTAGGTTACGTAAGAAAATATCTGCATAAGTACATACGCAGCAAGTTCATGTGAAAGAAGAAATCTGGGAACATTCCGACCTCATTCATCAAACCGAGGGGCTTTTACGTCTGCTACCCTGAATCTCGATAGATACCCATTCACAAGGAAACTAAATCACAAGCAGTTGGTTACATCATCAACCCACTAAGTATTATTGTAGGATGCCATGCAGCAATCAACTGCGATTTAATTTAACGCACAGAGGTTTACCAATCACGTACTGCTGGCCCTGCAGTTTGCGGTCAGAAGAAATTCGCTAATTCGTTCCTAACAATAATGCCACTCGAGTAATATCAAGTTGGTCAATAATTCTTTGCAGACAATGTTTAACACGCAGGGCTATTTTGGGAGTCTAATCATCCTCGTGTATGTGTTTGGCCTTCTTTAAGTATCTTGGCCCATAAAATAACGTGACCTTTACGGAAACAGCTAACTTAGTTTCACACTGTCCACATTCTGACTTGACAATCCCTCCCAAAGCTAATCCAGCCTAGGGCAAGACATCTTGGCACTTGAAGAATTGGTACTGCAAGCGAAAGCTCATATCTACATCTCAGTTGTCATTATTTGGGCAACGTTCTTCCGTTCTCAGCGCAAATTTTACCACAAAACACTCGAAGCCGGCCAGTTACAGGAACTAGTCCCCTGTATATTGGTGAATCACGCAGATGAGGAATTCGAGTAGAGTGTTCTCGTAAATCCGTTTTGCGTCTCTTGAAAATGAGACGTAATACGGAATTCGTGGAGTAGCTTCGTAACAATCGCTTGCCCTTGAGTAACAGTCAATGAATATCGAGGAGATTTCAGAAAGATGCGTTCAAGGAGAACATGAACATTCAGTTTTGTAAACAAGATGCATATGAGAGTTTTTCTCCCCTGTCCTATAGTTTCCACCTGTTCAGTAGGTTTTTCTGAAAAACAGCTCCTCAGAGATGGCCTTCTTCCGTCCATTTGATGCCGTGTCCAGGATAACAATGAGGATCTGTGGCCACAACCTTTAGAATGTGGTTGTTCGGACTTTCTTTGAGGAATTTGAGGATTTGCGGATGCCGCTGGTCTGCAACCGACCGGGGTAATTTGATGGCGCTGAAGACATTCCACAGAGGCCGGGCGAAAACGGCCATGGATGTGTCCAGAAGAGGCCCTTGGAGGAGTAACTGGGCTGCTGCGAAGGAAGCCCTTGCAGCGGAATTTGAAACGCCCGCCGGCCGACTGCCATTTGACCATGAGGCGGTTCAAGACGGCCAAGATTCCAGATGGATGTGACCCAATCGTGTTCTTCTCCAGCCTGCAGCAGTCGTTGGATCGCGCTTTGCCGGGATTGGACGGAGTGTCGCGCCACCAGTTGCTATTTGACCAGTTCATCGGAGTGCAGCCCACGCTTGCTGCTCAGTTGCTGTTGGCGAGAGCGACTGGCCAGTTGCCTGTGGAAGAGCTGGTTCATGTGGCACGGGAATTGGCCGAGGCAACACTGGACATTTTACAGCCGCACGAGAACAGCGATGTTTCAACAGTTGACGATCTGCATTTCACAGTGGATTAACTCGCGCAACGTCATGCAGGCGTAAAGATGGAATCGCGGTGGTGCGCTAGAAATAGCCAGTGCTACAAGTTCGGCGGGGCTGGCCACCGTAAGGATCAATGCCCTCGTACCCAAATACTTGTACATAATAAAAATTTGGATTATTTCTCTTTTTTCGGGTGGGTTGCGATTAGCGCAGTGGCACAGGCTGCCATTCAAATCGTTATCGAGATGGACGGGAATAGGGAGTTGTGCTTGACTGATAAAGAAGTAGGTCCCTCTGAGTCAGAGATGGAACCAAGCTAAATGCAGATCGTGCACACTAGCCGTGAGAGCAGTTGGTGGATATCGAATGAAGATTGACGGATTGTCAATGCACTCAATATGCCTAGGCGACAAGTCCGCACAGCACGCGTTCCTGATCAGCATATACAATATCGGGGCAGATTTTCTCAAGAGCACAGATTCCGTGGTTAGCCTAAAGCAGGAAAAACTGGTGACAAGGTATGGCACAGTCAAGTCTGAAGGCTATCCCAGAACTGTCGTGAGTGTGCTGCGCGGCCGAAAGCTTCCGACTTGTAACTTATCGTCACCGCAGTCCGTGGTCGAGGACCATTCCGAACTGTTCACGGAATATGAGGATCAGTTTTGCTCCCGCCCGTGGATTGAACACGAATTTTCCCTATTGACAGAACGCTTCCGACCTTATGGACCCGTCCGTTGCTGCTCCATCTACGGGAGGTGATCCCTAAATAGATTCAAGTGATGTTGAAAAATGACAACCAAAGAAGCCAATAGTGCGTACAAAGTCCCAGTTGTGCTTTTAAAGAAGCCTAACAGGAAACGGATTTCGCGTGGATTCCCGGTGATTGAATGAACGGCCGTAAATCGGGTTTTAGCTGAGTCTTCGGTTGTGGGGATTTTCGATTCCCTCCAGCATTCGTGATATTTAGTGTGTTCGACGTGCTTTCCGGATACGGGAAACTACCTGTCAAAGCGAAGGCCCGGAAGAAAACTGCGTTTACCGTTGGGGACACCCAATTGCAATTTGAACGAATGCCGCTTGGTTTGTCAGGGGCACCATCCACAATCAGGCGCTTGGTGCTTCGTTCAGCGAAGGGGCTGCAGAATGTTGCCGTGTACGAAGATGTTATCGTTGCATACAGCATTCCGGAACCAGAGCGATTAAGGGCTATGTTGAAGCGGATCCGGGAGGCTGGCCTGCGGATAAATGAAGCCAGGACACAGCTCGCTGGCGATGTGTATGGTTTTCGAAATTGAGCCCATTTATCAGCCACCAAGAGCAACAGAACGCCAGAACCACAGAGCTTAGAGCTGCTAAAGTGACCAGACGAGGAACTCATAAGAGAAGCAGGAAAGCGTCATCCAAATGGACACATCAATTGGATTGGAGGAAGCGCCCAACCAAATCACCTAATCAACCGGCGGGCGCAGGGACACTAACCGCCACGGTAGAGGAAAAAGGGCGGTGCAAACAACCAGTCAAACTCGAGAAAGGCAGACCACAACGCGATGCGAATCAAGGCCAGAGATAACAAGCTACTAAAATTAGGAGCCGTTGGGATAACCAATCAACACAAAGGAACACAGACCGCAACGCAACAGAGGTCACAAACGGACCAATAGATTTACTAGATTCGTTACGCTCCAAGTAGCCAATCACGTCAAAAGATAACAGATAGCCTTCGACTGCTATATAAACACACGCAAGCAAGGAAGAAGTACCCACCCAACTGCGCAATGATGATGTTTCCTCGTATGGTGACCAAACGTTTGCTAGCCAATTGCCAAGCTCGGCGAACAGATCAACAGGCACGTGATCAACAACCAATAAATTCACCCGATCTACCAGTATTTCACCACATTACCAGTCAGCACACCAGTAATTAAATCCAAATTTGGCAAAACGACTTCTCAGTTGGATATCATACTCATCGGATGAAGTGTATTTTTCTATTTTTCACTTATAGATTACTGGTAGCGTGAAGAATTTGCCAATTACAAATGCAAATACAAATTCGGTCTTTGCACATACGTCAACCTATATTTAGCGCACATGGAGCGTAAAACTCACTAACTAAGTGGTATTCCCATGGGAGAATTTGTTGGTTGAGGGGGGTATTGAAGATAACCATGCAATGAATACCCCTTAATGACGAACGAAGAACTCGGATAAACCCAAGCGGGTCATTAATATGTCATTGAGAATTTATAATGTAGTCTATTGGGTATGTTGGGAACATAAGAACGTGAAATGAAATAACATATTCGAGGGTTGAAGTAATGTTTCGTACACCTTTTTTTCGCCCTTAAATTACTGTAGTCGTGTTTATTGGTTTCCCGTGAATCAATCAGCACCTGATAAGCACTTATCTTTTGGCCAACCCAACGAAAGATCATGTGATGTTGATTCAAAAATTCCAGGCTTGCCAGATAAGAATTACCTGTTGAACTCAGGCCAAGAAATACGTAAAAAGTGCCGTGGCCAACCTTTTACTTGGAAGGAGAGTATGAAGAGGATCACGAAACTCTTGGGTGCCGTCGGTGCTACTCGCCTTCCAGGATGGGGGCCACGTGATCCTTACTGTGACTGGTTGCAGACACTGCAAGGTATGGCTGCCAACCGATGCCAGTGGCGTTCTTGTTGTCAGTTTCTAACCATATTGCCTGAATGAGTGTCTGGAAGTGTAGGCACCTCGGAATGATTGTGGTAAACT
>NW_008751778.1:951569-968345 GCF_000715545.1 Opisthorchis viverrini
TTGAACTCAGGCCAAGAAATACGTAAAAAGTGCCGTGGCCAACCTTTTACTTGGAAGGAGAGTATGAAGAGGATCACGAAACTCTTGGGTGCCGTCGGTGCTACTCGCCTTCCAGGATGGGGGCCACGTGATCCTTACTGTGACTGGTTGCAGATACTGCAAGGTATGGTTGCCAACCGATGCCAGTGGCGTTCTTGTTGTCAGTTTCTAACCATATTGCCTGAATGAGTGTCTGGAAGTGTAGGCACCTCGGAATGATTGTGGTAAACTAGCATTAAGTTCCTTCCCCATCAATCTTTACTCTTTTCTTTACAATGAGGCTTTCAAATAAATCATTTTTGTACGGCAGTCAAGCATCCGTGTTGAGCAGTGATGTCATGCTGTCGATTACGATGATGATGACTTGTTTAGAAAAGCACTGGGTAGATGTTAGTGAAGAACTAGGCAGTATGGAAAGTAGCTCGTAATAACCTGATTTTAGGAGGCTTCTAACAAGCCTACCAAAACCAAGTTATGAAGAATGTTACCTAAAGTTCGATAGTGTGAAGCGATACTGCCAAAACTAGCTTGGCTTAACTCTTGGCCGTGGATACTGCAACGATTTGTGCAGGGTCAAAACATGAGACTAGGCGAATTGTGAGTAACTACAATGAAACATCATATATAACGATAGCTCCGATGGCCGTGTTGCGAGACTATACACCAGTTTATTTCATCTTAGACCTGGGCGTTTACTTTTGAACCCATCCAGCATGGCTGCGAAGTTTCCGTCACTAAGGAGAGCAGCCATATGGTGTGCCCTAGCTACCCGCACACGTTACAACTTACCAAGTTAGCTGTCTACCATTTCCAAAATTTTTGGTGTTTGTATATTCAAATGTAGATCCCGGATGCAAAATTTACTACGCCTGAACTTGCTCTCGGCTGTTGATTGACAAAACACAAAAGTGACGGAGCACGAAATCATCAGGTATTGGGTTTTTCCTATTTCCGCAGCTTTCTGGTAATTTTTCAGGAAGGCACCCCGTGCTGCATGGCTTTCCCCAGCTATTTTATTACTGGGAAGCAAATATAAAAACAGACAAAAGGACTATATCCGTTCAAATTTCGCTATGCATGCCGCGATGTGGTCCGGGCTTATAAATTAGTGATTAGTTACTTTGGATCGATACTACTCACAAACAGCCAAGAAACAGGCTATTAATGTGAGTATCGTATTCCAGAATATTTGACTCGTGCAAGGTTCCCGAAACTCCCCGGAGCATTGTTGTAGCGCGCGATATACGGCCAGTGATTCTCACAGTTAACTTTGACCACAGTTTTGCGCTCCTGTTTTTGAGTTCCTTTTAGACCACCTTGCCTTTTGCGATCTTGACTTAAAATGCACACAAGGGCACATTTCTGTTGCCTGTAATCTAAGAAGACAGATCAGGCTCTTCGTCGTCAGCAAATCTAAGTCTACTTTAGACTGACCATCCAAGATTTGCCTGGGTATTTCTGTTGAAAGGACGCTTTGTGCCCCCGTGAGGTAGTATCTAAATGAATGATTTTGTGCTCTTAAATGACAAGTGAGTGAATAGTATTTGCCTCTCGTAAAATGTTCCGTAGCGCGGATAAGAACAAACGTGTAAGAATTACTGGTTTCGGGCCTGATACATTCAGCATCTACTTGCAAGCATTTTTCAGCAGTGACACTCCTCAGAAAAGCTCTGACGTTCGGAAAAACTGATAATAGTTGTCATGCAGCATTGTAGTGCGGGATTTGTTCACTTATGCCAGCGTCCCTGACAGAGGGAACCAAAAACCCGTAACCTGTTACTGGAAATACAATGCAGTCAACCTGCACGAACGGTGCTTTCATAACATGAGCATACCTTGTAACTAAACTGTTCGCTTGGTGGGTGGCCAGTATGTCCATCACTTTGAGACAGTTCCATGGTCCAAACTTCCAAAGAACATACTTGACATGCAACAACGTTCCAACTTTAAAAACGGGCTGATTTAATAAACAGGCGTCAGATAATTTCTTCGTCATCAAAGATCTCACTGAACCTCTACAGAGTATTCTCGCTGGATAGGCGTATTCTTCTCCAATACGGAACTAGTTAGACGGATCTTCAAATGAAACTTTGCAAATGGAACCTACTCAAAGTCCCTCTGGTTAATGAATATTAACAAATTCCGATGGACTATCCATGCAATATAAAGAATGATGCATTCAATTCCAACAAATATTCATCATATATGATGATCTGACTGGGAGATGAATGAATAAATTATTGATCACATCGACTCCTTGCGCGTATATGTCCTAATACACACCATTGATCTTGCCACATAGGTTTCGCAGTTGAAAGGCAACGTGGCAAATTTCCCTCAAAAGTCCATGGTAAAGTCACGCGCAGAAATTTTCGCACGAAAATCGATTGAAAATGTAAAGAATATCAAGAACAAGCTGACCGTAAGAGTTTTCCGCTGTGTACTAAAGGTCTGAATCTTCCTCACTGGTCGAGACTAAATTGTGAGAATAACACTTTGACACTAAAAACTTAAGGTTGATTAATTTAAATGTCCTCCATATCTAGGAAAATCGAAGTTTTGGGCAAAAGATCAGTGTTTGATCAACGCCTTTGAATTATTATATTGGGCTAGTTCTGCACTATAAATTATATTCGACCGCTAGGCCCAAGTTACCCCGGTTAAAATGATAGGACGAATATCAGACGCGTGGTAATTGAGTGAGATTACCTGAAGATTAACAATAGGATTTTGGTACAAAATGCTCAAGATGACTCCTTATCACCTTCGGTATTTGTTTTTCGTTATATTTCCTCGACTTTAAGAGATCCCCACAAAAAGGCATTAGAAGACCAGATATACAAACAAAATAGCGAAATAAAGAATTGAGTTACGTCTTCGTTGATTTTGCTTCAGTCTGTCATTTGTAAATCCCCACAGTTGGATCGCACCCCACGTAAAAATATGTGCATTTTCAACAAATGGTGACGCCAATCATTTTGACTCTTTTCCAATGTCCCCGGATCACTCTTTGCGTTCTTTGAGTTAACTTTCCGACCTACTACTACAGACATGTATTCTGGGGGGCCGATTATCATTCCCCAACTTGTGTCTGTTAGCTAACGTTTTACATCTGTATGTGCATAGCACGATGGTTCTGATCCATAGTTCTTTATTGAAGGGACCTGATGTGTTCTAGTTAATAACAGACCGGGCATTTGTGTGATCAGAAAGGTCAAGTGTACTCTGATAATATTTTTAGTTTTTCCGCTTTTGCTCTATCGTTCCCCGGTTCGCAAGTGACTATCAAATATCCGGAAAACTTGAGAGATTATCTACTGTCAGCGACGGAAGTTACTTTAATTAAGTGCAGATAAAACTGCTTACACTTATTGCGGTTCCAGTATCTTATCGGGAAAATAATCTTCTGACACTTGTCTCTTACTGCCTACTTACTAATGAGTTGATCTATTGAATGCAAGTCATATACGAGCTGCTAATTACGAATTGTTGCATTCATAATTAGGGAACAATGCTCGCCTGATGACCTTCAAGTAGAATAGCTCATACTTTCTTGGACCAACGAAGTAATCCTTAACAGGAAGTTCGCACGGCTCGGAATCTTTTGTCTGTTGTCCAGCAATCTTGAATAAACATCAGAATCTATTTTTTCAAAAAATCTACCATCAGAATTCACATGGGGAATCTGCGTTTTAGCCTAATGAAAATCCTAAAAATCCACACATTTACGGATCATTCATAGATTTTGAATATTCTCAGTCTTGACAACAGGTAAAAATATCACACAACTCGGTTACCATGCTCTTAAGAAACCCGCAACCGAGCTGTCGCCAAAAACGTTTCATTCTTGTAAGTTTGACACTTTGATAACTAGGTGTAACTAATATTCTGGGATTCATTAAATCCTTAAATTGAACTTGGGCTCAAACGTTCAGCATCCATTTTTGCTTAGCAATAAGTAACGCAGGGACAATTCGTTGATCTCTAGGAGGAACCGCTGTTACATTCAAATTAATTGTTCCCATAAAGTTAATTTATCACACAAATCCAAGCTTTGATAAACATTTAGCCACTAAGTCAATTTTTCACGAGAATACTGAGCCCGTTTTCCTTCAGTGGTTCATTTTCGTGCCCTCTTACTTATTTTGCAAATGAGTGTACTTCGCTAATTTCGTGCAATTTGGTTTCAAGTAGAACATAAGGTTTACGGGAACTCGTAGACCTAAGAAGGGCGAAACCGGTCGTGTGCTATGGACAAATTTTCAGCAACTTTCTCAAAAGTGCATTACAGTTATACAGAGAATAGTGTTTCAACTAACGACAGTTATCGAGTTAAAAGATATGCCATTATTACAAGGGTGAGCACATTTATACCACCACATACTTGAAGTCTTTTTATCCACATAATGATAAAAGTACTGTATTTTATTCCGAATTTTTGTGGCTTGCTTACAATAACTTAGCATTTTTGAATATTATATTACAGTTCACCATACAGATTGCTAAAAACAGAAGTAATGTGAATCCATTTGTCAGCTTCACAGATGCCAGTATGAGTAGGAGTCTGCTGCAAAAATAAAATTCTGTCCTTAAAATTGGCAAAAAACTAGGGGTGGCGACTCGGGGCATTTTGTGCGGTAGTGTACACGTTTGCCTGTTTACTGGGAAAGCTTTATTCCTCTATAAATATCTAATATAGCTGTGTGAAAGCTGATTGTCTACCAGATTATTTTTACCCGGTTACTCTTATATGGAATTGATATTACATCTATTGAAGTGACTTGCACGTTCCACACTTTTCCAGTCTCCACACGCTGTGATGCGTTTAGGGAAAGGACTTTTTCAACCGTTTTACGGGCACTTATATCATACTTCTGGCCGATTAGGTGCTCATCCATTTGGATCTACTGCGTCACTTTCTGAGGTACTTTCGAAGACCCGTCTTATGAGTACGTTTTGAATAAACATCAGACATCAATGGTTTCCTCCCATGCAATCGGTTATTCTTAAGCTAGGAGACGGTAGAAAGTTTAGAGTTGTGATACAATGTACAAGGTTTCAATCCTTGAAATTATTTATCTAGCAAATGACCTTCAGATAGGTTCTGATGAGAGTAATTCCTGCGAATCTTGTTCCTTCTACTATGCTAGCCTGCGCACATTTTTCCACAAAAATAATCACTGAGGCCAAGAAGCAAAACACAAAGAAGTTATCACCATTTTCAAAAAAAATTTCTTGGTCTGAAAACGTTGCACCCCAATGAAAGAACAAGCTCATGACTTACCTCTGCGTCACTCAGATCATTGGAACTTCCATAATTAGCTGAAATTAGAAAACAAGAATTTTTTTAGCATTTTTCCAGTCTCCGTCATCATCACATTATTTTTGGATTGAAGCCCTAAAACACAACCGGGTGAAATGCAAGGTGACATCTTTTCAGTTGTCAAATTGACCAGGCCGTAACTTTATCTATTGGGCACACAACACTCGCGTCACTATTAATACAGCGAATAATACGAGAGAATATTGGTTTGGAAAAAACGGGAATGATAGCTCACCAGGGCTCAGAATTCTAGGTGCTCTGTAGATGAAAAAATTTCTCACTCAATATGCCAGGTAGCAAACAGAAAAAATTATTCACATTTATGAGATCAAGTCATTGGAACATTCAAATTTTCAGCAACTTTCTCAAAAGTGCATTACAGTTATACAGAGAATAGTGTTTCAACTAACGACAGTTATCGAGTTAAAAGATATGCCATTATTACAAGGGTGAGCACATTTATACCACCACATACTTGAAGTCTTTTTATCCACATAATGATAAAAGTACTGTATTTTATTCCGAATTATTGTGGCTTGCTTACAATAACTTAGCATTTTTGAATATTATATTACAGTTCACCATACAGATTGCTAAAAACAGAAGTAATGTGAATCCATTTGTCAGCTTCACAGATGCCAGTATGAGTAGGAGTCTGCTGCAAAAATAAAATTCTGTCCTTAAAATTGGCGAAAAAACTAGGGTTGGCGACTCGGGGCATTTTGTGCGGTAGTGTACACGTTTGCCTGTTTACTGGGAAAGCTTTATTCCTCTGTAAATATCTAATATAGCTGTATGAAAGCTGATTGTCTACCAGATTATTTTTACCCGGTTACTCTTATATGGAATTGATATTACATCTATTGAAGTGACTTGCACGTTCCACACTTTTCCAGTCTCCACACGCTGTGATGCGTTTAGGGAAAGGACTTTTTCAACCGTTTTACGGGCACTTATATCATACTTCTGGCCGATTAGGTGCTCATCCATTTGGATCTACTGCGTCACTTTCTGAGGTACTTTCGAAGACCCGTCTTATGAGTACGTTTTGAATAAACATCAGACATCAATGGTTTCCTCCCATGCAATCGGTTATTCTTAAGCTAGGAGACGGTAGAAAGTTTAGAGTTGTGATACAATGTACAAGGTTTCAATCCTTGAAATTATTTATCTAGCAAATGACCTTCAGATAGGTTCTGATGAGAGTAATTCCTGCGAATCTTGTTCCTTCTACTATGCTAGCCTGCGCACATTTTTCCACAAAAATAATCACTGAGGCCAAGAAGCAAAACACAAAGAAGTTATCACCATTTTCAAAAAAAATTTCTTGGTCTCAAAACGTTGCACCCCAATGAAAGAACAAGCTCATGACTTACCTCTGCGTCACTCAGATCATTGGAACTTCCATAATTAGCTGAAATTAGAAAACAAGAATTTTTTTAGCATTTTTCCAGTCTCCGTCATCATCACATTATTTTTGGATTGAAGCCCTAAAACACAACCGGGTGAAATGCAAGGTGACATCTTTTAAGTTGTCAAATTGACCAGGCCGTAACTTTATCTATTGGGCACACAACACTCTCGCGTCACTATTAATACAGCGAATAATACGAGAGAATATTGGTTTGGAAAAAACGGGAATGATAGCTCACCAGGGCTCAGAATTCTAGGTGCTCTGTAGATGAAAAAATTTCTCACTCAATATGCCAGGTAGCAAACAGAAAAAATTATTCACATTTATGAGATCAAGTCATTGGAACATTGGAGTTAGACAACAGTGTGGAATAACGGCTTAGTTGCAACGTTCATGGGCACAAGATTAAGCATCTGGTTATGTTAAGTAAAGCTTTATTGAACATTGCAATTCTAGAGTGTCAGTCGCCCTAAAAATATAGAGTAACTTGACTGAGTTGCATCAGTGGTTTTTCCTGACAAGCTTTATTCCCAGAGGTCGTGCGCAAGACCGCTACCTGCTTTTTGATGACATGTCAAAGGAATGTTCATTAGAAGATGCGAAGGTCGACAGTCGGATCTTTACAAAACTTGCAGTGACTGTACGTATAGTGTTAGACAACATTTGGTATAAATATGTTTGATCAATCCATTAGCGGAAGTGAAATTTCTCCATCAGAGTATTTGGGACAAACCCTAGCTGTGAAGGAAGCGCGATTGCCTGGAGTTTCAGTTCACTCTTATTTGATTAACTCTGCATAGAAGTTGCCATTATAAGGCTGCCTTGATTTTCTATGCAGCGTAATAAAATTCCGAGTAACACCGCTTCTTACAGGAAACTCGTCTGCATTTGTAATCCAATCAGTGATGCGTATTTTGTCGGCACCATAAAACGGTGTTCTCAACAAACGCGTTTTATAGTCTGCGGGTGGAACGCATGATTTGTAGGTTTCTTCTGCTTCCTGGTTTTTTGGAAAGACTGAGTGTCTTCTGGTTTTATGGGAGCGCCTCTTAACGGCAAAATATTTGGAATTAAATGTCACTGTAAATGACTTTTCGGCATCAAAGTGGTCAAAAAAGCTTCATTTAGGAGTTTGAACCATAAATTTTGTTGAATTCATAAAAAAATATTTTTTTTAAAAACTGACAAAGGAAAGCGGGGCCATGAAACTATTCTAAAAAACACCGATTGACAAACAGTTGTTTTCGGTATGCAACAGAATACGCAAGTCTGTCGAAAACACTAAAGATTTGAAATAAACTCGTAGGTTGTTTGGCATTTTGGGTATGGTCAAATTTATTTAGCATTGTATTAAGTTATTTTATTTGCTATTTTCTTTAAAACTAAGTTTCGGCAGATGCATGCAAACAAATCAATCTTTCTGTTACGCCATTTGGACCCGAATATTGCACTGTTTAATAAAGCGGTTTGTTCCAAATCTGGAACATAAGCCTAATGCCTAATTTTATCTTCTAGACACCCATGACCAATCTGAAACTTTGCAACCCAATAAAATAGGTAACGTTTTTTTCCGCCGTTCGGTGTCATACGCTTATAAAAAATAACATTGCATATAGATCCGAAAGCGATGAAGGAAAGCAAATCAGGCGATCACATTTGATGTCTTATATTCTCCCGTTAATAAAATGAATTGGAGGGACTGCGATTCTCATCGTTTTCAGATGTATCGGACTAAGATTTAATGAAATATTACAAAAGTGCGCCTCGTTCCAAGTGGCAGACTGACTCAGCTTTCCTAAATCGACATTCTGAGAAGGCGCAAGTTCTCACAACACAGTAAGTATTTTGTCCACAGTGAACCTAAATAAAAATTGTGTTTGAGGACGCTGTTTCAACAATGCACCTTCCCGTTAGACTAGTGGGCTTTGGTGTTCGATTTTTTATGGGTTCGGTTGCTGGAGGCGAATGAAATTCACGAACCCTAAATGGAAGTAACATATATACACGTGGGCAACTTTTGCATGTTTATGTTATTCTTGTGACGGGCATACTATACTTTTTCTCATTTTTCTTCACTATGATCGACCGCCAAGTGAGTGTTATCTGAAGGAATCCTCTTTGAAAAACCTCCATTTCGATTAAAAAAAGGCTTTTTTCATGTAATTGCGCAAAAATAGCGATAACAGCCGTTTCGGTTGCAGAAATACTTATGCCTAGGAAATACAACTAAGGATTTTACTTGGTGCTCCCAGTATAGTCGCTTGCATATTCATACACTTGTTCAGATGTAGGCATGTTTCATTTTGGAAGGAATAAAAAGACTTGAGTTTTGCTGCCCAACATCAGAATAGCACCAAATAATGCTTCCTGACACCAACGGATGACGTATTCCATGTATGCAAGGACAACGTTCTCACCAAACGTTGTTTTTATTTCGCTGCTAATACACTTACATTGTTAGAAATAGCAAAAATAGACATATTGAGCATCTTCAGCAATGCCTTCAACCAAAAAAACGCTATAGTTACTGGAAAATCCGGTTTTCACGAATTAAATAATTGCTTTTTGGTTTCATACCTACGAGTTTAGTTCCTAGAATTTCAAGTAGATACGCAATCAGCAAACTGGGAGACCTTTGAGTACTTTTTTAAAATTGATGAATTCAAATTTTTGAATCCACTTGCTGCAAGAACCAACCAGTCAGGCTCGCCTTTATTTAAACGCGATTCGGAAAAATGAGATTGAACCAAGCATGGTAATATCTGTTGTGCTAGTTAGTGAATGAACTCCATCCTATTCTTTACTACTGTCTAAATAGATAGTAGTGAACAAAAATACCTCAATCCGCGAAAACCACCCTCAGAAGGAGCATACGTGAGTCTCAGTTTAGCAGATTTCATTTGATGATATCGCAGGAAAAGCAAATAGCTTGGGTACGGCGTCCATTATTTTTGTGCGCGTTTGATTTGCAAGGTCTTCTAGGCAGGCGCGATATTCAACTAGGAAATAACCTACCGAGGCCTCGATAGCCCGGTGAGCTTAAAGGTGGACCAAACCATCAGCGACTAATAGAACAGTATTTACGAAATGCATGTATGTTGACTGTATCCTAAACTTTTATACTCCGTGGACGCACAGAATAACTTTCTGTGCTTTGGTCTTCCTATGGGAGATTTATTCGCATGATCTAAATCTTGGTGTAACTACTGTTGAGTCATCCGAGTAGTATATGGTTTTCTTGAAAATCCGCTTCGCGCCTGTTGAATAGTGAAATTTGTAATGGAATTTGTGAAATTGCCTTGTAGCATTCGTTTACATTTGAGTGACAGTCAACGAGTTTCCAGGAAAGTTTAGTAAGACGCGTTCGGAAAGGAAACGTTTATCCAGTTTTTATAATCAAGATGAGGATTTTGCTTCCCTGTGCAATAGACTGCTGCTGTTCAGTTGGTGTTTTCCAATAAATAACTCCGCAACGAAGGCCTTCTTCCTTCCGTTGGTAGTTTTGGTGCGTCTGATCGTGGTTTGTCGGATGGCCTTTGATCTGTTCGCCAATTTCGGCAACTACCTCGCAAACGTTCACAAGCAAGATGAACAGATCAACAAACATGCGATAAACCACCAGAACTATGCAAAAGGTAACTGTCGTTTAGGACATCAAATTAGTAAATGCAACAACGGGAACCAAGCGGCAGTAGATTCTTGAACCAAAGGGTGCGATTTTACGCAACCCATGTCTCGGGCTTTGACCTCCATTGATATGTATGCAATGTTGCGACAATTAGCCCTTACTATCGCGTATTTGGGTCTGCCAACATATTCTATATCGGTTCACTACAAAATGGTACGCATTCACACAAGGATTTTGGCAAACTATCGTTTACGCGGAGTCTGTAAATCGTGAGTATCCAAACGGCACGAAAGTATGGGTACAACAGTTTGGTCTGAAGCAATCGATCGCGCAAAATATGGTCTCAAATCGAGATCATGATTTAGAAGTGCATGATTTAGTTCAAGTTGTCTGGAACGACAAGATGAGAAAAAGTCATCGGGGAGGTGATGGAATAGAGGGGACCGCCAAATATGAGTACAGTTTATCAGGGAGAAATGGGGTGACTTGCCAGGCTTTGGCAGTTATGCTTAAAATAGAATAGCATTCTTTACCTGAACCAACTGACTACCTGCCCACAATTTGGTCAAAGGTGGCATCTCAAACTATCCCGTCTAGGGCCTACGTGACATAGCGACGTGTAGATGTCAAGTATGAATGCAAATCCGGTGATATAGTCTGATATCGATGCACTCAAACCTATCCCAAACATTAACTGACTTTGCACGAGATGCGACATGGAAACGAAAGTCTCAGCAGCTAGGGTAGCGACAATTCAGTGCAGAATATTAGGAAAATGCCGCGGAGTTTCACAAGAACCGGTGTGACAGGTGTGACGTAATGCTCTAATAAACGATGTACATTGGCCGGGGGTTGTGTCACTCCGTAAATACTCGCAAGCCGCCGTGTCTTGTGACTTTATCCATCCGTATTTTGCCATAATTTTAATACACACTTATAGGTCCGTGTTCTGTTTGTTCGTATACTCCATCAACTTGACTCTTGTGACCCACAGTGGATTTGCGGATATCGACCGAAATGATGACGTCTCCATGGGCTCTCCATATGGGCCTAAGGTTGGCCGATATTTTTTTCACTAAACATGCAAATCGCCCAATATAAACTGGTGTACTGTCGCCAATACATAGGCGGTTATTTCAAGAATTCGAAAATGAGGTACTGGTCAAACCACTGGACAAATATCTTTACATACAAACGTTCTCCCACCGCAAAACCCCGAACATCTGTGACCAAAATAAGTTAATATATAATATAACTCGACTTGAGAATGACGAAACGCGCTCCACCTGATACTTCTATGGAGTTGGAATGATATTTAGCCCAGCCTTGCATCACATAGCAGGCAATGCACATAGCATGACGCTGAGCCAAGAATTTTGTTATGTTTGGAAGACAACTCGCGTCAATAAAGCATGATTCAATCGGAAAGATTGAAGCTGTCGCCAAACAACATGGTGACCCGATGGTTTGTCGACGAAAACACGCGTTGTGCTTATCAATGCCCTGATCATCTCCCAACACGTACACCTGGCACTGAACACGTCACCACACCACTGACTGCACTGAAAAACTCAGGTTATCCTATTAGTGATTTGATCTTCACTGGTAGCCAGGTCATCCCTTAATCGGTTCCCTAATAATCACCTGCCGTGATCAGTAAATTGTGTTAAAAATTATTCTGATAACTTTTGCAAAAGCCTTGCTAAAAATACACGTATCCATCCATCTTTGTTGGAGTTGCAAATATTCAGAATGTTAGATGCTGACAGGGTTTATTGTACAGTCGCAAAAACTGGAGCGCAGTCACGTGACAGGAAGGCGTAATAATCCGGATATGAACGGTCGAGCGATCCGTGACCAAACATTGCGTATACTCTTGCATAAAAAGTAACGACATGGTCACACAAAATTCTGTACCACATATAGCTTTTTTCTATCATTCGGACAGCCCCATTTATTGAAGATTCTTAAGCACTGTTCAAAGAATATTGGTCAAAGCATGTATACCAAACAGCTGGATGCAGAAATGTATCCAGATGTCTTATGCTATTACGTATACTATGGTAAACTCAAGCCAAGAGAAAATGCTCACACGGTTGAATGCGCCAAATGTAACTTTGCCAGAGTCAGGTAAAGTTTTAAGGAGCAAATAATACATCAAAACGGAAGTGTCTGTGGGATGTCGACATTTTGCCTTTAAGCCTTCCTCCGAGGAAACTCAAGTCAATAAGTGTACATCACAATTAGGGATAAACAGCAATGAAACTGAAACTTGATGATGCCCTAATCACATCCGATTTTTACGTCCACGGCGAACTGATAGCTTGTGCCGGGGTATTTTCTGTGCATTTGCTGTTTTGGTACAGGTAGATCAGCATTGCCTCACTGAAAGTTAGCCAGTTCAAGTTGGCATTAAACGGTAGAATTTCGAACGCTGTATTGATTTCACTGAGTCCAAGGGATGGAATGAAATTTGGTAGCTGATTATATGGATATCTGGTCTCAGATTTCATGTCATCGGTCGACCAATCAACCGCCAACTTAAATAAAAAGGATAGTGTCTAGCGATACATCCGCATAAGCTCCTCTCTGTCCTACCATTCTGTGTATCATCGCAACTGCATATGAAATAGTGGAGGTTGGGTAGAGTACGCGACAAATGTCAGAGCATTACTTGTCACACTGCTCTGAGCAAGATAAGTTTTGACGCTGGGTGACAAAGTAAGGAATTTGGTTCGGTTATCTTTCTTAAACAGTAGTCTGAATAAATTCCTAATCATTTTACCACCTATGACACTGTATGAGGTGGGTGTTGATAGATTTCTCTGTAAAGCCGAGTAGTTTCTGAGACATCATATTCTTTCCAAGTTTTGTCAGTAATTCAGATACCTCTAGCGCCTTATACGAAAGCGTTATAAAAACGTAAAAATAGATAATCATGGAAAAAATGTCCGGTCCATGAGGGCTTGGACGACACTGTGCATTTAAAATAAACACCTCTGAATCTGACAATCAGAACATCCAAAAATGCTCACCACTCACCAGTTGCTGCTACAAATGCCACTGAAATGTTTGAATACAAACTGCTTACTCGGTTGCACAAGTCCTCAAATTGTATCCCACTTATCAAATGTAGAGAATAGTGTTGGATTTGTGATCGGTGAGCTGCCTCCTAATCATTGCTAGGCACAAATCATCACCTGTGATTAGTCGTGCGTACTACCCGGCACAACTCACCTTTCTCAAGGTCTCAGATGTAAGCCGCATACTTTACTCAACCCCTACACCTGAAAACATGGTGCACCAGTCCACATGCGTTTCCGATGAAACGTACATTGGCAGTACATATCAGAGATTATCCGAAATCACCTGCCTGGTTATATCAGTGAAGTAACTAATCGGTCGACTGGTGGCCGGCAATCTGAAACCCAAAGCCTGCCGCATCGATTGCCAGACACATTCCATCCGTTGGCCATACGAGAGAGTTCAGAGTTTTGCTGCGCAATGTCAACTGAACGTTGTTACCTTTCAATGTGGCCGTGTTGTTTATTTAATAATTGAAAGGCTTGTACGCACAAATTTGACTGATTTCTTTTATTTGTCCCTTTTTAGGATCTAAAATTGCTGGTTTTTAGTGTTAAGGCTGAGTGCGTAAACTAGAAGTGTCAACGTCTTTCATATTTCGCCTCCTTGCAGCTGTATTCAAAGGATAAGAGCTGCGATTATTTACATGTTGATCGGCTCCAGTTTGTCGATGAGAGCACGAAAAAGTCCTACTCCACTCGAGAATAGGTATTTTGCCTATTGCTACATCGTCCTCAGCGATTTCGATCTTCATTCTTATTACGTCAACAACGATCCAGAAGGGCTTAAACCATCTGAATCTAGGAAAAATTTAGTGCAAGCCCATGGAATGTTCAAATTGAGACACGCCAAAACTCCGACGTTAATAAGCTTCAAAATGTTGACGAACGATGAGCCAAACTGCGGCTTTATTCAATACATTTTTACACGACGAGAATTCAGTGTGTCAGCGTATCAGGTAGGCAGCACCGGTCAAAAGAATCCGGTCTACACCGTACGTTGGACAACTTCTTCATCATCGTCCAGCGGTCACATTTCATTGGTCACCGATTTGTGACCTTGATTTTAACCATAATATTGATTTTATCAGTGTGTTCTTCCACACACATCCCCGTTTTCTCTCCATCTCATGACGTGTAGATTTTTGGAATGATTGTTCATGCTTTCTTTATTTCTACCATTTTATCAGGTAAGAATTGTTCGCACGAACGGACAAATTTTATTCAATATAAACTTACCTCATCACAAGCTCTTTAGAGAGTCACATGGTTTACGTTTTGAACACTACTCAAATCGGCCACTAGAAGGCTAACTGCATTGAGTGATGACAAGTGTGTCACGTTGATCAGCGACTGACAATCATTGGCCTAAGTGCTTTCCTATAAATATCGATCAGTTTAACATTGGTGCGTTGACCACCCATAGATTAATAAATGTGCCCTACGACGTATCGCCTAAACGTCTGCATCCAAGCCTAAGATTTTGAGCCTGTCATTCACAAATCGCTTATGATATTCCCCTGGCTCTCGGCTGCGGTCCAAAATACATTACTGAAAATACCTAGCCTTTAAACCACCAATCGTCCAGAAGTTTGTAACTTGTTAACAATCGCCCCAACTGACCAACATCTGTCTCTAACATATCAGTCGTTCAGAGCTTTTTTTGGCCTTGTGAACAGGTCTAAACTATTTAATTTTTTGTGTGCCATGAGGTATTTATCAGCCAAAAGCGAAATCACCTTGAACTCAGATTAATGTTTCGCAACTTGCTTTCCGAATGACAGCATGAAAGACCAGATGTTTTACGATCTTATTTCCACTTACTTTTGGTCACTCGTTTTTATGGTAATACGCATTGCAGAATACTAGATCTAAATGTCTCAAAGACGGTCTCGACAACGACAAACGTGAATGGCCTTCATAGGTCAGTCTGCACTAGTACGTTTATTCGGTTCTCGGTAAGAAGCCTGTTCAGTTAGGAGAGGGTGATTAGTGATTTGGAACTCACCGGTCGGCTTTGAAAAATCCAGTACGAACACATCAATGAATGGGGATGGCAAAGGAGAGTAACTAATTGGCCAAATGTTAATAGACGCTGAAGTGCCAGTCGACCCATCATCAGAATCCTCCTTCTTGTATGCTCGATTGATATCGCTCTTTGTCGAGAACGTGTGACAAGCAGTTTGCAACTTTCCAGGAGAACAAGAACCTTTCTCTCTGACAGCACTTAGTCGAAAGCGTCCTCCGAAACTGTACGATTTCACCACGGTGGATTGCTGGTTCTGGTTTGTCTTCTGCACACAGTCCAACTTGGGAGGTCCATCTTCTGCGTAACATCCCGATGGACTAAAGGCAGAAAGGAAAAACAGAAAGCCATTTTTTGAAATAGTCTGCCAAATGTAATAGATGATTTGCCTTTCTGGGTAATAGTCTTATTTTCATGTAATCAATACATTCGACGTCAGCAAGGAATTCGACTTGCATCCAAGGAAGCCAGCTAATTTATGGAACTACATTCATGGTAGCAATATCTATTGGGTGCCACGCATCGACTACTAACGATACAATGTGAAATGGGAAAATCAAATATACGTATTATGAACAGATAATAACAGAACTTCCCGCCAGCGACGAAGAGAAATGGGTCACTTTCAGGATAGATTGGAAACACTTTTATCCTCGTGGTCCAGTACGTGAGGATTACTCTCAGTGGCAATCAGATATATCCGTCCCATTAGGCTTCTGTTGGACGGAAAAGTATCAGTACCCTATTGATTTTGTTATTTACCACACTTCAGATTAAATCAACTGCATGTCTGTCATCATAAATTCTTCAGATCACGATAAAAAGTGAAATAAAAAACAACAAACATTGACAATTTTGATTAGCTGATTTTCTGTTTAGTTGCATGTGTTTGGCCTGGCGTTGGATCCGTAGTCGATGTTAAACTTCAAGCTTTTGTTTCAGTTGCCACTCCAGACACGCATGCAAAGCTTCCTGCTCCACAAAAGTGTGTTTTGCACAAACCTCACTGATGTTAGTGAGGTCGACATTTTCAGAACAAAATCGTTGTTCAACCGTTTATTCTCTGTTTGTTTTCTGGAATCGCCTATGGAAGTCACGCAGCAAAACTAAAATGTACGATGATGTTCTTCGCAAATCCTTCCATAAGTCGAGTTATATTTACAGTGTGATTGCTGACTCTGAAATCATGTGTAACATCCTGTGGCTGAACCTGCGGATACTTTTTCATTAGTTATTAATAATAATTAATTAATTATTATTTTC
>NW_008751778.1:969404-981464 GCF_000715545.1 Opisthorchis viverrini
CCTTTAAATAGCGTGGGGCCGTTGTAACTTTTGCTCTCTCACTCAATCGCTTGTTCGGAATACAGCTGTTGTGTTCCCTTCTGTGAGTCTTTTCTCTCCGACACTAGGCACTGGAGCGGGTCAGCAGCAGATACCACAGATTGACGAATCAGCAGTTATAACAGGAAATTTGCAAATCTTCTAGGCGGATTCATAATCAGTGGGCAAGAAACGACTATCACGGACAAAGCTAGGTTATCATTGTGTATGTATATATGTATAAATTGCTCATTCTTACTCATAGACGAAAAATAAATGGCAGGGACCTGACATTCGTTGTAGGAACTGATTAATTCATTTTGTTATCCAGGTATGAACTTTTGGCTCTAGCGCTTTAACTCCTGTTACCTGTAAGTGACAGTGGGACAGTATAGAAGGGAGGCGAACAAGTAAAAAAGACACCCAGTTCGCTAGTATTCAGGAGGGCAAGTTTGAAGGCACTGCCTGTGAGTTATTTCGGCTGATTTATTGGCAGACCTGGGCAATTTAATTGCAAGCTTTTAATCACCAATCGAGGTGACCTCACCAGTGCGTTGTTAGGGGGCGCAGTCGTGGCGTAACGCACTGAAGACTTTACCTCGATTGGTGATTGAAGGTTAGCAAACAAATCGGACAGGCCAGCGAACAAACCAGCGACGGTCTACGCTACCCGTGAGTATTTTATTGGACAAAATCTCCAATAAGTATCCCAGAACCGCCCGTCCATACGCCCATGTAAAAAAGGCGGAAATTTGACGGGAACCCCGAAGAACTTCGATTACGTGCCAACAAAAGGCATGGATTTTTTCAAAAATTTCCGGTCAACACCGAAGATTTTGTGACACAATTTGATTTTTGCGCAACAATAGGTTACCCTACTGGACTGTGAATCAATCTGAAATCTGTTATTTTATTGTCTCGTAGGCCCAATTTTTCTTCTTCTGATACATTTTGAGGCATAAAGTAAGTCTGAAAACCCACCTTAAATTGCATGCAAAGCTGCGGTTTTAGAGAGAAAAATATTTGAACGTAACGGATTCGGCAGTCGAAAAGTGCTTGACAAACGTTCCGTAAACTCAGGGTATTGTGTATCTGATGCAGACTAACCCGTTGAGATTTCCGCACCCCAAAAGGATATAAAATGATATATTTTGCAGCTGGCACGGCTACTAGTCTGATTGCAGACAAAACATCACTTAGCACCAACAACCAGCGGAAATTATTTTGCTTCGGAATACATTTTGTTTCTGTTCGAGTCGACCTTGTAGGGTGTGCTGCTTTTTGCCACTGAGGTCAGCGGAATCCTGAAATGAAGAGATCCATTTGCATTATCGAAGCAAATCTTGTAAGAAATGAACATTTGTTAAACCTTTGTATTGACAATCGGCATTAGATTCTTTTGAACGCAAAAAATTGAATCAACTAGGAAGAATTTTGAGAAACTAATTACTTTGGCAGGTAGTTGGTTGCCAAAAACTGAGGACTTGGTTATGGATGCGAAAACTTAGCGAGACGGGTTTTACCAGTCTAAGTACGTCTAAGTACTGAAGAGTAGAAACACGGTAAAAACTGGATACGACGGTGTGACAAGCCCTCTCAGTAAAAGCGCGAACGGACACATCATTCGGTGTGATTATGTCACTGACAGAAATCTAAAGCCAATCGCAATATACTTCTCCGACAAGTATGAACACCATCAAAAAGTTCTGAGATTACTGTGAATAGACGAAAAAAACCACGCCAGCCATTATTTCCAGATGCGCTACAATACCCTCAGAATATATAGAAGGTTAACCCAAGATAGCTTAGTGGTTGGGCTGTGAGGCTGATCTCCTGAATCTACTGGTTTGATCCCAGCTCCAACTGCTCCTGCCTGGGCCTTTATAACCCGGCCTAGTCCCAGCGACTGCGATTTCTCTGTAAATGAGCGGCTATATTTTTCCTCTGCATTATTATTCTGAAGTATTATTAATCCTTTTTTACACACGTCTTTTTCTTACATAAGATGTGACGAGGTGTGACGAGCAGCCTCTGCGTAACATGTATTGAAAGGGACATATCATCTGATATTGTGAACTTCTTTAATTTCCCTTGGCAATTTTACTGAGCACTTTCGTGATAGTGGCATTGAATAAAAATTCATGATATCATAAATTATTACGCATTTATTTTCAAATGAGCAATATATTCCTTCCAGTGAAAAAATGCGGGGTCATCTTATCCACACTTCTACTATGAAGCACCTGATATCATGCTTATCAACAATGTGGTAGTTCAAAGCTAAGAATCGTCTTTTATCATAAAGAATGACACAATCATAAGTAAGGAGCCGAAAGTTTAATTCCTTGCTTCCAGCTACACATGCGCCAAGTTACAGCGCCTTGAGAGCTGCGGGGGTGTAGGAGATTTTCAAGAACACGTGGAACCATGGTATGACGAATTAAATGGCTGTGAATGCGGTGTTAGCAGTATTACTGTGCAGAAATCGGACGTCGCTGATTAGATACAGTTAGTCATCTAACAGTGAAGATATTTTTTGTCAAACACACTCTTATCTCTTTTCCAAGATCTAATGCCTTCTTTAATGAGCTCTGACTACCATTTGGATGATGAGTAAATCTTCCTGTCTACACCACACAGCTAAATTCCCTTTTGTGAATGTCTCATGCTGATGCAAATACAGTTGTGTAGAAAACGTTTGCATAGTGCATAAAAATGCACTTTTTAGTGAATTTATAACAAAGAGAAAAGTGATAAGCGGCATAACGTATTTCATTAACTACAACAAAATAATTTTTTTTTAAAACCAACCAAATGAATGAGCACATGGAAACAAGATCCATTTGATGAGTGATTGTGTCCTTGTAACCCTGGCTTTACCTCCAACGCTTGCTGTATAGTTCACGTTCCCTTTTTTCCGGTGATCAAAGCTGTCGCAGCTAAAACCAATGCGCCAATGGCACACGGTTTATAGCTGAGAAACTGAACTGAATTGATTGTGCCCTGTTTCACATTTATTATTACTCATGCTCTTTGAGGTACACCTAGAAAGCCTGTACGAAAAAAACCCAGATTTTTACCATTTTTGCATGAGAGACCATGTGGGATTTTACACCGAAAATAGAAGTCGATCGGTTTGTAGCAACGCACTTGTCTGCCAAATGGGCCACACAAAGATCGTACTGTGTTTAAACTGAAAAACGTCTTCCAGATTGAACCACGTTCCTGTGTACGGTGAGATGTTGTGAACGCATACAAACTGCGTAAAAGCGAGTTAAACTGCTGGCGAATAATTTATCAAGCGTTAACTCTAAGTGAGTTATAGTGCCCTATAAATAAAACTTCGATGTCTCTCAAATTGACCTCCACGAAACACTGCTGGCCAAGTTTATTTACAGAAGCATGACTTGTTTGAAAAATAAGTACGAAAAACAGCTGACGGTTTGGACACATCTAGTCAGGATTGTTTTACTGGCATCTTCAACACACAAATTCATTTTCCTCTTAAGCCCAGTGCCAACAACCTGGTAAGTAATCTCACATATTTTTCAACGGATAGATGAAAAACTCCATATTACGAAGGTTTTTTTCAGAGAAAATCTCCGGCGTACTTTAAGAAGGCAATTTATGACATCTATCTTTAAAACGCAATACACTATCACACAAGAAAGTAACCCTGGTGAAAGATCAGTTTCCAACAAGAAAGATGGCCCGGTTTGAAGAGAGGTTGTCTCCCTAACGGATGTGCTTTTATAGGAAGTGGCTGAAGAAAACTGTCATAATATGTAATCAAAGAAGCTGCGGTTCTACATTCATAAATGTCTTAAAGAACGTGGGTTTCTCTCCTTTATTCTCTTTTTATTTCTTTGACGACTTGGGTTAGTACAAAAGTCAAATAAATTAAGTAGTATAAGACGACTGTGCAAATCCGTAGACCGGATGCTGCTGGTTTCTCCCTGTTTGTGGGCCTCTCTGTAGGCAGTGTCCTCCGAAAGGAAAATTCAGTGAAAATGTTGTCTTTAAGTTTACGTGCATGATCAAGTTTCTTAGGATAGACACACGGTACGAAATAATGTCAACTGCTGTTTTTACGAAGAACCTTAATCAGACTCGCACTCCAAAACTTTCATCGTCAGTCGTAGCTCCCAAATATTAATAATTAAATTTTTGTAACAACATAATTGTTTTACTTCTCAATAGCATCTTCCACTTGTCACTGCTGGTGTAACCACGTATATATATGGTGTAGATGTTTTGTTCGACCGTTTTGAATCCAATACTCAATACAAACGATAACACTACTTTGTTCGTCAATCTGCGCCAAAACTGTGTCGGTCATTTTGAAGGAACATGGTCTGAATTATTTAAATTATTTTTGATGTGCTGATCTCCCCATGCACATGCATACCGCTTACAATGATACGTGTTTACAGCCCCCGTTCGATTCCGGCTTTTGAGTATAGTAATGTGATTCTCAAAACGCACTATCACCAAAACCAACCTCCTTTCATGTACATATAAATTTCTTTGATCCTGCAAAAGGATCTTTACCATGAACGGGTCGGAATATCTCATATTTTAATGTGATACGGTGTAACCCGTGTCCAACAAATAAACAGCAAAAAGCGATTATTTCTAATGCTCATCATTGGTTTAGTTATGTGTAAGTTATTCATATACGACTCATATATTTCTCATATTACTCATATATACTGTAAACAGATAGGATGGGTCGGTATTGCATTCAATGTTATGATTTTCACTCACTTGGTCGATTTTATTCATTTCATTTGATTTCTGTTTCTTGATTGTACTTAACCTACCTGTTGATTTACACTCACATTATTGCATTTGGTGAGCGTGTTTAGAAACATTTTGTACGCAGAATGATTTCGGGAAACCGGGTTCCGCGAGGCCCAGTTTCGCATTCGACTTTGCCCACTCTGTGAATTTCTTATCGTTGTTAGACCCGAGATTTTCTATTTCCGTCCACTCAGCTCTACCTTTTTTGAAGGGTAATTTAGCTGCATTTAAGAAAAATAAAAAATTGTCCGATCAGCTGTTTGGCTCATAAATTAAATTATAATTCACTCTGATGCATCCCTTTTATCCGGTAATTTCGTTTATTCTTGGCATGAAGGTTACAGAATGACCAATGCAGTGTGGCTTCGCTTGTTTCAGATTTAGACCTTTGAGTTTCTCCAAGTAGCTGGGCAATCCCTATTTAGCTGGCTGAACAAACACGAGGCAACAGTATATCAGAATAATTAATGCACACGTGTTACCATTGTGTTAATAAACGTACGCATGTACGTATTGAATATTCGCAAAATAACTCAGAATGCGCAGAGTGGTCATTACAGGGACTAACGAAATACGTTTTTTGTTCGTAACCTATCGTTAAAAAACTAGCCAATAAATCCGAAGTCTTTGAGTGTCTTTAGAGTAGGTGTATTGTTGGCTGAAAAACGGCCAGATGACTATTGGTAATGTTGCCGTCCTTGCTGATTTTGAATCGATAAAGTCCTGTCTTTCATAATCTAATTTTTAGAGACAAGCAGCGACTGTTCTAAATGTGACCATATAAAAAGCAATACTCACGGAATTAAGCTATCAATGAAGGTTGTTAAACAAGCAAGATTTGAAACCCGATCCACAAAGTAATATATAATGTGTATTAAAAATATATCTCAGCTAGAAATTTATTTTGAAACACCGGATCGCATTCGTTATCATTGGAAGTTGGAATAAAATAATTGAAATAAAATAAACAAAAATAAATAAGTCACGATAAAATTTTTTGAGCAGTTATTTTTACTGACTGAAGCGCGACCAAATTTTACTGCATTCACTGGTAAAGTTAAGAGAACTGCACTCTATCACAAGGATGTATTGGAGGCGATGCAGAGTGAATAGACTTTTTGTACAGACTACAAGTGCTTGTTTGGTAAAAGCGGTATACCTTTCCGGATATCGCTTCTGAAGCTAACCGTTTGGATAGCCAAACCACTTGTTTACTGAAATCTCTGTAGTACAATAACCTGCGGATTTAGGACAGAACATTTGTTGCTTTGACTAAAACTAGTCATCATATTTGAGTCAATTGTTTAGCTTTGGATATCGTATTAAGCAAGGATTTAGCAGTTATAATTGGCTTCTGGTTCCGCAGTCGGCACATCCACGTAGCTTCCGTTTGGCCAGCCCTTCTACTCTTCTTTTGCAATTATTTTGTGCGTACAAACCCAAACGGAAAGCCCATTGAACTGGGGTTTTGCTCTTATTGCGGCTCATCAGCAGTCCATACCTCTGAAACAGCAACTTTTTTAAAGTATCTTCGAGTCCATAACTCATTCGCCCTGTCCGACGTTTACTCGTCCCAAAACCTATTCACAGATTGCAATATCTTCAATCTTGAAGGTCAAATTCCCTGGCGGTGTGTAACATCTTCCAAATCAGACACAACTGACATGTGTGTTTGAACGAGAACGACTGAATTTATGCCGACGAGTGTGCATGTACAACCTAACTGCCAAAACGGACAGTGGTTATTTTTACTTCAGCGATCATTCGACCAAATGCCTTAGGACTGTCAGGCTTCAAGAAATTCCGCCAACCTGATCGCTTTGGTCAGCTGGTTATTGACTGCCGCTATATCTAACTCGGCTACACGGACATACGCAGATTTAACATTAATTTTGCCGACCTTGTTTTGTTACGTCACATATTATTATTCCTCTACCGATTTTTTACACAGACCGATATTACTACAAAACTACTGAATGCCTTGAACGCCTGCAATATCTACATACTTATGTTTTATGAATTTATATATTCAGACTTGAGGCATAGTTCATGCGGATACACATTTGCAAAATTAAGTTATTTTGCCCTGTAAAGACCGTTATTTAGCCTTTATTAGCTACAAAAAATGTATCGAAAAGGCCACCATCTTTTTTCGGAAAACCACATGTGTAGTTCAGACTGGGAACCCGACATTATGGTGAATGAAGTTTAGTTTTACTGGGATTAGATTCAACACATTTTGCAGAGAAGTGATCCCGCCTTACACATGTGTTTTGAAACTTCCATATGTTGGGCAAGCGACGAGACCGCACAAGGTGATCATAGTTGAATTGGAAAAAACATGGGTTTATTATCTTTGATAAAACTGGGGTTCAGATAAACATTTGCTCACAGATGTTAGGGGTATATTTATCTCGATCATTTTGTGTTCTGGGTCAGCAAACTGTCAAAACTGTTCTTGGTCGTCGCAAATTAATCACTCTTGACTAATCTTTATCAGTGTTTAATTCAGATTGTATAAACACATCAGGGTTAAAAGCAAATCAGGATAAACATAATTATAACTAAATAGAATAAGATCGATTGTAATTAAGTAAAAATTTGGATGATGTCGTATTTGGCTCCGGAACTTTCCTCTAGAAATATTTTTTCTGATTTTTCTTTCCTACGTCTGGATGTTCATTGGCATCCAGTGTATTGAAACAGTTCGTGACGAAACAAGTTCATTCACATCACGCGTCATGCTAGTATGGTTCTCCCGATTACTTTGTAGCGTTTCAATCTTAAATATATTTCACATTTTGGCAGTTACTAAATGGTTACAAAAATACGAGAGCTCGCATAACTATTTTATGTCTGACAGTAGACTGCAAAAAGCCAAAAAGGCCAAAATAAACTAATAGAAGTACTGAAATTAAGAAGTTTACTATTCATGTTTGTCAAAACGTACAACATATGTGCGCCTCTGTCGACTGTAAAAATGTACGTGATAATGCTGAAAATAGGTAGTTGCTGATCGTAATAAGGTTGCTAAAAAAATTTCGGCAGCCCACGACTGGCTTCTCTCTTCTTTGGGCTCATCAGGTTGGCGCATTCCCCGAGTCTCCATAAACCTCATGTTCCACTTGAATCCAAATTGCACGGAATTAGCAAGATACACTCAACATAAAAAGAGAGACCCAGCTGGGTTTCAGCTGAATCACCCGCAAATTCAAATCGATTTGCAATTAAGTGTACTTCGGTAGTTTTTGGTTTTTGGTTTTTACTTCCCACCTGGTGTCGTCAGATGAACGTTTCTGAACGGAACCTCTTCGTAGGCATAGGGAAACAGCTTCGCTGAACTCCGCCAAGCCTCCAATTTCATGTTTCCAAAGTTGTGTTCAAAACGTATCTAGCAGTCCTCTTTTTATGACCTTTCATCTACTTCAGCCCATTTTGCATGCAGACTAAGTAACGTAACGATTCTTATCCAGAAGTGTTCCAAACAATGGACAGTGTGCCGTGAAGTATTTGTTAGTGTACTTTCCCCTCTGCACTTTACAACACGCCTGGTGGCGATCTCTCACCAGGTGAAAGAGTAGCGCACAGTCTGTACTGTTTCACTGAGACAAACGATTATTTAAAATCCGATCCTTCCTTCATTCTCACGTATATGCACAGTTGGGTGCAGCTAAGCAAAAACTATTACTTACAAGACTAAAATTTTAGAATGGCATACCTGACTTAGTTCGCCCTGTTATACAGCCGTGATGAGATTAGGATCACATATACTTGTAAATCACACCAAATTTCTTCGAGATCATCTACATTGTTGTAGATATAGAAAGTGTCATGGCCTCAAAATGCATAGCAAGGCAAACCTTCCAAGTCTCTTTGTAGCTAAACGTTTTCCATAAATGGAGCTTACCGCTCCACTTTACACCATCACATTTAGGGATTTTCTCCATTGGTGAAAAACTCAACCAGCAGTTGGCAAACTGCTGGTATATTCTTTTTCTTTAAGCCTTTCCTTGAGTAGACGCTTCTAATGCTGCGTCTACGAGGATATCCTAACTGTGGGCTGGAGTTCGTGCACCAAAAATATTTTGAAAAAACTTTTTAGAGTTCTGCAAATTTGCGTCCATAAAATACAGAAATTCTTACAGTCAGTTTACCGGTGGTTCTGTACGATATGTTGATCTTAACGGACGGACGCGCTAACATAGGCCTTGCATTTTCGCTAAACAGACTGAATAACGAATAGTTTTATTATAGTGATACTTGCTGGCATACCAAAGCCTCCGCGATGCGCAATCAACTGAAAACTGAAATCTAAAATACTGGGCCCGTCCAGCTGAGAAATTACTTGGGTGCAACTCACGTTCGCACAAAAGCATGATAATAAAGACAAACAAACACGAAAACCATTGAACCTGCATGGTCACAATAACTCGGGCATTAAGACAAAAGAAACATATGAATTCAAAGCCACACAATGCAGGTTCATTTTTCTGTTGCCAATCAATCACTTGACCCATAAACTGAAAGTGTCGTGCAGCCAATGTGGATAGCGCGATACAGTTGGCTAAGTGGTCTTAAACCTGCTTTCATGAAATCTTTCAGCACATGTTTAGCCATTCATCCACTCAGACGTTCGTTATGAATGCCAATGAGATGAGATTTAATTTCGTACTCCGATCAATACCAGCTGGTCCATTTGATTTCTTCCAAATCCTAATCAATCAGGTGGAAAATAGGACTTAGTAATATTAAAGTCACACTTAGGCCGAAAAACACTGACCATCAAAACATTGGTCGAATAAATGTCTGAAACAAACGTTTACTAATGCTGAGGAAAAAAATAAGAAACTAACGGATAATTGTAAAAGTTTCCTGAAACACAGCAAAACGAAAATCGCCCAATAGCTCTTATGGAGTTGTGAGGAGGATAGGTGTTTCGTGACCTTTGCCTCTGAAGGGAAAACTTGCTAACTACATCCGCAAAACACATCACGGACCACAATATACAGATAGTAGCAAGATAAAACCAGTCTACAGGCGTTTATGATTATAAACATATACTCGGTCGCCCCCAATGATATCGGCGGTTACTATTCCTCAACCTACTGCTCTCAGACGCAAGCCCATCTTATGTAGCTGTTCTGTGCTAAATTCAACATTTTGTTTCATTTGCCTAAGTCAGCTGAGTAAACGAGAACATACATTTTTACTATATGCTTATATGCCCTTAGAAAAACTGCATCCTTCTAAAATAGCCATTTTCCACGCACTCCAGTTATGCGCTGTTTCAAATCTCCCGCAAAAACCTTATCTTAAGAATGCACTAGCAAGCCATTTCCCACGCACCCTAGTTATGCGCTGTTTGAAATCTCTCACAAAAACCTTATCTTAAGAATGCACTAGCAATCGTAATTCATAGCCCATTCGTTTTCGTGATCTTCCCATAACACCGGATGATGCGCACTATTCAAACTGCACTCCACCTGGAACACCATATATGTAATTAGCTACGCTGGTCTCCAGCGGTATAGTTTGCAATCTTCTATTATTTGCTCGCCACAAGTGGTGTGATCACGTTAACTAAACACTTTATCACAGATTATCACGGATTTAACTACCTTGTATGAGGCCCATCTCCCTCGATTTTAGAGAGATCCTTCTGAAGTTCCTAAATTCTGCGCTCGTCAGAATTACTTCGTCTACCAATGCAACATGTTGCAAAGTTTTTCACTAAAAGATCTACTGTTTGAAAAACTCCGTTGACTATTTTGTAATGAGGCTTATTTTCATTATTCGTCGTTCTCTTCTGCCGCGGAGGGATGAAAGTGATATCTGCCTCTAAATGCTTTTGTTTCCAAGTCGGTTCTTCCAAGGTATTGGTGAGAATCGAGCGTTCTGTCGGCCTTTGAAACTCCTGGATATAACCATCGACGGCACACATTGTTGTGAACTTATTGACTGCCGGATAGGACCAGTTATAAGTATTCCACTACTGCTGGTACCAAACAGCTGACGGACCTTGTCATTTACATGCAAACACAGTAGGCTCTTCGTGTTTTTTTCCAGTAAGATATGATATACCAATTTTTGGCAGATTGGATTTTATCAGACAGTACATCTGTCACCAACTTTTTCCATTACTCGACTTAGCAAATAACTCTAAATAAATGTAGTAACATTGTAGCTTGTTCGGACTGGGGAAGAAGTGAAGGGTGTCCGAGGGTTTTTTTTAAAAAAAATGACAAACTGGACAGTTGTAGCATACCGTTGAAAACCTCTCATTGAGTGCTTGAGATAACCTAGAAGAATCTATGGAAAAGAATAACGCAAGGGGATATTTTTGATAAATGACATGAAACACAGTTCCTTAGGGCAAATTACTTAAAGGCTCATGGACTATAAATTTTTATAGAGGGCTCGACAATCAGCCATGTGTAAGTTACTTCCTCAGATGCCTCTTTGCTGTCTAAGTTTCTCAAGGTCTGTAGATTACCAATGAATCGACGTGTCACCCACAAGTGTCAGTACAATAAGCAACTGGAAATTTCGATCATAGTAAAAAAACGAACAACTTTAAAAAAGCTGCTGATATAAGGATTGAACTGGTCGCCGGTGTCAAGGTGAACTTCAAATGGGTATAGAACATTTAATTAATTCGCGACATTCCGAATCTCCAAAGAGCACCAAATCCAACGAACCTCGTAGAGGATTTTTGGGCACCTTGAGCATTCTTTAAACAATTAGGTCTCACGAATTCTTGTGCCCTTTTTGCTTTTTTCTCCTGATATTTGTCTTGGTGGACTATGCGACAACTTTGTATCATGGTGTTATGCGCACCAGCTGATGCGTGCATACCCGTGGCTTTCCCGATACTCCTTGAAGGTCATCTCGGTTGATGCGTCAAACACGGTAAACATATTGTCTGTTTTCAGCTCTTTCTACGAAATTTATGAATCACAGAAAAACATTTTCACCTCACAGGCAAGGGATGGTTTATTCCAAACGATTTTCAAAAGTTTAATAAAAAGAATACGATCAATATGGCGCAACATCTTGCCCGTTGGGGCCCTTTTCTTGTCGCGGGAAGAATTGCGGGAATCCCCTGTTCCCATAATTGTTCAAACTTAAGACAAACTGTTGCACGTTCTCGAGAAATACACTCATTTGCAAATCAATTCGGTTTTCACGAGAGACTCGACTGAATCTCTCGTTTATGATACTCTACAACTAAATGTGCTG
>NW_008751778.1:981583-1003887 GCF_000715545.1 Opisthorchis viverrini
GGGATCATCAGGTAGGCGCAGTCCCCGACCCGAGTTTCAAGTATTTATAGCAAACTTATGAGTAGTTTCCTTTATGAAAATATTGCACAACCTGTTCCTCGCTCATTGAGCCGAGTAGCGTCGGGATTGCTGAAGAGTTCGAAATCATCGGGAGATATTTTGTTTTATACTTTACTCGCACACTGTATTATACTACACGGCTTTATACCCTAATCCAGAATAGTGCAGAACAACTTGGATGAATTCGGGTGTGTAAACCTGGAATACTATGGCTTATTATTGCACCAAATATGATCGGTTTCATTAAATCCATCCATCCACATTGCACAGGAATGATCTCCACAAGCTCTAAGAAATATTTTTTCACTACATTTATTAAACCGTCGTTTTATGAAAGACGTAGAACTATGCCGTCTTTATGTGTGTGTGTGCATTTTTTGTTTTTTTCTGAGTGCAACAGTTGAACTTACAACTAGCAACTTGAAACCAGGAGGGCGGTTCAATCTTCTTTCCGGACAATTTCACCGGTTGTCCGCCTTTTTGGCAATCCTCTTCTAATTTTTCCCCTTATCATCTATAATGAATATATCCATGTGCTTGATTAGGGGTTTTCGCGCAGCTAGAAAACTAGAGCACATCCGTAACCCCAAATAGGTGGCTTTAGAAATTTACAAATGACATTTTTGTCGCTTCTCAAATGAGGAAAATATAATTACGCTCCACCGAGCAGTAAACAACTTCTGAAAGGAATGTGATATGGGAAAAGTTGACAAATGGTTTGCATGTTCTGGAAATCTAGTCAGAAGGTCAAAGCACACTTTTCAAACTATATGGAGATAGTTACGTTATTTGTGGGCAAAAACAGATGAAGCCATTGGTTTTGTTAGGCTTACAGAGCGCTGCCTTTGCAATTTTGTCGTCGGGTGTGCATTACTTGATAAGCTATCCCGATTGCGAGTCTCGCATAATAACATACAGTTAGAGTGCCAGAATCTACACGGCATGTCAAGCAGCTGTCATCTGGAAAGATGGTCGCCGTCAGCACAACCTGCTTAACCTAAAAATAGAAGATTACCTGAGATATTGGTGGCAGTCTGCACCCTGAATAAAATACCCATATGACAATACTGTTTAAAGGTGACCAATATTCAAAACTATTCCCCGTTTCTCTGAAGGATAATGTCTCAGTCCATTTACATCAAAATATCATATATGCAACTGGTTTGTTTATGTGTGCCCGAACTACCGGCCACTCAAAACTTTGATAAACTGGTTCTAGTGCATATCCGGCGGCCTGTTTTTTATCATGCCTGTCTCTAATTATTCTGCATCAAATGTAATTTTTTCCCTGAATAACGGTTCAGGTTTTTGGGCAAGCCAAAGTATACATCTCTAAAATGGGTGATCAAATTCAAACTCATCCGGCCTATTGTCATGATCTAACAGTGTTTATTCGGGCGCAGCGTGATGTACACAAACCATATATATGTGTATTTGCTGAGCCGTTCATTTTTAAACAAAAAACAATCGTTCTACATCATATTCCAGCCACAGAATCGTTTTTGTGTATGTGTCCAGTTAGGATTATTTATACCTTTGAGATCTACCAGGCAGTCCAATTTGAGATCAAAACACAAGAGTTCAGAGCGGCGTTTCTGATAAAAGCTCACTGGAAGAATTCATCTATAAAATGCCTAGAGTTTGCATGCAACGATAGATGAGATCCTATTGGCTAAAACCCAGTAGCAACTGGTCTTGAAGTCAGTCTCTGAGTTCCTCTCGGAGGAGACTGATTGGTCTAAATGTGTAAAACCCCCGCCTTCACATACCCTTTTAGATAATAGACAAATGTCTGATGTAATCTGACTGTCATCGCGTTTGACGTTTGCGTGGTTTTGGATTGTTTTGAAGGATTAGCGGCAGCGAGTAAATCATGATTAAGGACAGACCTGGGTTTGTCTGGTAGTTTGTTCCGTTTAGATATTTTATAGTTTCACTAGAAACGTCCTTAATCTGTCCGGCTCGAAACCAGGACTAAAGGTGCTCATTTGTGTGGATCTTCAGTTGCTCGGTCCAAAAAGTTTCAACTATTGCCCGATGCCAGTAAATTTAATTAACGATAATGGACCGGCAGTCTGTCTGTCAGATTTTTGTTAGGCAGGCAGTTACTGGATAAGTGTATTTCCTTGTTTGGGTGTATAGTATCTTTTTTTCGGAGAGCAGCCTTTACGCAACATTTGACAGCGTCCCCGAAAGATAAGAATTATGTGCAGGTAGATTTCTTTGGGACCGTATTTCGCTTTTTGAACTCCTTGTGACTTAAGATTTCTATATTTCTACTCATGAAATTACTTGTGCATTCGTTCTCGACGGGAATTCTCTCAATTAATTTTGGTTCTGCTTCACGGTTTTTTGAATGCAACTATTCTTACCCTGTTTGACGGACGTCAAACAAGACTACTCTTGACTGGAATTCTTTGAGATGAGTTCTTAGAAGATGGAACTTGAAGCATCGAATGGCTGAAATTAAAGCATTTTAATGTAACTGGTCAAAGACTGGTCAACGTGCTATCATTTGGATTCTGGTTGGTGTAAAAACCATGCCTTCTGCCTTTCATGTGTCCATTACGCTATGTGCAAAATGTATACCTGTTGGTGGAGCTGTTTAATCCTGTCATGTGCGGTTCATCGTGCTCGAGACGCCCCTTAAACAAAATCTTAATGGCAGCAACCTCACCACCATCACACCTGTTGATGCCAGAAGATACTGTTTTCTGTGGAGGAAAATTTTCGTTACTCAGGTAGGGTAGATGGTGGTCGTTGGCTTGTTCGCTGAGCTGGGCAATTTGATTGCAAACGTTTCATCACCAATCGAGGTGACATCATCAGTGCGTTATCGGAAAGGGATGTGGTGCGTAGCGGTGGGTAGCATGACACTTATGGGTATGCACTTGGATAATTTTTTGCAACATATGCATGCTATCAGAGCTGACCCCGTGATCCTTAGCTTATGCATGACTACGATAACTGATTCACACTCCAATTTGTTCAATCTGTTTACGTTACTTGGAGCGGTTTGGGTAGGCTGTGGATGTTCGTTGTTCCGAAACTTTTGTTCCCTTGCTAAATGTGAACGCAATAGTAATCAACACACATAATCTTGTGGACACTAATAGTGCGAAACAGTTGCCTCTGTTGTAGGATGTTGGAGTGTCAGATCCCTCAACAGATGCATTCAGATGTGTTACAGGTTTTCGAGAAATACACTCATTTGCAAGTCGATTCGGTTTTCACAGGAGACTCAATCGAATCCCTCGATTATGATGTCCTCCAGCTGAATGTGCTGCACACAGGCCGCCTCATGATTCAGTTGGCACGACATTCGAGATATCGGAGTATATTTTCATAAACTACTCACAAGGATCCTGAAGAAATTTCAGCGACCTTGTCAGTAGTTTTCTTCATGTGTTGCATGTTTCTTGAAGCCATTGTTATTGTAGAAATGATTTTCACCACAAACCCACCGGCTACTTAACACAGTATGAATAAGCCACAGTTGGTAGAATGACTCACAACATGAACATGTGGAGCAACCTTGAACAAAGAAACAAGAAGCATTCTGTAGGTTGTATTAAATGCATGCTGCTTCCAGATACTTCATTGATAGCAGCCACGCCAAGAGTTTAAGTCGCCTTTTTGTAACCGAACGGGACATCCCAATCGGTATGATAAGTTAGCAATAAGCAATGCAGCAAAGTACACAACCAGATTTTACTCCAACACGGCAATTTTTGATGTTTGACGCAGGTTTTCCGAGGTTCGCTTTTTAAAACGTGGCAATCAGACTTGTTTGTCGTGAGGCACAACTTGTTTCCTCCTTTATGACCTTGTCTACCTACAGGTTATCTAGTTGGTTCTAATAAATTGTTTAAATAATTATTTAATTAACTGTGATAAAGGGGCCCTCACGGGATTGCTGCCACCGACATTAAGGGACCTAGATGACACGTATTATAAGAGAGGATCAGTGAAATTTTAAACATGGATCTAAGCACGCACAGTGCAACCGACATGACGGGGTCCTCTGGAGGCTCAAGCCAGTGACCTCCATCGGATCAGCTACGAACGCTGCACTGTGTCGCACGTCTGCAACTGAGTTCATATTGTATCATTACATCGCTCTAGTATAGTTCCATATCTTTAAGATTTACACAATAAATAGTCCCCTGTCTCTCACACTAGTTCATATCTTGTGCCCTTTTGGTTTCTTGATGTTATCAACATCCGGTCTGCTGTGGAAGACACAGGAGAGGCTCATCAGTGACACTGGCAGACAATAGCTGTTGATTTATTTGGCGCAAAATAGTAAGGAAATGTAAACACAACTTCACGTGTGCGGATAAGCAGCACCGACAATGCCTGTTTTACGGAACTCGCCCGTTGGGCAAGAGGTGGTCTATTCGTATCAGGCGAACGAACTATCATTCACGTCGCATGTGGTTGGGTTCATATTCAGACTTACAATACGTTTATTCTTACGCCGGCATACTAGAAGTAACTGAAACGTGGGAACTAGAAACAGCCAAACCAATTAGACATATACCCCCTTATTTTGCCCAAAGTCAACCGGGGAGATTTCACAATTCAGCTGGATGTAGCACTTAAATTGGGCATTTAGTTGCAAGGAGTTCTTTCCCAACATTTATAATTCTCGTTGAAACGTCTGGGTATTCAGATATGGCGTGGCAGTTTACATGTCGGAAATCCTCGTCTAAAGTACGGACCACATCTTCCAACTTTTGGAATGAAGTATGATGAGTTCAGCTCGCCAGATCGATGAGTATAAAGAAAAAAATATTGTTAGTAGTGTGAGTAGATTTGGGATTTTTGTGGAGATTTCGTCCTGTAAGTGAAGCCAATCTATGCTGAAAAGCCGAGAAGCACTGTCGGCCACGAGTGGCCGAACGGTTAGGTGTTCAAACTACTAGCCGGGAGGTCGCGGGTGCGAGACTCCTCGGAGTTTCGTGAGATGGGCACTGCTGATGATTCCCAATAAGGATAAAACAGCTGTACAGTGCTTCTCGGCTTTTCAGCATAGATTGGCTTCACTTACAGGACGAAATCTCCACAGAAAAAGATATTGTTTACCCATGAAAAGCAAGCTATAATATTCGTTCTGAAATAATAGGAACGACTCGCAGAGTCGGTCTGTCATTCTTTATACACAGATGTCTCTTTTATTTCGAACGATCTCTTCAGAGGATTCACATGGTGCCCTTATATAGTCATAAAAGCTGACTAGATAATTACTGAGTGCGATTTTACCGTGGCATCTACTCAAATATTACTTCAGAGTACATAGTCTGCCGGATGAAACAAACAAAGAATTCGAAATAGCAACGAATTGTTACTCAGAAAAATTACTGATTTATCGGACACACTGCTGATCAAGGTATCTATTCCATCGTTTTGGTTGATTACGTATTCTAATGCTAACCAGTCAGAGAGCAAGAGAGCACTGCCAGAAAAACTAAAAAGAGGGGGCTCAGAACTCGAGAAACAACACAAGGGTCTTTGTCATTCTACAAACTGGATAATGTATTTGCAATTTACGCTTACTTATAGATCAATGCTAGTCATACAGTTGACTCTGAATAAACCTGAATAAACTACACTAAGGCACGGCAGACACGTGACTTGAGTCAGGAAGCAATCATTCCAGTTACCAAAACTCAACTGGTTGGCGATCGATTCGCGTGGCCTAAGTCACCTGACAGCTTTTGAGCCTATTGTCCTTTGGAACGTTGTGTATACGTCTAAACAATTTGCCTCAATTGTCAGCGTTTTTTGCAGTTGTGAAAGTCATTTAAGACATTAGAATAAATCAGTGGTTTGCTCATCTATGTGTTACGATAACTCTTGAAAACATTCAACAATGCGGAAGCTAGAAATTGGGTAATGATATTACCAGTTGTATGTGATGCCAGTTAGAAAAGCTCATGACAATTTAGCTATGCCGAGTAAATTTATCGTGTTTCGAGCTTCAAATGGCTCAGCGATTTCCGTACGCTGTTACAGCCCGGAAGGCACATAGTGTGGGCCAAAAATCTGCTCATCGGCTGTTTCTATCTAGACACGGGGAACTTGGCGGCATCTCAGCCACTGGTGACGCGACGCCTGCATACCAAAAGTGTGTTTAAGCTATGAGATGTTCCGTTGCTTATTCTATCGTCGCCTCTTAGATTAAACAATGTAGGCATAATTGGTGTGTGTAACAGACGATAGTGGAGTAAAATTCAAAATATACATTTAGCTCACCATGTCTGTGGGATCCATCTGCACAATTCAATTGATTTTCGGAGAGTACATCAGATCCAAAGAATTGTGGGACATATCTCTCCTACATCGATCGGAGTTGCATAATAAATCTGTAAACGTCCCAGTTTGAGCAGTTTAATCCATAAAAAATCTCACTCACCTACATACGAACCGTTTGTATTAAGCACATTTGGAATAGACAAAACGGACCGGGTATTTTGTTCACGCAGACAAAGTGTCAGTGCTGAAAAACTTTTCTTGTCTGGTTAAAGCGACGTAATTTGTCGGGCTGATGGAGTTGAAGTGGTAGATTTTCTTACGAACTTTTTTAAACAAAATTAAACATCGATTAGCGGAAGAGTAGTGGACTGTGCGATGGATCGAGAAAGGGTCTTATTCACCAACTATCTACTAACCGCTTCAGACCGCGTATACCTTTGGATCTTCAAACACCTAACTCCCACTGTGAGCGACATTCAAGAACAAACTTTGGGGTTTGGATTTTATCCAATTGGCTCGTTTGGATATCCTGGTTTCTATAAAGCGTAAGTGATACTAACCGTCAACGATACTTTGGATGACATCACTTTACTTGGACCGCTATATTTTCTTTTTGGTAATTCACTTCTACAGCACGTGACCATTCTGACTTCAGAATCGACCAAATTTATTGATTTAGAGAAACAAGGCACAGTGCAGACTGCGATTTGAATAGTGTCATGTTCAATAGAATTATTTAGCGGCCAAGAACAGATGGATCTGTGGATATAGCCCGGCGACACGACTTTCCGCCACAATATCGCGTCGAACAAACTGACGATTACCAGGTGAGAAGACAAAATACCACGGCATTCCCGAAGAACGTCTTTCCAGTCTTAACATTGGATGAAGTGACTGTAACTCAGCACAAATTGATACAGCGACCAACTGATGGTTTGAGGATATTTCGGTCGTTCGATATATGTCTTCAGGCATATTTTCCTTTCTAGAAATGGTTAAATTTAATTCTGCTTAAGCAGTGACGTGTACAAATCGGCGAAAGTGTTACCTAAAAAAGCTCATTTGTTTTATTCCGAAGTCGTACCACCCAAGTGCGTCAATCAACATTTCGTATGGAATATTTTTAAAACGCCAGGGGGATTCCCGAAAATGTTGCCTGAAAAATTTTGTGTGTGTGGCACGCATCTCATATTTTGCCCAAAATACAAGTAGTAAAATAATAATATCTGAACGTGTCGTTTCGCTGGACGGTTTTTTAAAGATATTGATTTTGTGTGATATTCATGTGCGAATTAGTACCGTGTTCTTAGTCCAACCTTTTAAGTAATTCTACAAGTGGATGTCTGCAATAAAATAAGCTTTGCTGAAGACGCCACAAGAATAGCAGCATTTCAGTGTTTTGTAATAAAGCACCCCCAATACAGCGACAAATATTTTCACATGTTCACCTAAAATGTAGAAGAACCGTCAACACCATTCCCACTTCAGTTTAACAGGTAACATGTATCGGTAGTATTAGAAAAATACCAAGAATTCGCCCCACTGACAAATCTATTTATGAAGAGACTCGAATACAATAACCAGTTGCAATTTACAATATAAGGTTTTGTCACATCAACCAAAAACCGCCTTGTGTTGGTTGCCATAAATTGTACGTATGAACCGGAGCACAAAAGGAAAACACATTTTGTTGTTGATTTTTTCAAAGTATATATGAGCACCTAGAGTATTTTTCAGCTCCCAAAAATCCAGTGAAATTTTGTTAAACATGCATGCAATCTCATCCTTATTTGGGTTGTCTTTGGATAACAAACAGATGCACAAGCATAGAAGACAAACTATTCTTCATAGAAGAACATTTTTACAACACCGGGCTGCTATGAACGGAATTACCTTGAGCTGCCGTCCTGTCAACAGTTAGTATCCGGCTGGATGATATGTCCCTTTCGTTTACCAGTTGCAGTTTTCAGTTATACATGACACCAGTTCACCAAGTCGTTGAGCGGTAACGTATTACGGAAATGCAGCGCCTTCACTCTGCAATTTACTTTGCTAACACTTCCACACACCAAACGGTTCCGCCGTGTCTCATTTGCCTCTTACCTGTAGCTGAAGAGCGCTCAAAGTTCGCTTTCGTCTGAACAGGTTGTTCCCTAATGTATTAGAGGTCTAGAAAAAAAACGCGTGGGATGGTACTAATGGGAACAGACAAACATCATGGTAAAGTGACGGTTTTCCACTACAGTTGACTTTCTCGTATTGTGCTCCTAGCTACAGATGCCAGGTTGGAGGCATGCTGTCCGCATAGTCGTTATGTTTACTTGCACATCATTCAGTGGAGAAGGATCATCAGGCGAATTCTTGGAGCTCAACTCATTTTTTCTCTATTAATGTCTCTCTCCAAAGGCGAGCCACCTCGTGATGTGTCAACACTATTTTGTAGAGTTCCATGATTGTATGGGGTCCGTCAGGGGTTCCCGCTCTCTCCATTCCTGTTTAACTTTGTGATCGATGATATCATGACACGAATGCTGGAAGGTCTCCAAAACCCAGGCAGCCTGTGGTGAAAGCCATTTCGATCTGGAGTATGCTGACGATTTTCTTCTCCTTTTCGAAGAGGGGAAGAAGGATCTTGGATGAACTGACCAGAGTCCTCCCTTCTTCTGATATGCACTTTACGCACACAAAGTGTAAGATCATGCTATTGGACATGCAGTCAGTGAACATTCCACGGGAAGCAAGCGAAGTTGTGCATCGTTTTACGTATCTTGGAAGTTGTATCAGACCCAAATGTAGTGTGACGGATGAGGTTAATGCACGAATTTGCAAGGCTGTCGCTTTTGCTAATTTGAGACACCTATGGCGTCAAAGTGGTGTATCCTGGAATCCCAGGGGACGTGTGTGTCAAGCTACAGTATGGGCTATTTTGTTGTATGGATGGGAGACTTGGCCTATTCGAGCAGCGGACCTGAGACACCTTCGACAATGTGTTCGACAATCGCTGTCTCAGAACCATAGCTCATGTGGGTTGGTGTCGGCAAATCCGTAATGAGGCAGTTAGTAAGTGCGTTTTAGGTTGTGTAATGGGTACTTTCATTAAAGAATGTGTCCAGCACCAGAAGCTGCGTTGGTTGGGACATGTTTTACGCATGCCAAACCATCGTTTGCCGAAGAGAGTACTGTTTTCCATGCCCAATTCGGAGTGGCGTAAACAAAGAGGTGACCTTGACCTGGCAGTAGGGTATAAAGGAGAATTCGAGATGTTTGGGTGCTGTCCGTGCTAGTCGCCTTCCAGGATGGGGACCGCGTAATCCCCATTGCGCCTGGTTGGAGACACTACAAGATATGGCTGCCAACCGATGTCAGTGGCGTTCCTGTTGTCAGTTTCTATCCAGATTGCCTGAGTGAATGTCTGGAGGTGTAGGCACCTCGGAATGATTGTGAGCACTAAGTCCCTTCCTCATCCACCTTCATTTTTTACTTTACAATAAGGCTTTCAACCAAATCATGGTTGTACGGTGGTGAAGCATTAGTGTTGAATACTTATGTCGTGTTGTCGATGATGACAATAATGGTGATGATGATAGAGCCCCATTTCGCCCTTCAGCAGAACAACTAGTATAAACACTGTTTTGGCTGTTGCACAATTTCATAAAACACAGCTCATCTACAACAAAATATAGATTCGTTGTACTTATTCAGTTTCGTTGGCTGATTTTATTAAATTTTTCAAACTAAACAAATAAAGTTATTTACAACAGCTGCGGTCTGGGCTTATGATTGGAGTGGCAAATCAAGCAATCCAACATCCGATGTCTTCCCGAAACCAATTGTTCCATGTTGCGTGACGATCGCTAACGATCCACCTGAAGGTAACAGTAGCCTTACAAATTCACTTCACTTAAATTATCTATCCGCAAGGATTGGCCCTTTGAATTGAAGTTCTAGCTGACTAATTAGCCCAGTCATACGCTGAAAGGTATCTTCGTCAACACACTGTACACGTTTTACAGGTTACATGCTAATTTCATCGCACTCCTGCGGTCTGTATGTCTGTGAGCTGCTCCAGATTCCGACAGCGTCAAAGTCCGCACGATCAGTTCCCCATGTCAATAAGTAAGAAGATTCGTTTGGATGCTGAGTTTATGGATCGAAGTCCTTTGTTCGGTTCTAAGTCCGCAAAGAGGCCGACTGTACTTCCTTTCCCCCGGTCAAACCCTTCCCTTGTTTGCTGCTGTTTACTGCGTCTACCTCATAGGCTCAGCATGCAGTTATAAGCCATCATGAGACTTTAACCCTTGACGTGTTGAACCACTTTGATCGACTATCTTTTGCGCGCGGCTTTTTGGCTATTTTGAGTTGCTGCGTCCTTTGCCCAGGCGTGTCGCAAACTGAGATAGATTCACTATATTCTCCGGGCTTTCTTTTGAATTGCACAAGTTTGTGCAACAGTACAGACGGAAACCCATAATTTGAGGATTGTACCCCTTTTATTACGTATTTCATACAAGTGTTACCGCATTGTTTGCTAAATCTCATGAATCCACAATTCCCAGCTTGTTATTTTTTGCGTCATTCGAGTGAGCTTTTCCGAATACGTCTAGGTATTCTAGAGGTTTTTCATCGCCTGTTGTCTTACCGAAATGTGTCTTTGTTCGCCCAAGGCTACAAATGTTAGACAGTATTAAAGAAGTTTGTAGGTTGCTGCATGCTTCCTTAGCAGAGCAGACATCTTGATCTTTGTAGAGGAATCTTACTTTCTATTCCAATAGCAACACACATATAGCCGTTTGTATGGAAGTGAAGGGTGAACACCCATTTCATATGCTACTTGATTTAGACCGATTTTAGACCAGGACCCACTGCACAGATGGCGTATAAGCTGTGTGAAAACTGCCACAAATAGCGTGAAAAACATTATCTAAACAAGAACAAGTAGTATCTTTGGTTTTGAGCATGTTGAGGCAGATTACAAAATCCTGCATACTCACCGAAATACACACTGCAAGCTAAGAGGTGGGACCATTCGAAAAACTCGAGCCGGCGACTTTCAGCCTGCTAGGGGTAATCCCACCAAGCGAGTTAGCATGAACGCGCTGACCTAGTCGCATCTGATTGGTTGAATCCAATCGTCCAATCTCCAGATAACGTGTCAACCGCTGGGTTTAACTGTATGAATTTCACGGTGAAAGAGGAGTTTGCGTCGCACAGATACCCAAATGGTGTCGGCTACAAACCGGTTTATAAAAAACAGAAGTTGATATTTTTCANCGCATTCCATCCAAAGATTCCGTAAATAGTCTTGAACTAAATTTCATAATGACCTATATCAAGCCGGACCATTTTCATAAAACGATTCCACGTCACTTGGTTATTTCTGAAACTAAGCACGTGTCTGGTCCTCCCCTAAAATTTTGTCCAGTATACTTCAGCACTGGCTCATAGTTGAGTGTTATCCACCAGAATATATTTTATATAGAAACATATTACCCCGATTAGAGGGCGGATCTCATAAAAGACATCATATTTTCAGTTGAACGCTAGAAAAAACACCTTGCAAGTGGTTTCCTTTCAATGCATCTAACTTGCGGTAATTAAACGCGTGAGCTCGAGGCCGCCCAAAATAAGAAAAAACGGGAATGACCACTTGAGGCACAATTTTGGTGCATTTTTGCTAGCTAATTTTCCTTACCTCACTATTTTGATGGACATAATTAGAAAGAACAGTTGTAAGTTTTTCAGCGTGAATAGTTCTATCACTGATTATTTCGGTAGCTTGGTTTCGAGGGGAATGACACTTTTGTACATATCCAGTACAGATTTCTAAGGGCTACGCCACTTGAGTATAATGAGATCATTTCAAAAAAAATGCAGCGTATTTTGTAATTTGCCCCTAAAACCCTAGTCGCATTCGTTGGGTGTTTCTGGATAGGGTGCAATCGGGCGGGCCAACCAACAGATAACATCAACTCTACTTTGAGAGGGTAGAGTCTGAAGTGCCATTGTTCCATAATGGTGATGAATTCACCGAATACCAATTCTTACAGTCGTACAAGTCCACTGGAGGTAACGCACTTTAGGTATTTTCCTCTTCGACAGTGGAACTTATGGGCCTAGGAACTACATAAGCGTAAGTACTCGCCAAGGTTTTTTCCACAGAAACGGGCTCGTGAGCCCGTTACGTATATTATCCAACGAAAAGTACCAAATGTAAAAAAGTAAGGCTAAAGAGTTACGTCACTTCAAAAAATCAACATCTGCTGGGAACGAGAAAAAGGGTGCCTGATTTTTAATCTGAACCCATTGTGCACGTCAAACCAGTAATTTGCTTCCCCTGAGATTGGAGTGCAACAACCGCTTTCCATAAACTGCCTCTGGGTTTTCATGACTGCGCATACATTGGTTTTCATGCGGTAAGCTAAAAAGCCGCGTTTTTTCCTGTTAAAATTTGGTACAGTAGACTGGTTTGTGTAAGCGACACACGCACACGCCAAAAGGTCATCACACATTCCAGTCGTTATTTTTTCACATTTTTTCTGACTGTTGGATGGACCATCAAAATGTCTTCAGTTGTGCTTCCCAAACATTGGTCAGCGGTTCATCGCACAGATTGAAGAAGACAGTGGCTTGGAGTGAATGTGGTAACCAGGCAATAACAGTAACTAGAAAGTAGCTTTCAAATATGTATTGCAAAAAATCATACACTTCAATGAAGGTTCTTTGGCTAACAGCTAATCGGTACTTTCAAGTTTCATCTGCACTCGTTTATCCACATTTTGCGACTGAGCCCACGTGACTACTGAAAGAGTTAAACACTTAACCACTAAATTCGAAATTGTACATTTTGGTATATTCAAGGGTGCGAGATGTAACGTACGGTTGAACGGAAAGCGTTACTTTGTCACAAACAAGGGGCTGAGCTTTTTTACCCAGAAGAGACTCACGGTAGAAAAAGCGCGACAGTTACGTCTATGATGAACATGAAGGAGTCCTTTCAAAATACCTTATTACCATTCACATTTTACTGGGAATTAAAATGTGAACCGACTGGTTGTGAGCTAAACTGACTAACAAAAGCAGCGAAACGTTCTGTTCTATCTGAAAACCAGTTTGAGAAAACAAATCGGTGTAAAAAACCCGAAACCCAGACAAAAGTCCCCTTTGAGAAGCACTGTGTATTAGTGGATAATCGTACACGTATTCCTCAGATAAAAAACGACACGTCCTATCAAAGTCTCAGATCAATAAAATTTACTGACCAGCGTGACATTCATGCAGTTCAGGTAATTTCTTGTAGTCCTGAAGTATTCGCATCCTCGTTAAAGCCAGGTGTCAAAATAAAGGTACATTCATAGTGACATTATTACCAGCTGTATAATAAAAATTACGCTAGGTAGGGTAAGAACACCCATGGAGTTGAGCTACTGGGATCATTTACACAGCTTGACATAATGTCAATGTTACATTGTATAAGAAATACAATAATAAGGGATAGATGTGGATTTTAAGCACGTCAATACCGATATGAAAAGGACAATACTTTTGGACGATTCCTAGCCGTATTTTCACTCACATACAAATACAAATACGAGGGGAGGCAGACTATTCTGCACAAATGAAGTACACTACTTGATGAAAACTCGTCATAGGTTTTGCCCTTCTTTCGGCGCATTCTCCTGGTTTCCTCCAAACGTGTGCTTTACTTTAACCCAAAATGCATTAAAATTTGACTTACACACCCATTTTTCACATCAATTTGGTTTTTGACGGGAGAATAAACTGGGCTGTCGAAGAGTTTTCAGTAATCTCGCGAGTAGTATTTTAAGTCCGTGCAATGTATCGCAATACCTCTGATATCTGACCAACTGAGATAAAACGCGGGATAACGTAGAACATCCAGTTGAACATGAACATCAGAAACGAATGATTCAGTTCGGTTTCAAATGAGCCCCACCCCGTCAAAAAATCAAATTGGTGTGCAGATGTGCGTTTATATTAAGCTATGCGGTAATCAAGATATGTATTATAAAGGAGGAGTACCTCTGAAATATCCTTGCCACTAGAGATGTTTGTATAGTGGAAGAATAGTAATTACACCACATTGCGTTTGCTGCGAATTTCACGTTCGGCACAAAATTATGTGCTGAGCGGGATGGACAGTAAGCTATATACAGCAAGTCAGAAGATAAAATGTTTATGCATTTTTTATCAAAAAAAGACTCTATCGAAAATCTTCAGTACACGGAACATACAAGTATTTGGATTAAACTTACTTTCCCTCTTTCTACAGCAAAGTGAAAAAGTTCTGGATTTTTGACAAAAACCGGGATCCAATAGCAAGCTGATTATTGTACCTCCACTTTACTTGCTAAAAGCGCCAGCTTGTTGCCTTTGGACTAAATCACTGCTACTTTTTATGTGAAGTCATTTCTCTTGTGGCATAGCAACTTTCTAGCTGTCTCATGATCGCAATCTATAAAGGCCAAAAGATAATCAAGCGTCTGGTTCGCCGAACAAACTTCTTTAGAACTTTTTGGAGAAATCGCTCTCAAATCAGCCAGATCATAATCGGTCTAAGGATATCACCTAAATGATGTTTTATTCCACTGGGTTGTTGATACTCTCTTTCTCTCTGAGCTTGAAAGTTTGATTGCAAGCGTTTCATTTCCAGTAAAATGACCTCATTAATGTGTGGTTAGGTATGTTTTATTCTACTTCCAGGACTCTTCAGAGTGAGCCCTTTGAAAAATTTCACACGGCTCAAATCAGCTGATTAAAATGGACTACAAAATGAAACATTAGCTTTAAAAATAACAACGATATTAGTTTCAATCAGCTGAATATTGTACCGAAAATTCAGAAACTTCTGATTCTGTAGCCTTCTTACCAGAAAGGTCAGTTTGGAGACAGTACTAACATGATTGTGCGTTATGCGATATTGATTAACATACTTCGCGCATGCAACACATACTGTATACGCAACGCTAACTTTTTGATCATTTGGTAACGTCCTGATAAACCAGACCGATTCAAAGTGATTTCAAAGACTTTGAATACCGGTACTCCTTGAGGGTTCTGTATGCCAGACAACAGAACTTTATGTGTGCAAGCGATTTTCATATGGCCTGTTCACTTGAACGGTGAGTCGCAATCCTACGGGATCTCGAAGACGGATATTTGCGCCTTTGCTCTCAGTAAGAACCTTTGTAGGTTGCCGTGTTCCTCTTCACTGGGCTGCTTGCTTCATTTGGCACACTTGCCACACCAGCCCAATTACTCTTTTAGGTTACGGCCTAGTGAAGCTTCATAAACCATTTTGCAAAGTGCTGCGTCGCCTAAACTTCTAGTTGCATGCTTCCACTTCAGTCCATATCTAACCTATATGCTCAGTGGTTAAGGCGCCAGCTTATGGATCGAAATGTCCGTGCTTCGAAAATAAACTCAGTATCCCGGATGCTCCTCTCTAGGCTTGGGCAACTTGGCAGCTTCCCAGTTCTCGTGTCTCACTTATTCGACGTTGCAGCTACGGCTGAACGATTATCTTTATTTATTTTCTATCCAAACACAATATAAAGCAAGTAGTATGAACCAAATACATGTTACTTCAACTATGCTTTACTCAATCCGATAAAAAAGTTCAACTTTGTGATGAAAGTTCCCGATGTATATAAAGTAGTATCCTTTGGTTCGTCGCAAGCAGCAAATCGATTTCGCGACAAATTTTTTTGGGTAAATCTTGAAGCATAATTCTTAGTGAGGATGTAGCACTTTGGTAAATGGAGTAAGTGGAGGCAGGCGTTCAGATATCGGTGTCACTCGGCAAAGGAATGAATGCTGTTTCCCTCTGCCCGGCAAAGTTTTGTGAGATGAAATTATGTTAGAAAAGTGAGCATGTTACCTCCGATGGCAAGAACAAGGCCTTAAGCCAAAAAGCGGTACGAAGGAAACTACTAAAAGTGTTTTCAGTCCCACTTGGGAAAATTGTGACTCGCTTGTAGGGTGAAACCACTGGTGTTGTTTCACTTACTTTCATGCTATGCTTCTTCATACATATGGCGAGCAAAACTGGATGTTCAATTGCTGCCTCTGAGTGCATGAGCTCTCTGTCCACATTACCTGTGTGGCGCACACTAGCTACGTACTTGACATCTTCAGCCCTAAAAGATAAACTATTAGATCGAAAACTGGATCAGTACTGAGCACAGATCAGAGCACTGTATCGCTACTGCCCGATCAGCTCACTAAACGATGTTGAAAACACGTGCATTTTATTGTTGTGGACCAGTCTCCTTGATGCGTTTTTGTAACCGTGACCCTCAGTCTGGATAGCCGATTGATAGCCTGGTGCGCTTGGCCAGACCAAAAAATAAATGAACGTGCGAACCAGCAGCCCTATTGATCAGTGTCGCGTGCAGGCACTCAAAAGTGATACAAAGAATATAACTCATTTGTCAAGGGCGACTGGAGAACAACCAATGAAATCTGTCTCAACGAAAACGGTTATTCCATTGGCTTATATGTAGTCCCGTCACGTTCGGAGCTGGTTATCCTAATATTTATAAAACATTTGATCTCAAACAAACAAAAATACGCCCGGATACCTGAGAAATGTCCGACTGCTTCAATCTCAAATCCAATCGACCCAACATTCCAACAGGTTTTTTCTGCAGAATCCACGCGGGTAACACTGTGCTAGACGCTTTTCTAAATGTCTTAAGTCTGACATGCTGGTCTCACAAACAAAAAATAAAAGAGAGTATCATGTTATGGGTTAGTTCCCGGCTTTTAGGGGGCGCAATGAGTTTAGTGTAATTACTCCTTAATAAAATGTTGAATTTAATGAATTTTTCATTCTCATGCTGTGGTTGAGGAATCAATCCAGGCCACTTCCAGATGCTTTTCGGTTAGCTGGTGATTTGCATCCACAACAATTTGAGCGCCACTAACACCTAACAAATTCAACTATAATTTTCTCTCGTGAAATTTTCATTGATCCAAGTATCTTCATTTGTCTTACATGCAAACAGTTCAGTGTCACCCGTAACTATAGCTTGCCAATTTATAGTGTTCACTGAATGAATTCTTTCCACCATCAATTATGGTCGTAGAACTAAACGATATGAATCACACGATTGTGTCTGTGCCACGATACTTGTGGGGTGAATTCCATACAACAGTGACGTAGAATACGTCAAATTACCGGCACACTGATTTTCTCCCTAACAAAAGCTTGTTGAATCCGTCAGCTACAAAAACATTGAGTTGGAATATCCAACCCAAGTCAAGTTAACTGTCGCTTGTAGATTTCAGTGAGATGAAACTCCCGCCTGAACTTCGAAGCGCTCTACTGCCGGTAACAAACGAACTTCATGGCGGCAGTTTAAATATCCGAGCGTTGAATATCACCGTTATGTGGAGTCTCGTGAACTAGAGGCTTAGGAAGATTTTAATGCGATTGCAGTTCTTGACCGTTGAATAAATGATAGTATTAATTTGAGGCTGACAAAACGGTTTTTCGAATACATTTTATGGACGTATGGTGGCCCAGATAAGAAACGAGAATAAAGGATAATGCAGCTGACGTCTAAAGAGGCGTGCAAATATTTAGTTTTAACAAGACAGAGCAGTCAAAAATTAAATTAAATCTTCCCACCAAAAAAGTAATGAAAGCGTATGCAATAACTCCTGTATACCATACTCTGAAGTTCTTAGTGAGGATTCCTAAATACAACTGGTTATTAAGCTCAACAGGCGGAAGTCCAGCTTAGCGGCGCGGAATTCAGTACGCTGAAGAAACAGAACGCAATGTGATGGGTCCTAAGAAATACTTTTTTATATTCCCAGTTAGTCGGATTTGTTCCGTAATTGCATAAACATAAAGTGAAAAAAATTCACCAAAAATCTTAGCCAACCCGTAAATACTCGGGACTCAGATACGGGGACTTCGCAGGTAAATGTTTTGGAATAAAGGTAAGGATAATTTAGAACCTTAGGTCGTGAAAGGAGAGAGAGGAATTTTAACGCTTAATCTTCCCAGATAATGCCCGAGAATTTTCGCCACTATTTTCTAGATTTATTGAAGAATTTGCTAACATGGGGTATCATTTTTTGTTCAGTGCTGAAGAAAAAAGCTGGTGGTTTAACAGATGGAAACTCGTGCCAGATGAAGCAAAGGCAAACTATCAAAAACACTTTTTTCAATGACTGAACGAGCATTTATGATTAGGCGAACCGTCAAAGTAAACATCTTCCCCAATCTTGTCATCAAAGCACTTCATGTGCAACACACACTGGGTCTTAGCGACAACCAGTCAAAAATAATTTTCTGCTTTGATATTTGTCTGAAAGAATCACCGATTTCAATAGGTCTGCCATAAAGTTGCTGGCGATATTTACACACACTGAGAACACTGGTGACACGATCTTCTCTAGCTTCCGTTGCTCGATACTAAGAAGGTCAGAATTGAAGTTGAAAATGATGAGAAAATATTTCTGGGGCATATCCAAAGAACAAGATTCGTCCTATTACTGAGCACAAATTTCCCGTAGGATTTTGAACCGCCATAAATTTAACACAATTTCCGTCCCAGAAATAGTTTGCAAACCCCTTGACTTAATCAGCCTGTTGGTCAAATCTGGCATCCAGAACAGAACATTTTTAAATACCATCGGAAACAGTAGAAATCGCCTTCCAAGATATCATACATCTGCGCAAAAGATAAGATGACTCCTCAATTTTTATTTCGGGTGATCTGGAGCTGAGGCTGAACTCACTCCGATTTGAAGGTGACTTTCCAGCTGAGCGTAAATCTCACCTCTTACCGGAATGTTCCATCGGTTGACCGGCGTGGCTGCTGTCTGAAAAATCCGGTACTTCGATCGTGAGACACACATGAGGCAGGACAATCTGACTCCACCCTCTCCTTACAAGCATTGAACAAAGAAGTTAACTGGTGAAATACAATTATATCGTTCTCATTACTTGCCAAATGAGCCATTTGGAGACGAAAGCATCCTACTACTCACAAAAGTTCAGCGACAGAGGTTCAAGTCAATAACGGACATCAGTACCCTATATTCTGTCATCGTTTTGATATGTTGTCTCGGATAAAAAAGAATAATGGTAATCTTCCTCCTACGACACAATGACCATATGACTGGAACGCCTCAAAGTAACAACAATGCGGTCAACATTAAATGTGGCGTTGTAGAGCTTATAACGCGCATCAAATCTTCAGTTGCTTTCCCTTCTAAGTTACTTTTCAGTTGTCGAATTTCAAACTACACTCCTAGGTCATCTGGAGAAATGAGCACGTTCAAACTGATCCCTTAATTATTTGCCAGGCAAATAGATATTTTTCGTTTTGTTCTTGAACTTGCGGTAGACTGGTGATGAAATACTTCATAATTATTCTGCAATTATTCTGCAAAGCAAAAGTCGTTGGTTGAACTTCTGGCGGGGTGGATAATTTGGAACAGACTGCTCGTGGTGCTTCGTAAATTATACATTCCAACAGTGACAGCTTCGCCAAATGTCAGCGTGTTGTCAATTCGCACGTTCGGATACATAAAAAAAATCCGACGCAACCCCGTTCAAACCAAATCGGATGCAGACAAACAAAACATCAATGGATGTTTTCCACAACTGACTAAAATCAGTTGACTTTTGGGAGGCATACTTGGCCAGTCAGAGACACTGACGTTCGCCGAGTCTTCTGTTGCAATAAGGATGACTTTCCGGGAGAGACGAGTGAAAAAACATTGATTTTTACAATATGAATTTGGACGATTTAATTATAACCAAAATTATAGAATATAGAGGCAATGAGTGTTTATTGTAGACCGCATCAAAGGGACGCTACGGGAACGCTCAAAAAGGTCTACTTAAGCGTCTTAGCCAATCGCGTGTTTGAATGGAAACTTGTAAGCAGAATATTTCTTCACACTTGGTTTTATTAATGACCAATTCAACAGTGTTTGATAAGTGAGGGCCTGCACACCCTCTCTTGGTTACCAAATTTTGGCACCATTATTTTATATCTCATTAAAATAAGAATTGCTTTAGATCTGAGGAATTCCAGGTATCAGGTTCATCAGCGTGAATAATTTGAAAATATTCGTATAACTGCATTGTATGAGTACATATTGAATATTCTAGGATGCATTCCAGTTTGGTGCGTTCGCTTGGGCTGTCGGTATCGGCCTTGATGAAAACTACTGGTTTCGCTCCAGATATTCGCCAAAGATATACGAAAGTTTAGCTCCGGGGTTTCATCAGTAAAATAAGCGGGACGTTTTTACCTGAATCCTGAAGTTGTTGGGCATTTCTCACCTGAAATAAGAATTTGCGTGTCTAAAAATTATGTGCTTCCGAGTGCCCCCCACTGAAGATGTCCAAATAGACTTGGATGATGGATGGTCCCTGTCCGGTGGACCATAATATTCTGTAATACCGTGGGTTAAATATAGCCCATATCGCACTATTGTTTCGCCATTTACCCGGTTCTCTTGTACCAAGTTGAAAACCTAAACAGTTTACTTTTCCCCACGGCGTAGAAAATGTACGGTCATGACGAAATCAGTGGCAGAAAATTTCAGCCATGCATGACAAAATGACAAATGGTCACATGTCAGATATTTTTACCTGAAAAAATAACTTTGACTACTTAAGTGTTTTTATCCTGTGCTCCGGCGCATGACGAAAAGTGGGTCCTCCTGAAACCGAACCATTTAAGAATCTATTTTTAACAAAAGATGCGCATTTCGGATAACCGAAAAATAGCGAAGCAGATGTTTTTGATTAATAATGCTCGTAGGGCTTGCCGAATAAACTATGAAGTCACAGAATTCTGAGATACATAAATTTTCGTAAAGGAATCTGTTCACAAGAATGACGAAAACATTTTTGCAGTTCACGACTGGTTCTGTGCTACTTGGGCTCATCCGGTAAAAGTGTAGTCTTTGAGTTATTGTCAGCTTTATTTTCCATATGAACTCCAAATTGGATGCATTATGACAAGTACACTCATTTTCAGATTGATCTGGTTTTAGCGGAAAAAATGAACTTGAGAGAATCTCGTGCACTGCGCCTACTTTATGAGCCCCAAGAAGAGCAAAATAGATCGTGGGTTGTCAAAGAATTTTCAGCAAACTTGGAAGTAATTTCCTTCATGAAAATATGGTTCTGTATCTCGAAGAGCTCGCCAATGAAAACACTGAGTGGCCGGGTTTTTTTCAGTTGTCTTTTTTACAAAAGCTTTTCAATGAAAAGTCACCTTGGGTTTTGTGAATTTTTTCCATCTAAAGGTTTTGGCATCGCGCTTTCCTAATTTTGCACTCCCACACTTGGTCATGTTAGTTGAATTAGTTATCTGGGAAATAAATCCACGATTACCAAGTCCTTAACCAACGTTTTTTATTTTTCTGATCGAAATTGCATTTCACATGTGCTGATACCCTATCAGAAGGCCAAAGCATGCCATGATAAACCCGTCAGTTTTTGAAAACAAGAGAGAAATAGCCAAGGGCAACTTGGATGGTCTGCTTGATTGCCCAAGCTCTCATGGGAAGACAGAAATATTTGTTGTTACTTAGCGCTGATTAGTATTGAGCATGATAGAGTAATGAGCAGATGTTTTTATGTCCCAACTTTTGGTCACCCCAGGCGACCTTTATCTTGATCAAACTGATCGAGTTCGCAAAGGAGTAAATCAAATTTGGCATCATCATCATCATCATCGACGGCATGACATCAGTTTTCAACACCGATGCTTCACTGCCGTACAACTGTGATTTATTTGAAAGCCTTATTGTTAAGAAAAGAGTAAAAGCGGACAGGGAAGGGACTTTGTGCTAGCTTAACACAATCATTTCGAAGTGCCTACACCTCCACCTGTTCACTCAGGCAATCTGGATAGAAACTGACAACAAGAACGCCACTGACATCGGTTGGCAGCCATATCTTGTAGTGTCTCCAACCAGGCACA
>NW_008751778.1:1003954-1027508 GCF_000715545.1 Opisthorchis viverrini
GATGGTTCGGCATACGTAACACATGTCCCAACTAACGCAGCTTCTGGTGCTGGACACATTCTTCAATTAAAGTACCCATTACACAACCGAAAACGCACTTTCTAACCGCCCGATTATGGATTCGCCGACATCAACCCACGCGAGCTATGGTTCTGGGACAACGATTGTCGTCTCAGTTCCGCTGCCCGAACGGGCCATGTCTCACATTCATACAAAAAAACAGTCCGTACTGTAGCTTGATAAACATGTCCCTTCAGATTCAGGGATAAACCATTCTGACGCCATAGGTGTCTCAAGTTAGCAAACGCGGCCCGAGCCTTCGAGATTCGTGCATTCACCTCATCTGCCCCACTATAGTCAGAACTAATACAACTTCCAAGGTACGTAAAACGCTCCACAACTTCCAGTACCTCTCCCTGGATTGTAAGTGGCGTGTTCAGTGACTGCACGTCCACAAGCATGAACTTACACTTTGTGGGTGAAAAGTTCATACCAAGGGACATGATGACTTCAGTCAGTTCATCGAAAAACACTTGCTCTTTCTTCTCTTTGAAGATGAGAACGATGTTGTCTGCATACTCCAGATCGACAGCGGTTTCTTCATAGGCTATTTGAATACCAGGGTTTTCGAAACCTTCCAGCGTTTGTCTGATTATCACCAATCACGAAGCTAAGAAGGGACGAAGAGAATGGGCATCCCTGGCGGACAATACTTTGTGTACGGGAGCTCTTGGAGAACTTTCCGTTCACTCTCACATTATATAACTTAATATTTGATGACGTGTCTGGCGTAAATGTGCGAAAGCCGTATCAAACGAGACCGTTCACCGATGCACAACGCTTCTTGAAAATCTCTACAGGTGCTGATGAAAGAGCTGCAAACCCGCTCGCCATACTATCGACGTCGATGTATACTTTGTAATAAAAGGCATCATACCGTTGTCAAATAACTCGTCCACATTGCTGTAAACTGTCGTCTGGAATATCAACAAACAGTGCTATTTAAAAAAAACACATTTCAAAATTCTCATTGTTCTTCCATCTTATCGGTCGTCAACTAAATAAGTGGTTGGCGTCAAACGACCTGATCGTACTTGATGCCTAGATGCATGTGGTTAGAACCAGCAGCCTTAATACACCAAAGCAGCCCACCAAATTCTCTTATTGATGCTTTTTATAGCATTTAGATGCGCCTACTTAAAGCCACCCCATAACTGCATGGTTTTGTGTTGCTTATGGACTGCAGGGGATGTCAGATACACATCAATACCGCAATAAATAGCCCGTCATGTACACCTTATGTGTATTTCAATAATCCATTCGACCTTTCTGAAACAAAGGCTCGAATATTTGCATCACTCAAGAATAATTTGATAAAATGAAGTCACCTGCATTTCATTCCGTTCGATCCTTTCCACTGAATCTAAATTGGGGGAATGGAACATGAGTTTGTAAAACATTGTTTCTGTACTTCATACAATTTTAAAACTGGATATTCTTGTCCTATTCTGCACAAACTAAACTAAGTGCATGGGATCTTACACAAATACATTAGATGTGCAACAAAGCAACTTCAAGTTTGTCTATCTCATTGGTTGATTGGAAGTATTTTTCCAGGTTGAGGGAGTCTAACTCCACCACATGTTCTTCACTAACCCGCAGCAGGGTGATTTAATGGCTCCTGGATGACCTGTTTGTCAAACTTCCAGCCATCGAAATGCCTCGTCTTCTGGCCAAATAATCACGTGATCCCAGTCTGCATTTATGCAATAGGCATAAATGTTAACTTGGTGTTTATTCCTGATACAGTTTATTTGAACGCTTATCTGGAGGTTTTTGACTATGCGAAAGTCCAAATATTTACCTAGCTGAATTGAGCTCACGTTTTAGAGACCTTTACTTGGCCTTTTTTAAACTCATTTCCAAGGTAAAAATGAGATAAGTAATAAGCGTTCTGATTTTTTTCGCAAGCACAATAATAAAGGTAGGTTTTTGCCGTTTACAATGGTGATTCCCTAATAACCTAATGATTTTTTTTGCCGCCTAAACCACCTTCAGGTAACCAAAATGTGTTTTTAGGATCATGAAGCATAATTTCGCTTCGGAGGATAAGTGGAGTTCTTCTTGCGTTCTCATACAAACATCGCTAGGTTGGTTAACGTTCCAAGAAACTGTAGCTTGACTCTGGGTAGAGGTCAGAATAAAAATTCATTATTAAGGCCTCAGCAAATTCTTGAGCAAATTCTTCTCGTTTCACAATTATTGATTCACTGCCACATCGTAATGAGCGCACTCTATCCCTATTTTTCTTACAAAATTTGTGTGTTTTTCGAAAAAGGGTTTCAAAAGATATACATTGCTGAGATGAATATACCTGATTCGGACACGCATTTCAGACCCACACAGATCTTTGTAAAGAAAAAATTGATACAGTGCCTACTCAACACCGCTCATGTCACTTACACTCTATCAGTTTGATATGTTACATTCTGCTTCGCAACAGTGAGTTTGCTAACAGTTAGACTGCAGCTAATTATGGGGACTCAATCTAGCTGTATTCACATATTCCGCAAAGGACTACTCACCAGCTGGCACTAGTATCATCACACTGGCTCAGATACAGGATAGCACATCTTCACAGCTTATTCTAGCACGATATACTGTTCAACTACGAATTTGATTCTCAAAGTTTCGATAAATGGCAATCAAATGTGATGGATTGATAAGGACGAATATAACTTAGCTGGCTTTAAGATCCTATTTCTTGAAGAAAGAGTGGTGTCGACGTATAATGAGATAGGGCTGTATGCCTATTATTCCAAGTTACTTTCTTAATTTCATAATTTTTAACAATTTAGCAATAAATTTCGCATCATTTTGTAATCTTTGTATGGGATTCCTAATCAATTCAGGCTCCCAAAGCTAGTAGTTGATTCATCTGCTTAGTTGCTTACATTCGAATACACTGAGGCACTGACATCTCTTACCATCTTTAGCGTAAGAACGCAAAAACGCAATAATAATGTGCTTTCTTAAAAGAAAACTAAGATTCAGCAAGTATCTAGAACAGCTTATCGCTTTTTCCCAAGACAGTTTCCCAGTATAAAGCTGTATAGTTTCGAACCGAAATTTCTCGAACTTGGTGTAAAACTTGAAACCCTGCTTTTAGCAAGACGAACAGTGTCCGCGTCTTCAGTTACCCTAGGAATTGGGCACTGCCAATGAGTTGCCAACTCATGTTTGCTGGCCGAGATTTGCAGATTATGGGACAATTGTTTTACATTTTTTCCCAGTCATTTGTCGTATGATTTTGCACTTTATTTTTTCAAGGTATTGCAAAAATACTTCCAACCTGAAAGAGTTTCTTGCTAAAACTCGGAAATGTGCAAACGAAAGGAGATTTCAGCAGACTCGGCTTCAGTTGTGTTTTTATGGATTGACCAAAATGAGTTTTTAGCTAATCCCTTCAAACAAAATTAGTGGAATATTCAACTACTTTTGCTTACCCAGAATCACAGGGGTTTAACAATAAGGATTCATTGTAGGTACGACTGCGAATCTCTGTTTGTGCGTACCGAAGTCCCCTAGGATTCCAGCTACTGAAGAATTCATTTCTACTGATGTTGTACACAAATCTTCAGCTGTCGGGTCACAGTTGTTGCACTGCTTTGGAATGTGCGAACGTAACTTTAAAAAAATTTGTAATGAACATTTGAGCACCATAATTGTTGCGTTTTATTCACTCGAATTTGAAAATATACGGTGCAATTTACGCAATGCCAGTTCTTCCTTATTTACCGGAAGGATTAACTCATTAGGTAGTCATTCTAATACGCTAAACTATTCAATTTCCAGGTAACTGTTTATTGAATGCGTTCGTCCCAAATTACCAACTAGTAATACAAAGCAAGGTATGACGGTGTAGCAATCGATCATTCGTACATACAAGTTTGAGATCAGCAAAAAACGCATGGAGAGATAAACGCAGAAAGCACACCAGGTAGCTAGAAAGTGTTATGATAGGAAATCGTGCACCTAAGTCAGTCACCGTGTCAAGGCTGTAGCACACTCAAAACAAATATTCACACTAAAGCAAAAATACCAAACCAAAGACATTGACCTAGAGGCCACTAAATTATGTAAAAATATTACTTCATGTGTTGGCATACAAAATAAAATACATGAACATTTGATTATCTGATACTTTAATGCGGTCTCATAACTTGATCTATTCAATGGAAGGTTGCAGATTGTCTCCTTGAATACATTGATTTCGGGAGTCACAAACCCAGAATCGGTTGGAGCATAAAATATGCAGTTAGCTAAATACTACCAACAGACGTAGTTAGTACGAGTTTGTATAAACGCTTGGTCTTTTAAGACCAATTTGTATCTTTAGATAGCCAGTCGCACTTAAAGCCGAAATTCCCTTATAGTTGAAATGTCAACAATTATGACTGCTGTGCCGCTGAACGTTTTTAGAATCACTGTGTTTGTAATTCTTTATGTAATAATAAAGTACGCATATACCCGTCAATAGTAATGAGAAAAAACGAAGTGGTGACCCTTCACAAAATCAAAAAACTATAGCAAAGTATTGCTGAAAGTATTTTATTGAGAATTCTGTCTTTAAGATAAGTCAACCTCAATCTGCTTAATTGGTGTGGGCTTGTAAAATCTACTCCATTTAAGTCTTTCACAAATTCGGGGCAAACTGAACGGATAATGCTGGGAATAAATTTCCTCTCTGTTTGTCCTTCGCACCTCTCCAAGTGTATATTGTTTTATTCCCACTGCAAATTTAGAATCTCTAAGCGAATTTGCAAGTTCTGCGGGGACGGTTTCACAGTGCGGTGGCTAAGACTATACCAACATATGTGGTTGCTCTACTTATCCATATATCTTTTCATGGCGATGACTTCCAGAATTTTGGCTTTTAAGCACGTTTTTTGTTGTAAATGCACCTAGTTCCAACTGCGGCAAAATAAGCGGAAGCAATATAATCACCCTAATGAAACCGTGTATATAATCACCCGAATTTTTTTCCACATTTCGGGTACATTGATGAATGATCGGTTGCGTTTGTCACTCCTGTGTTGACATCGTCTTCCTCCCAACCAGCATTTTGAACGTATAGATGACGTCAGACATACCTGGAAAGACCAGTGAACCAAGATACACCGAGGCGAAAAGTTTAGTCAGTCCGGTAGGTCCGCAAAGGATATTTCAAATTTAGCCATTTGCTTCTCTTTCACTTTTAGAATACACGCCAGACTGCACCGGAAACATGATAAACTTCTAAAGTACGATTCTCCAGGTCATGCAGGTGCCTGAATCAGGAGCATTAAAGCATGTGTTTAAATATAGGATGCAAGGATTTAACATGATTGGCCTGAACTAAGTACCGGAAAAACTTAATGCCTAACTGACTATCCCACGGAACAGCTACGTGTGGGGCAGCCCAAAGTCTTCTGGTCATAGCTTAGCCATGGACTTAGGAACGCTTTCAGTGCTCAGTTCAAGGGAATAGCTACGGTTCAAGTTATAAATCTCTTTGAGCGTCCCTGATAAATGTCTTAATTTGAACAGAGTTTTGGTTGATTCATTACATACAGCAAGACCGTTCACGAAGGATTACAAAGATATCATTCACCTTCGACCTCTATGTTGACCGTTTTCTGGACCCTACTGATTGTTACGCGGCATTATGTTGCGTCTAGTGAGGAGGTTGACTTAAAAAATGTCGGATGTATTATCATAACTTAAACTAACCACAAGGTTGCTGAAAACTCTTCGACAGCCCGCGACCGGTCCCGCCCTTCTTAAGGCTCATCAGGTAGGCGCAGTCCCCGAGTTTCCGTCAACCTTGTGTTCTACTTGAACCTAAATTGGACTGTTTTCGAGAAATACATTCATTTGCAAATCAAGTTGGTTTTCACGAGAGACACAACTGAATCTCTTGTTAATGATATTCTATAACTGAATGTGCTGCACACGGGCCACCTCATATTTCAGTTGGCACGATATTCGAGATATCGCGCGATATTTTCATAAAGGGAACTACTCAGAAGGTTTCTGAAAACCCTTTGACAGCCCACGACCTATTTCGCCAGAGAATGTGGGACAATGTCTCGAGTATGTCGGATGTGCCTCAAACAGCTCCGCAAAGCACTGGAATTCTATTAGCGTAGATTTTTTGTCGGCCTTAGTTTTGTAAATAATCCTCAGCCGAATGCGTTCCAGAATAATTTCATGATAATTTAGACAAATTCGGACACCTCTGAAAGATAGTTTGTTCGATTTGTACCTGTGTGGCTGTAAGGGTTTTCAGCCTTAATCTGGTGCTTGGAGAGCGCTGCAGTTTTACTTATTTCACACCGGTATATTCAAACGCGTTGAACAATCCATTGGAGCTATTGTTTTTGTACCTAATAATCAGGATAATTTTCCATAAGTTTTTATATAGTACAAATTTTAGTTTACTTCCATCAATCTACTGCGGATGAACTTACTATCCACTCGTAGTGTGATTCATATAGAATACAAAGGATTTAGCTAAGGCTGTTTCCTTATTGGATGGCGTTTATCAATGAACCAATGACCATTGACAGAAATCGAAGTTAGCGAGCTTTTCCCCAGTTGTAGATCAAGACTTCGTTTGCATCAAAATCCCACTTCCCTCTCTCATAACTAATGTCCACGTATAGTCTCGACAGTTCAGGTAACCTCAGACAAACGTGACTACCGGCTTTCGCTCTGATTTCTCTGCGTATTTCTGTGTGAGCGCATGACCATTCTTAGAAAGGCGACACTGAAATTCCGTCTGTAGCGACCCTTCTTCATCTGACTTTACAATACGTTGTGGCTAAAATAGGACGTCAATTGGAAATTCTGTAGGGGAGTCCTGTTTGTGAATGAGTATAGCTTTCTACATTCCTGTGTATGTGACCAACTGACCTATCCATCTCGTTAGAAGTCATCATCAAAGTTTATGTTTCATAACCGAAAGGCTACCTCATATGATATGGGCTCAACTGATAATGTTTCTGTTTGTTTGTACGATGGCCGTTGTGTTCACTAATTCCTATCATTTACCAGCAACTCTCACCTGGGACGAAAAAATTTCATACCTATTCCAGGTTTATTTGTTCTAACTTTTGCCATTTCTTCATGAAAAATAGTGAGTTACCTCAAGTGGTTAACGATAATGCCCTCACAAAACCTATGGCGAAGATTTTTTTTAAAAAAAATGCGATTTTCAATCGACCAACTTACGGCCGCAACTCTGTTGGAGATCTTCCCGGGATTGCCCTTTTTATCCGTCGACTTGACCGCTGGTTCGGGTCATTGGCATCCGCATTTTGAGATGAAGCCGTTTTGTCATTCTTGGATGAATCACAATGTTGTCGGCCAGCAGCAGTTCGCAATTTACGCGCCCACATAACCCCATGTTTGAGTACGTTCCATTTCCGATGAGTAGATTTTGAAGACGTCGCTTGTTTAACTGGGCTATCCATTTCAGCATTCATATAATCCTTCCGTTGCTCGTTCCCTCCAGCTAAACTGCCCGGTATGCAGGTGTTAATCGCACAGTGATAAGCTGGCACGTATCCATTTTCAAGATCATACATAGATTTATCTATACTGATTCATTTTTGGCCCGTATATTTGCGCAGTGGGCAGCGGATCGATGACCGTGCGTAGACCAGTCAGATGTGGCAATCGCGGCACACGACACACAGGACATGCCTTCCAGCCTCAGACAGGCGCGTGTAAGTTGCGCGTCACAGTGGGACTCTTCTTCGCCCTGGCACTCTGATCTACCGAATGAAGATCCCCCCACGATCTCGCTGTCCCCAGACTGTCAGACACATTCGCGGAAGAATCTACGGCCAGCTTCGTTTCGTGAAATTATAGCTACCGATGTGGATATATTTAAGTGGTGACTGACATTTCCCACTCGATTCTGTGTCTGAAAAACTCCGGGAAGACGAAAAAAGTATGTCTGATGTTTCGCCTACTGTTAATCGGGGTCATAATATCATAAAGATGGCAAGTAAAATGTCAAGAACACGATTTCTTAATATACTACAAGGTCCTTTCATTCCAGAAGAAAAAACGATAAAACTGGTAAATCCGAAGTGAAGAAAATCCCTTACAAAACTCTAAAGTAGTCAAGTTCCGTTCTTCATATAATTCCAAAATTTTATAAACCATATCTGGATCAGATCTGGATCAGATGGCGTGAATTCAAGGTCAAGGATAAAGTGCTCTAAGTTGTGAATGAAACCGAGATTTCATGCCGTAACTTTCAACCAGTAAAAGTCCTTCGGAATCGAAACCAGAGGAGGAGACTACCTCTTGACATTTATGTATGTATTCGTACCCAGATTCTTGTAGACGAGGGATCCAAAACTCAATCCTAGAACGAATTATGGCTGATTCTCATAAAGGAAACAAATCACCAGGTCGCTGAAAACTCTTCGGCAGCCCACGACCGGTTTCGTCCTTCTTGTGGCTCATCAGGTAGGCGCAGTCCACGATTTTCCGTCAACCTCATGTTCTACTTGACTCTGTTGTCACTTATCTATATAGACAAGACTAGCCGTCACGCTAAACTCATAGGCAAAGTCATGGGTTTTGCCAAGGCATAGTATTCTGGTTTTTCCTCCGGACTGATCTACAATGCTACCGGAGGTCTTTACAAACAAACATTTTAGCATACAAAAATCATTTTGTGAGCCTCAAAATTATTTGTGTGGCGAAATTACTCGCCGTCTTGCAGCAGGAGAGTAGTAGTTTTGAGGTCATTTCTATTCAGAATTGCATTGTTCGTTGTACGGATCGAGTCAAGTTTACGAAGACGGGGAGAAACTTCTGTGTCCTAAATTGTACGTAGCCGATTGGAGTTTTGTGCAACCAGCCAAAGAACCCTAGCTGTGCACCTAACCACCCTGAAATTTCTGTGAAAGCACTTTTTTGTTACTCTTCTTTGGAATTTTGTTGGAACATTTTTCCAAAAAGGAAATCCTCGGGGTAAAAATTTGAAGCTTGTGATTGCATTGTTTTTGAGAAAGGTAGTCGATCAATGCACCAGTCACCATCAGAAGTAGGAGAGTCTATTTTGAGAAATTCAGGCTTAGTAGATGTGATCCTCAAAACAGGCCTGTACGACTTGCCCGTCTGCTGGGCTGATGGACACTGGAAAATACCAGAATGCAACGAAAGGGCTTCATGGTCGAAGTCTTTAGACCAATTCATCATAGAAAGTAGTGAGAAAGTGGTTGAAAGCCGACCAGAACATAGGCAAGAAAAGTCTACTACAATTTAGTATTGATCTAGGGAAACGAGCGGGGCGCTAGAATATATCAGTGCAATGTTTCCCGTAAAGCGAAAGTGCGACGTTGCAGGAGACTTCATCCGAAATACCCCTGTGTGAAAACCAAACCACCGCAGTTCGTTTTCCATCTTTTATTTTTCCCCATAAAAGTTTCAAAGTCACAGATTCAGCGTCACAGAAAATGCGCCTTGCCTTTTTTACTGTTTTCAATATATGCAAGGTGAGAAAAAAATTTTATTGCTTTGCCTGAAAATAGTGACATATTTTCTGTATCACTGATTTCAAGTTTTAGCCCGCTTTCTTCGAAAAACTAAGTCATAAAGGATGGAATTCTGACTTCCCATTCCACCACACACAGCAAATGACTATTGAGCAACGCTGGTCCCTCATTTTTAAATGTGTTTGAACTGTTCTGGTGGTTAGGGTCAGTCCACAGGCGATCGGAGTGTGTGGTTCTTTGGATCGATCTTTTCAAACGCTCCTCTTTATGGACTATGCACTTTGTTAAGTCCAAACCTGAACAATGTTCATTTGGGAAGAAGCCCATTCAAAGGTGTTCCGTTTGCTGAACTAATTACCAGAAGGTTTAGAAACACTCTTGACGCGACATACATGGCCACCTATCGGCGTCTGAGCTCAGTTCCAGCTCCATTATCCGTTTCCCATTTAAATGACAAATTGCCACGTTCTACCGCCAGCTTTTGTGTGAACTCATTTGTATGCTCGTACGTTGATCATACGACAAGATAGTTGTTGGACGGAACGCGAGAACATAATCTCATGTCTCTGAGTGGTAGTTGGAAGAAATCAGATTCAACTGTAATTGTATCATATTTGGCAAGGGTAAGCCTCCATTATCATATGCCGGGTACCTATGGACCGATCACGACTGGTACAATCCAGACTATTATCGATGGCCGAGGCGACTGGAATCTGCCTACTGGACCTTTCATCTAAATGAAACTTGTGTGACCTCTGAACTTGAGCTGGCCCGCAAACAACCCGGTCCCACAAGCCTGCTTGATATTGACGTCACTCGCTTCGTCTCATGACACTTGACCTATCCCCAGATCCCTCCTTTGATATTTATCTCTCTAAAGTGTATATACCCCAGATTCTAACCTTTTACACGTGATTTCTGGAATCATACAAATTTGTGACGTATTGGCCCAGAGGAACAATCACAGAAAACAAGCCTTATTCGCCATCTTCGTTCTTTTCATAAATTCCACTGGCAACTCAAAGCACCCTGCGTGCTAAAGAAACTTCGGAATTATCTGAGGTACAGTGTGTAACTTGCAGAGGCCAGGGCAAAGCTGCGTGTTCGCAAACAGTCTATGGAGCAGAATCAGTTTCCAACGCGTTGTCCACGAATACAAAGTATTTATGGGCTTAGATTAGCCAAACGATTATGTACGGCACATTGTATTCGGCCTTCCTCCCATGTAAACCGGGTATTTCAATCTCATTCTTTGTTGTACACATCATATCTTAAACGAGCTACTTTGTAGAATTTCTAGACTATTTTGGTTGCTTTGGTCAGCTGACATTTATATTTTATTGATTTTCTTAACATCTCAGCTGCTTTTGGTAGCAAAAAAGTTCCGTTGAGCGATATCCCCCGAAAAACCTTATCTTATGCCTAATTCAGGCTGATTCAGTCTTGAAACCGTCCAAGAAATGTTCTTAGCACGCTAAACAAGCAGTCTTGGAGGCATGAGCATGCAGCAAGGCAGAGACAGGTGGGTCCAAAATGTTAAACATATGAAGGGACCTCATTTGGACGAAGAGGATACAGGTTGACGGAAACCCGGGGACTGCGCCTACCTGATGAGCCCCAAGAAGGGCGAAACCGGTCGTGGACTGTCGATGAAATTTCAGCGACCTTATGAGTAGTACATTACAAAATTTGTTTTGTTTCTTCTCATAAAGGGAACGACTCACAAAGTTGCTGAAAACTTGTCGACAGCCCACAACCAATTCCCCTCTTCTTGGGGCTCATCAGGTAGGCGCAATCTCCGAGTTTCCGTCAACCTTATATTTTACTTGAATCCAAATTTGACTGTTTCCAAGTAATACACTCATTTGCAAATCAATATGTTTTTCACGAGAGACTCAAATTAATCTCTCGTTTACGATATTCTAAGGACTCTAAGGACTTCCTTGTTTGGAGGTTCGTTTCTGCCGTCTGATGATGTCATGAATAGAAAGACAGAATTTTTTAATGAAACCGTAGCAAAAACGGTGCCATAAAATCATCCATTCACATGAACCAGCAAACTTCAGAAACCCAAAAAAGTGGGAAATGCTCTCCTAGATGAAGTCACCTTGTGAAGCGATGCAAATTTTGACCCCAGCTCCCAACGAGGAAGCATTTTAAAAGAAACTTGGCAGTAATAAACTAAACTGCGTTGTTTACATCCCACTGATACTGACAAATCCTAAACACGGTTCTCTATGCTGCAGTATAGATGTTAGTTGAATTGGGGTTAAAATTATCTTCGTTTTTTGTTTGAGAGTTTATATTTTTCTTTCTTGGAACTTGTCCTTTTGAATTTCGCCCAGATAAACATTTTATGCTACTTCGACAGTGAACACGATATCAGTGACAAGTCTTTTTGGAAGAAAGGGATCATTTTAGAGGTCAAATTCTCTGGTTCTTTGGCGGTTGACTAACTGACCGACAAGCCCTCTGGTGGGAGAATAAAATGAGACAAATATGACCCGAGATCGGTACAAATGCTCTGACACTCACGTACCGAATATACCTGCTGGTTGAGCTCCCTTGCGAAGACTGGATAGTGTACTTATCTGCTCCACCAGTTTTCTTTCGGACCAGTTGAACTGCTCTTGGGTAATAATCAATATGATTTGGGCTACCGACATTCGCTGTTGAGAAACGCTGCACTTCCCACCTTTTGTAACGAGTTACAGTAGTAGTACTCTCACTTCTCCGGTAGAGATCTATCTTATGAAACATCCCGATGAGGAAACGTCGAGGTTTCGTACATGCCTGTTTCAGTGCCTTTCTCTATGCGGACATCATTTCGTATCTGATGGAAGTGCTTCGGTTAGCTCTTTATTCATTATTAAACACCTTATCAGACGTTTGTACCTCACAACCACTAACCCACCGCTACGCACAACTACGCTCCCCAATAGCGCACTGATGATGTCACCTCGATTGGTGATGAAACGTTTGCGATCAAATTGCCCAGCTCAGCGAACAAGCCAACGACCATCTACCCTACCTGAGCTACCAACGTTTTCCCCCATGGAAAAGCCTATTTTTCTGTTCTTTTACGTTATTTAGACTGTTAACTGTCAGTAACGGGATTTGACCAGGGCAAAAATCCTGTTATTCTATGCTCAGCACTTGTAGTCTATTTTCCTATTTATTCATGTATTAATCCAGAGCTGTCATGCGACTTCTTCTAACAGAAGTTCACTTCGTCTGATGTACCCACGTTACTACTCAGAACATCAGGAAGTAAACCATCCTAGTCTTACCGATACTGTTTCTGAACCAAAACCGTCGCTGTTTGGATGAAATTTATTTAAAACAATATAAATATTTGTAATGCACTTCTCATAAGTTTGCTGAAAATAATGCGGCAACCCAGAACCGGTTTTGTCATTCTTGGAGCTCATCAAGTAGGCGAAGTCCCCGAGTTTTCGTCACCCGCATGTTCTACTTGAAACCAAATTGCCCGAAATTGGCGAACTACACTTATTTGCAAACGAATTTGGTATTGCGAGAGACACACCTTGAACCTTGAAGCTTGAACCTTGTGCAACTGAGTCTGCTGCACCAGGCCGCCTCATATTCCAGTTTCTACGATATTTGAGAAACATCACAAACGAGAGATTCAGCTGAGTTCCAGGTGAACCTCTTGCAAAACCAAATTTGTTTGCAAATAAGGAAGCTTGGCTAACATAAATTTTCCTCTGATAATTGCCACTCCATTTTTTTTACTTTTATTCGAATCAGCCGTCATCAGTTTCATTCCAGAGCGACAAATAAAAGGGCGCATTTCACCATCATACTTTTCAACTAACCATATTTAAACACAATTATTGAATTCAATTCGCCCGCAGATTTAGATTTCGGAGGTGATTGGAATCAATCAAATATTCTAAAGCAGGAGTAGGATTTGGCAAACACTGCATAAAAAACGAAACTCGTCTAGAGTGTCACAAACGCCCGAGGTGTTAACCGACTGAGGACTTTTGACAGGCGGATCTCTCGATCAACACGATTTGGACAGTTACTGGATCAACGTTGCAAAGCCTTAGACAAACCAATTATGTCTGTCAGGTATGAACACCTGATNCGTGTGACCACGTGATGTGGATCCCGTGACTGAAGAATGAGCGGCGCCATAACCTATGTGCGAGTTAATCAGACTGCTGCTCAGCCGCTCGTGGCCGAACGGTCAAGTGTTCAAGCTACTAGCAAGGAGGTCGCGAGTTCGAGACTCTCATTAGTTTCGCAAGATGCGCACTGCTGATGATTCCCAACACGGATGAAGCAGCTGTACAGTGCTTCTCGGCTTTCCAGCATAGACTGCCTTCACTTACAGGACGAAATTTCTACATACATACCTACGTACCTGTATTAAGCTGTCTGCCCCTTTAACGCCATTGGGCGGGACAACACAGTAAATACGGTTATCAAACGATGGTGAGCTTATACCCCACGCCATCCTGCCAAACTTTTCTGATACCCGAATCCCCACTGCACCAGTTCTCTTATGCTTTTAGCGATTTCTGCCTGGCTATAACAGGCCTTCGTCTCTTATCCAGGGAACGGCCAACGACATATCGTTTCATCATTAGTTCCACAACAAAATGCACTATCCCCATAGAAGATTCCCCTAAATTGGCCGGGCCTTTTTGGGGACTAATTAATTAATTAGATAATCAATAACTCACTTATGAAACCGCAAATGTAGGATAATTTGTCACGTCGTGAACATTACTAACCTGCTGCTTTACATCAGCCTATTTTGCTGCTTCTAACAACGATTTGGACGAGGCGACTTGTTCAAACATCTATGTCGTAAAGTGGAAAACCAAACGTTTTGTACGCTCCTGACGGTATCAATATGATCATGGCTGTAAACAATGCAGAAATGGCGGTAAAATTTGCTGTCACTTGTTGCAAAACAACAAAATTTATTCGCGTTGCGGTCACACGGTTTGGCTATTGCATTCTTTCTGATCCATGAGTGTCGCTAGAAAGTGCGACCGAAGGCTTCCTTGGTAAGTAGGCTTCCTACACTCAAAGCAACCAACCCCAGGGACAGATTTTGATTAAAGGTGGTGACGTCCAGAGGGAACTCACTCGGCAGACCAGTCGTGATATTAAAAGTTCAAATCCCAAAAGAGAAATTAGAGGGAAGCGTGAGAAAGCCCCATCGATTCAGTAAACTGTATATTCTGTATGCAAGCCCGTTTCTCCCACCAATATTTTAGTTTGATAGTTCACTAAATCTAGTGCTGTTACTCAGTGACCGCGTGTATTTGAGGGGGAAGTCCAGGAAATATCATCACAGGTCCTCTTGGGTAACTTAGCGGTAAGATGGCTTGACTGCAAAACATGCTGTATATTTTGAATCAACCAACTAGTGACATGGATATGTGGCAGCGCCATTCACCACTTACAGTATTCGAGTTTTATCGATTTTCCACGAATTGGTAAGCTTCCTCTAAAGCTGCACTGACGATGCACGTTTTGAGTGGCTGAATCACGTAATCGATATGCACGGCTTTTTTTCAGGACTGTTCTTCTTCCAGGTTTGTTTAGATATCCCGCTACACTGTGTAGCATCCTAGCCGAAGGCCTAATCCTTCAAGATTTGCATAGTGGTAGTTAGGAAATTGATCACTTCCAAGGCACTTATCGGATGATTCTTTGTGCCGGCTTTCTGACCCAGGAGGGATGCTTAATTACACGGTGCATTCAAAAGTACTCTTGTGCTCCAAACAAAACTATTGCAATGCGCATACACCATTTCATCTCGGTACTGCTAACGATCATCCAAACACCTTAAGGTTTTCGCACTTTCTAGGTGAAAACATTACGCCAGTTACGTTGTGCCAGTTTCATCGTCCCGTTTAACCCAGTGCTTATCAGAAAACGGAGTTAACGACGGCTTGATCGGCAGCCAAACCGGGGTTTTTCTACAGTCATCAATCTGGGTGGCAATGGTCAATTCCATTGTGCACTCCAATCCACCTTAAATATAGTTGGTTTGCCGTACGCCTAGGTGGAACAAGCTTACACAGACAATGTTCCTAATGAATTTCCCCGTTGCGTCCTCTACCATTCTCTAACGACATCAGAGCACATGGCTTCCCAAAGTCCTGGTTTGGAGAACTCAGTGTCCGGGCCTTCGCAACCTACACCCCAAAAGAATGCCAATTGTAAATTCAAGAAGACCCTAGAACTCAAAAACGTTATTCCCCGCAGCAAAAGTGAAAACAAAGCCTTTTCTGTTGAATTCCAGACAATGAAAAAGCGACATTAGCCATTCACTGCCTTTTTGAGCCATTTTGATGGGGTCTGTATTGAGTAACGGCTAGAAAATCTTGTGTCCTTTCCGGGAATTGACTTTTCATGGGCGAAGAATACTTATTAGAATTCACTAACCCGGTGACAGGAGTAGTCTGAAGACTAACAGACGCGCTTTGCTTGCCAAGTTGACGACCTCCATACACTATACGTATTCTTCAACAAGTTAGGATGCGAAAAAATTTACATACTTAATGCATCTGTAATTTTGACAGAGTAACCTGTAGCTCTGTGTAGGATTGACCTCCCCATATGATGTTTAGGCTTTGTGGTGAACATTGACTCTATTCTATTCATTCTGTTTAGTGTATTTTTATATGCCTTTGTTTTACGATGCGATAAAAAACGTTATTCCCCGCAGCAAAAGTGAAGACAAAGCCTTTTCTGTTAAATTCCAGACAATGAAAAAGCGACATTAGCCATTCACCGCCTTTTTGCGCCATTTTGATGGGGGACTGTATTGGGTAACGGCTAGAAAATCTTGTGTCCTTTCCGGGAATTGACTTTTCATGGGCGAAGAATACTTATTAGAATTCACTAACCCGGTGACGGGAGTATTCTGAAGACTAACAGACGCGCTTTGCTTGCCAAGTTGACGACTTCCATACACTATACGTATTCTTCAACAAGTTAGGATGCGAAAAAATCTACATCCTTTATACATCTGTAATTTCGACAGAGCAACGTGTAGTTCTGTGTAGGACTGACCTCCCCATACGAAGTTTAGGCTTCCACCAAATTTCTTCGACGTGTGGTCCCAAACTGAACCACATTCCCCAACCTTTTCCACATAAGCTTGTTGCTTGGATCAGCAGTTTTGGACCTAATACTCTTGTGGTGAGGCATCACTTGTGGCCAGTGAACTGCCTTATCACACATCCCCACATGAGTTTGAAACCCATTCGCGTCCACATCACTCTCGATACATGCGTGACTTAATCCAGCTAATTCCGAAACCATCGGTACAGAAGGGAACCTGCTCAATTTTACTGACGCTGTACTGCAGAGAGTATGATACCAGTGCTCAAAACTGATTTTTCGCTGCCGTACGGCCTTAATGTGGACAAGAGCCCCTGGTGAAGAACCGATGCAGTCACCCACCCGCTTTATCTCAAAGGCGTGCGGTACTTAATCTGGCTACCAATAGCAGTGGAGGAATAAGACCACCAATTAGCTGAACCACTAAACAAAAGACGGGTAACTACAAGTTTGGGCAATACGCTTTTTTCCATGATAACTACCAGAATGGCCTGCTTAGTCCTACAACCCCGGAAGACGACAAACACTGATCACCAAACCGTCGACCACCTCAGTTCAGATCAGAGTACCACACTTGACTGATTTTCATCAGCGTGTGAAATCTCTCCAGTAGTTTTTCAAACCCAGTGCTCCAACTGGATCCATGACTTTTGAGATTGACAGTATATTCAACTACGTTATCCCAAGATATATTCAATGCAGCTTAATTAACACCTATCCAATCACTGAACTGCCTCTTCCTTGGTCTGCCCCTCGGGATAGCCGGTGCTTAAACCTGCGAAACAATTAGACCACCATAAAAAATCTATTGCCACTCCTGTCACAAACATCACTCTGCCGAATATTTTTGATTCATCCAGAAACTGGGTTACTCTCACTGCAAACACCACTACTAGTAAATTGTACATTTCACCATAATTTTCCTTGGGGATGAGAGTAAGATTCCGTACTCCCAGTAGATCTCGATTGCTGGGTATCAGATATCCTTGAAATAGCTATGTATTTGTCCAATTTGTTTCTTCGCCTATCCCTGTTATGTTCCGTCTCAGTGGAGAGCCATATCCTTTGCGAACTGCTCCTATCATTCGCCAGGGGACATGAACTTCTCATCCAACCCAGTGGATCAAACTCTCCTCACTACCGAAGGGCTTCATTTCCTATAAACCACCAATCCTGCACCTTCTTGTCCTACCAATACAAACTCTTTTGCTCTGGTTTTGGGCCAGAACTTCTCATTCTGTGACTAGCGGTCAATGGAACCAGCTGGAATGAATTTAAGTTTCTTTAAATTTTTTTCAGCCGCAATCATTCACTCACATCCATCCATGTTCTACCATTTCGAATGACCCTAAGTAACATTTGTCAAACTCACCAAAACCATCAAACAAACGTTGGACTGATGGAAATTTTTATAAAGTTTTAGAAGCTTCCAAAACATGCTAGCAAACCTCACCGATTGTTGTTCGCCAGATACGTGGATTACTCGGCATTAGTGTGCGTCATTTTCAGTGTTTCCATAGGGACGTACTAATTCGCCGTTTTTAAGTTTCCACAGAAAATCTAAACATAACAAAACGGACGTTTCGATGCGATGTCCGTAGGCTGAAATATTAATGAAGGGCAACTTTCCTCATTTTGAAAGCTGAACCTACCGGACCTGTACTTTGTTCTCAATAAGTCCATGGCCCATGCATGAGGAAAAAAACTCCCTTACCATTTAGCAATTTTTTTCATCATATCTGGTGAAAAGCTACCATCTAGTACACCCCAACTGTACACACCAGAGGTGTAGAGTAGCCGGAAGGTTAGCTCAACAGACGATAAGAACACACGATTGTAGATGCTAGACGAAAGCCAATGAGTACGAAGAAGGGTATCTGGAAACAAGAGTATCAGGTATATAACGGTAACTAAACTTGGTTGGAGAACCAACAGTTATGTACGCTGCCAAAAAAAATAAGACTTAGCTGAAGAGCCCAAAGGCTCTGACAAAATTCACGGATAATATTGCGAGCAACGACGAGAGACATTGATGTAGTTCTTGATTTTAGAAGTTAGCACATTAACAGCGACGCAAAAACCGAGTGGAATTGTGTTTTTCACTATATACCTTCAAAATGTGGATCCGCTAGGTCGTCATCTTGAAATAGAAAGGATTACACCGAATGAAACAAATATTAAGCAATGTCTTTGGTGGCATCCAAGTGCAGTAATGGAAGCGTAGAATAAAAATATGCCATTTAAGGGCTTTATTATCACCAGATTCCCAGATATATGGCCACAAACCGGGGCCTACAGAAGAGCGACGCAAACGGACCGTGTGTAGCCGCTACCTTAACCCTAAGCCTGCCAAAACAAATTTGCCTGCAAGGATTCGTACTCCGGCATCTACAGGCTAATTCAGTTAATGGCTTGTAGCCCATTTGTCGGCCACTCAGTGGTCATCCAAATACTATGCTGCCACCGTTTCGCACAGTTCTTCAGAAAACAAAGCTAACTGAGTTTGCTTGTTACCTACCTCATCGACGAATTTTACACGCCCAAAATTGGCTGTGAATTAGGTAGTTTTCATTTGTTTACCGAGCCAACAAAATTTGTATATATTGCCATATCCTCTCCTTTTCCGAAACAAACCCCCAAAGCAATCTTGGTCTTCCCGCTTGATACTTTCAGAGGTCCACTGAAGGGGCTTCTTCCATTAGCCACCTAGCTATTTAGCGTCACCAAATATAATAAGAACGTTTATTATCAAATTGTCGGTGGTATACAGCTGGCGTGAAAATACGTTTAGGGTCAGAATAGATGCAGAATAGAGGCAGAAGTTGCGTGGGACCGGTGAAGTCATAAAAAGTGAGATCCATTTAGGCTGATGGAATCTTGACAAAACTGGCACAGTGTAACATCAGTGAAAGTTGAGGATGGTAAAACAGGTTTTAGGTCTGTTTCTCAGGTTGTGGGGCACATATCCATTCGGGCAAGATCAGATCTTTACACCCGCAATATGGCGATAATACGCCGCTGGAGAAGAGCAACATCAGAGGGTCCTGCATGGAACGTAGTAAAAAAGTGTAAATTGCTGGAGAAAAACTCGACCAGTGGAAGCGAAGAGGTACAAGTAGTTCAGCAGTCAAACCGGCTAGTTTGAGCTAAAATTTAAACCGTTGCTGACTCTGCGTGGCCTTGGACAGTTGGGTTATTGGTCCTAGTCACGAAACCCCTGAGTGGAGTGATCCAATGGAACGTTGGCGGCGTATATATATACGGAAAGGAGGAAAGCGACTAGCTGATTAAAATGAACTCTTTGAACGGTCATGGAAACAGTTTGTTGGAAATTGAGAAATTTTCCAAGACATTTTCGATGGTCTGTGGTGGTCCGTTTGGAGTGCCCCCAATTGTTTCGTCCAGATTGTTGGAGCCCTTTTCGTTTCAGAGTACGAATTTAACAATATTATTAATAACACTATTATTATCTGTTCTTGCTAAATGCCGTTATATTATATATTTTTTCGTGATGTAAAACAGTGGGCCAGACAATTGTACTGATCGATGCTGTGGTTATATACACGTCCAACTGTGAAGTTTTAATCATTCCACAGCCTGCGTTTTGAGAACCGGAGATCTCACTTCAAGGGTTAGTACGACACAGCAGTAGACTCACCAAAGAGCCCCGCAAAGCGGTCGTGTTGCAGCAGTGCACCTCCAGGTACACCCCGATTCCAGTGACAACGCAACACCAATTCCGTCACTTCAACCCTGTGTATCCTTCCGCATTTTTAAGATAGATTTCCGTTTTCTATAGAGGAAAATGTTGGTAGCTCAGGTATCGTAGATGGTGGTCGTTGTGGAGCGTAGTAGTGCGTAGCGGTACGTAGCGCTACGCACTACTACGCTCCACAATAACGCACTGATGATGTCACCTCGATTGCTGATGAAACGTTTGCAATCAAATTGCCCAGCTCAGCGAACAAGCCAACGACCACCATAGAATTCCGTTTCAACCGGCCCGCAGCACACGGAGTTAGCTGCTGCGGGCCAGCAAACTAGGTGTCGGGTATTTCAAGCGTGGTGACTGATATGACTCCAGAGGTCACAATTATGTGAAAACACTTTCCTCCTAAAGTAAGATAATGCTGCATTGTTCTGAACAGCCAGCCGAACCTCCAATTTTCCTCGGGTTACGTTACCTTAATGGTCACTATTCTTACTGCGTGAAACTCAAACTTCACCCGATCAAATGGGACGTTACACGTGAGTTTTCCAACCTTGTATTGTCACAGCGAACACAGGAAACTTTCTTTACCTCACATTTCGTCTTACCCCCGCTTTCATCCTTTTTTACCACTTCCAAAAGGCAACCAGTGACCAGGCACCTCTCTTTTGGCCCTCCGGACCCGTTTTACATCCAAGAGAAAGCTTAGATCACGCATCGCACCACCACGGATGAACCCAGACTTGGAAAAGCTGCTTTCCTGGCGTGATTTCTGCTGTATTGCATTTTGAAATAATCTTAAGATTACATCATCAATAAGTTTGCCCTCTATATCCTCACGCACTCAGTGTGAGGCAGGCATTCGCAGTCAGTACAAGAAAAAGTTCTCTATTGTTGCGGCGGTCGTTTCGCCAAATAATGCGAGGGAATCCGTCACAGATGGCACGTCTTTTTAATAATAGGCAGCAAACGCTATATCGAGCGCAACGGTATGCCGATATCTTGGTAGTGCTGTTGAATGAAAAAGTGGGTTTGCGAGCCCACCTAGCAGACAACACAATGGAGCAGCCATTGCCTTCAAGCCCTGGCAGAAATTAGACAGATTGAGACGGTCTTGTGAGTGAATGTAAAATTCCGGTAAATATCACGGATATTGCGAACTAGATGCAGGTCACCAGACTGAGTATGGCAGTCGCGGTACGGCTATCAGGACGTTGTACTCGAATCCGTAGACAGCCCCATGCATGGTAAACGTGGGCTAACCATTCGAGGTTGTCACTGCAGTTACGATTTGCCAAGAAATCGCGACAAATTAAGGCCGGCAGAGATCAAGGATATTCTTGGCTTAATCGAGGGTGCGTGGTAATTCATCGCTATCTTCCAAACGGGGCAATATATATAATATATTTCGGACTCAAAATGGGAGAGAGTATCAAAATGTCTCTATGAAACCTAATGATATGAGTTAGCCTTCGGCCCGAAGAGGCAGGCTACCAAAAGTGTTCAATATTCTTAATTACTTCAGTAAACACACGCTGCCTGATTTGAAAAATGGTAATCGATATTCAGGTTGCAGGTAACAGGTTTGCGGTCAATGCGAACGGGTGTGGGCATATTTCACAATGAGGGACGTGCGTTGGTCAGATCGTGTGCAACTGAGTTAGCTCAAAACTTGCAATGAGATGAGATTTGAAGTGTTGTGGTGCGTGTTTCTAAGATGAGGCGCGGTTGGACCTAAAGAAAAGCGTTAAAGCTTTGCAAAACAAGCTGCTTCTGAGGCGTCATGCCCCCGTGTACTTTTTGAGTTCTTGATAGAATTTTCCACTCCGCTGTCAATGAATTTTTCGATTAGGAGGAAGGTTGCTCTGGATATATGTAACAAATAGGGCAAGCTCATGCCGGAGGCTTTCGACAAAAGTGACATGCGGTCCCTGTACACGCCAGTTTCAGTCATTGGTAAGGTACAAGAATTTGTGGAAGAATAGCTCGTGTGGGTCGGTTTCGACGAATTCGTAACTGGAAAATTAGAAAGCCACTTTTGGGCTGTGCAACAGGACCTTTCATCGAATAGTGCGTCCAGCACCAGAAGCTGCATTTGTTAGGCCGAAAGGTCAACCTGGTGGAACATGTGTGGATGGGCGTCCAAGGTGAATTGACGGGATGGATTATTGGGAGTCAGGGCCAGTCTACCTCTTACAGGATGAGTGGGAGTAATAGGATTGTTGCGGTGTGTGTTATCTGGATGACTAGTACACCTCTCTTTAGTTTTAACGGGGCCCGTTGTCCACGCAATTCCGTTAGTTGTTAAAACTTTGAGCCAGAATGCTGCACTTTTTACGTACGTGTTGATAACAAAAACCCCCCAATCTACGTTCAGATTTTCGCAGCTCACCAAATTATATTGTCCACTGAAGCAATCATACCACGGCGGGAAAAGTATGGTGAAATACTGTCCTAGCTAATCTGAGACCTCGGGATGCCTAGACATGGCTCAAAACTTTGGACTCCTTCTCTGAACACAGTTGCCCGTCCCTTTTAGTCCACTAGGGATACGTCATAGATTTCGAATATTCAGTTCCCTTGTGCGAATCCTGAGCGCCTGACAAGAGGGGATGATTCAAACACAGCAAACTCTGAATTCAAATATGCCATGGTCTAACCGCGCAACTGCTCTCCGGTTAAGGGATTGGACAGCGTTTGTGCACCCCACTAAACCGCTAACGTTGAACCAACTTGGTTGCGCGGTACGTTCGAAATCGGTTTCGTTTTTCCCTCGTGCAAATTCGTGAAAAAATGTTTTCGATGTTCAGTCTATTCACAGAGTATACACGAGTAATTGTTGAATTTTATTACTCTAACAAAACATTTGAGAGATAACCCTTTATATTTTGCGCATACCTATTTTACATCTAGTCCTAAACATGACATCAATTTATACCGATTGCCCTCTGCAGCCATTGATAGACCACAATAGATGTGGGCGAAATGCCTGCCCGTCGAACGTCAAACGCGGAATGCAATGCCACACCCGCAAGGCCTGGTGGCATTTCAAATGGACGGGATTACAGGACGACCAGATAAGCCGATTAGCTAACTCTCCTGACCCGTTTGTCTGCGCCAGCTGCCTCTACGTCAAGGTTGCGATGCATACCTCAGCAAAGAGGAGAGT
>NW_008751778.1:1029230-1029689 GCF_000715545.1 Opisthorchis viverrini
CAATCCCGATTGTCCTCTCTGACATCACCCCTGCACCATTTTGCGATGCACTATGGGTCCAAATCCCGCTGCGCGGGTCCGATTCTCTCCTTCTCGGCGTCGTCTACCGTGGCCCATCGAGTCCCCCTGAAGATGAACAATTCCTCATACTAACCCTTGAAGAACTCTTGCCCAACTACCATTTCACTTATCTCCTGCAGGTAGGTGACTTCAACGCCCCAAAGGCCTCCTGGATTGAGCTCCAGCGCGTCGAATCAGGCAGCGGTGCTGTTAGAAGTCGTGCAACAGAGCGCTTGGACCCAACATGTCGCTGCACCCACCAGATACCGCGCTGGTCAATTGCAATCCCTCCTGGATTCGGTCATCACCAACGAAAGACACTTCGTTGATCAGATAACAATTAACGCTCCACTGGGAAATAGCGACCACTGTGTGCTGACCTTTGATTTCATCTGCTAT
>NW_008751778.1:1031895-1074117 GCF_000715545.1 Opisthorchis viverrini
TAGTAGCTGCGTGGAATGACCTTCCTCCGACGGTTGTCCACGCTCCTTCTAGATCCCAATTTAAAGCACTGTTAGACACTTATTTATGCGAATCCTAGCGCTGGTAACCATACTGCCCCGCGCTGAGAACATAAAGAGCAGTGCTACACCCTTTTTTCACTTGTGCCTCTCAGGTGAACGACAGCCACTGACCAACAAGAACAAAAGTGTCCCGGGAAACTTGGGCAAAAGCCTCGATCCTGTGTATAAATCCGTGAATCCGTGAAACCTGAACGTCAATTGCCCTCATCTAGTTCGACCTTCAAATCATGTGACTTTTTGAAATGTGACGCGTGTTACCGTGTTGATTGTAGCTCAAGGCCTTATTGCGATTTGATAAATGAAACTATCGGCATTCTGAGTAACATTCCTCTTGTAGTGCGTGAATGATGCGGAATGCCATCGTGCTTACTCGAGAGTCAGATCGATTTGCGCTGCCTAAACGAGGTGCCTGATAAAAAAAGCGCATACCAAATAAAAAACAGGTTGCAGGTGCGGCACACGACAGCAGAAGTTACAATAAGAAAGCCGTAAAGACGTTCCTCATAAAATATTCGGCTGAAATCCTTGCTTCTGAGTACAATTGGCATCCGTGCAGTTATTTCAGCATCAGATCTCTATGCGAGTGCGGAAACTTCCGCACAATGTCCCAAGATTTTCTGCATATGTTGTAGACCTGCTGCAGAAACGGGGAAAAGTTTCTGGCCCCAGTCCGCAGTCAGTGCCTGCACATCTGCACGGAGTCCCTACATAGCAATACTAGTCCCTAAGTAGCAATACCTGACTAGTCCGGTGTGCGAATATACCCCACTGTAAACGCTTAATGCTTTCTCTATATGAAGTGCTTCCGTGCCACTATGATATGGGTATAACTGCCACTTACCATCGCGAATTATTTGCTGGGATTGAAATAAGTGTTTTGACGCTCGAACATCTATATAAAAGGAGATCAAAACTTTACAGGGCATCTTTCGATTCGGCCACTCCTAGTAGCCCTCTGCAAACCTCTTCAATTCTTCTGTCGTTAGTTTCCTGACCAGGGGTGACTGATCCCCCTTAGCTGTTCGATGAAGGTCCCGATATAATTATTCACTGATGTGAATGTGATGAAAAATTGCCGCCTTGAAAACTCATACATCCATTTCTTCGAATACGAAGAGTATTGAATAACAGTTAAATACTTACTTGCGTCGGTCTGGTTGAACCGAAGGTCCCTTTTCCATCTATTCCTAGCTAACTCTGAGTAACGGCGAGTCTGAGAACAAATGGGAGCGTATGTGCATTATGTACTCTTGGACATTGGTGTCACCCACAATGAGCCAGTTTCTCACCTTTACAAATTCAACGAATCGAACGCGGAACAATGTTTACGAAACCTATACATCTCGGATGACGTTTTCAAACCCATCCGGTTCATTGTGTGGGGACAAGGACGGGACTGGTTAGTCGTTGGTTTCTGAACTGTTTACGAAAACTTAAATACCAAACTTTATGGCAGCCTCTGCAGAAATGGCAATTTCGCCTTGAAATCTCTACCTTAAAACCGAGTTAAAAGGAGTTTTTATTACAACGAGGCCTAGGTGTGCGTTATTATATTGGCTTTGGTATCTGGGAGCACTGTCTAGAAAGTAAACAGTGTGTGAAGCAGAGCTGAGATTTCGTGTGGAGTGACGTGACTCCGACTTATCGGCAGTTGGAATTTTGGCTAATGTGGATATAGTGAGAGAATTTTGGTGCCCTTAAAGCACTCCAACTTGCGTTTCACGTATCGCAATGAGAAAAATCAGTTTCTCCACCGGCTGGTGTTCTGTGTACTACTTTTTCTGCTTTTGAATTTGGAAGTTAAAGTCATTTTTTAAAGGAGCTGTTAGGGAGGGAAACGACGTCCACATGGCGAAGTGTTGGCTTTTATACGCACAATATTTAGAGCCGTAATATGTCGCGTTCCTCCTCACTACATTCAATTCCTAGAAGGACTGTTGAAAAAGATGCATAAAAGGTGGGCATGAACGGATGGGTATCATTTGGCTTGCAGCTATCACAATTTTTACCAAAAACGAAAGGTTCTTCAACGAAAGGGGAAACCCCACGGCAGATAATGGGCTACAGGGGAGTAATCGGGTTTATCGTAGGGCCTAATCCCATAGATGTTTTGGTAATGTCCACAGGTTACTCTATTATTGTCTTCCCAGTGCTGCAGCGGCAAACCTGCTTTAATTTCATTATGTATTCACGTCCCACCAAACTTTTATTCATTCGTTGTCGACATCAGTCTTGAAAACGACGCATGGATCTCTTGGAAGGAACGGGAAGTATTTTTCAATTCATTACATGTTTTGTCCCATGAAAGTGGGCTCAAATATTTGTGCAACCCAACGTGCAACTGTCAAAGTGCTTCGATGCTACAATGGGTGGTTCAAAAAGGGAACTGTTTATCAGCAACATACGCGCAGGCATAACCTGTCCATTGCTCTCTAAATGACTTGAAATGAGGCTTTTGTTTGTGGCTAAAGTTGTCTTTTGGAGTGAAAGAAGGTTTTTCCAGGAAATAAAGTAGTGATTTGTTTTCTGGTCCCAGAATGTCAGTGACATGGACTGGCGGAACTAGCGTCGGCCCGAACTGCTGCAATGGATGGCTCAGTATAGTCCCATTAGCAGTAAACTCGTTGTCGCATGTCTATTAGTGAACCACAGAGACTACACAGAAATTACTGCAAACTCATCTATCTGTTGGCCATCAAAAACAGTTCACCCCTTAAAAGGCTGTTCTCGGCGAGATTTGCGTGCAATACTGACGGGCGCTGGGCGCGCTAAGTATACACTGGTGATAAACGAAGTTTGTTTTTCATTTTTGTACACGCGAAAATAGCCATAGTAAGGCACCTCATGGTAGGATAAAAAACCGTCGCAAGCACATGGGAGATGCAGAACGCACGGCTTTCTATCAATAATAGAGCAAAAAAATAATAAGTCGGGCGACTGATCACGTTTTGTGGCAACCAGAAACTGCATAGTATTAAACGTTTTACTACCAGGAGACGAATGAAAAAGCTATGGTATCTAATCTTCTCATAAGGCATATAAACAGTGCAGAGTGTTCTGCAAAACCTCATGAACAGGTTCTACACCCAGACGTAGATGCGTGCTCACTAAGCAATCTTTCGACGATAAAGTGATTTTTCAATTTCAAGTTCACGATTCTCACGGTAGTAGGGTTTCTGCAGCACCATCAGGCCCTTATTCTAGTTTACCTTGCCTAATAAACTCAAGACTTGATTCTACTTACGCTGACATTCGCGTATAGATGGTGATATTGGTCGCTTGGCATACTATATGACTTCCAAACACAAACTGAAGTTTTCAAAGGAAATTATTTCAAGCATAGAAACCACTCTGGCTTGGAAAGTTGCTAGGCAAAAACATACTGAAGGGGATGATAGAAAGTGTTTGGACGTTACTGGAACTTATACTGGCAAACTTCCGGAGTGTGAACAAAGACTGCATGCAAAAATGATATCCAGCAAGGATGTGTAATCTATTTATTTATGTTCAACCAAGGTATTGATGAAACAATGGCGCAAAAGTTGAAAGTATTCAAAGACCCGGTGTCTAACTCTTTGTACATGAGAACAATGTTGATATGGAGTATGTAGGTGGCGGCGTCATATTCTTTGAAGATCAAGGCGAAGCACAACCAGAAATCCTTACTGCTGCATGTTTTTTGCAAATTCCATGTGCGAATCCACGTTTCAGAACTTACAGTACTTGAACGTACCACATTATATTTTTGTAGAGTCACTGGAGGTTGTGTAGAATTTTGCGTATCTCGGTAGTTGTGTCAGCTGAGATGGAAGTGTGTCTGATGAAATCACTGCAAGAATCTATAATGCCAGACTCAATTTTGATTATCTGCGTCACCTATGGCGTCAATGGGGCTCATTGATCACTTCAACCAGGCTAGAGTAAGTTCGGGGCACGACCCCTGGGGATAGTTAATCTGAGGTTTCTTCAGGGTGTGTTCTACAATGCCTCAAAAGCACTGGTGGTGTTGAGTGAAAGTCAACAAATCCGCAATGTACTTCAGTCGCAGAACACACTCAGCAAAATTAACTGCGGTTGCTCAACTATTTGATACGCATGCCGAGTCATCGTCCACCAAAACATTGTTCTTCTCATTGAGTTCAGAATGGCGTAAAGTTTGACGTAGGAATTGTGTGATTCTGTAGAAAGGTGTGCAATATTTTACCAAATTTAGGTTATTTAGTGCAGTCTGCCTTCCAGGATGGTGCCCACATGATACCACCCTCTACACAGTTGTAGAGATTTCAAGAAATGGAAGCCCACCGATGTCGATGGCATTTGTGCTGTCGGTCTCCTTCCAGAATTTCTGACTAAGTGTTAGTGTACTCAACGAAGAATGCCTGCGATATTCTGGTCCTGGTGTTTTTATCATCCATATCTTTTCTCACTTCAAGGTTTGGAGTATACTGAACGAATTTAGTTGTATGGAAGTAAAAAAAATCGGGGCCAACAATAATGGTCGTCTATCACGATGATGCCGGTGATCGCCTCGCGAGATTATGCGTTAGTCGACGAAGGACAAACTTACGGATAGTTATTTCAGCAGCACTCTGTGGTGATCCACTTTCACAGACACGCGACAGACGACGGACAAAGGTTAAACGACTTTTAGTTTAATTAGCTCACTCACATACTTCTTTCAAGATGCGAATACGTTGACAACTGCAGCTGATAGGAAGTGAGATAATGTGCTGATAATTGCTGAGTTACGAAAGTCTGAAAATTGCTATAAGAGAGTGAATATCATACTGACAAGGAAGGTTCCCCCGAATCTGGCTGTGATGTATAAATTCTTGTAACCACTGAGAATCCCTGTGAGTCTTATTTGGAATTGGGCTTTTCTCTATACTGCTTGTTGGAAATTCTTCGATTAAACTGTGCTTGTGAAATTACAGCTGTCTTACGTTTTTTGTCGTTTCTTTCTGCCACAACAATTATTTGGGTACCTTTTGGGAATAAGTTCAAACACAAGCAGGGATTGAGCCATAGGTGTAAGATGAGCTTTTGATGGTCTTTATCAGTGTGCTTGCCAGCATGGTACCGTTTGACGCGTTAGCTTGGTCCAATAAATTTAAAATAGATCACTGTAGCCAACAGAAAAATGACACTAGTGCGCAAAACGGGTTATTGTAGAAGCAAACACCTTTTCATGTATTGCTACTTTCAAGCAAATGAAATCAAGTGTTTTGTCTGAATGTCCGTTTGCCAGTGTTGGCTCATACCAAGCAGTTTTTGGACAATATATAAACTCATTGTTGTGCTATTGCCTGGACACTATAGCTACAGCACTGCAGCCTAAATGGATGCTTTCTGAAGGCAACCTGCGGATTTTCAAAGATGTTGGGAATGCATTGTGCCATTTAAGGAGTAAGGGCACGATACACCAATGCGAGATCAATTAGAAGGTGCCCTTGACAACAGAAACTAAGCACACTAAGGCAGAAATGATCGGCACGGATATTATCCAAACGGAAGATCAGCTCACTAATGTACAAAAATGCAAAAAAAACAGTGCATTACAAAGTTACGTACAAAATAATTTCATCACCACCAAACAACGCAAAAAATGCAAACAGCTGGGTTCAAAAGACTCAAACTGCTGAAAGACTACAAAGTTAGTACAAAATAATTTCATCACCACCAAACAACGCAAAAAATGCAAACAGCTGGGTTCAAAAGACTCAAACTGCTGAAAGACGTTCCTCTCTTCCACTGTTGATGCAATGTTATCATTAGGCTTTGTCACTGCTAAGCGAGTATTAAGGAGCGTGACATTGGATCTGCGGTGTTCACTTTGGTATCCACCAGGCCAGGCTGCTAAACTAGATTACGCGATACTACTTAGCGAAGGCAATAGCTCCGTTTCAAGACCATCAGTGGATATCATGCACATCCGCTTGCCTCATTAACCGGTGGTTCATTTCTTCCCTTGGTTACCCTCTTGGAAGACGACAAGTACCAACGTTACTGAATTGACTGGAAACATATTCCATACTTTGTTGCCTGGCCACGTACTGACCACCCTCTGGTTGTTTCCATCCGACCTGAGGAGTGGCGAAGAGGTTCTTATCAATCAAATGTTCTTTTGACATGTGAATTATTCAGCCTAACCAGTGCAGTCTGTGAACTGTGACTGCCATTCTTTTGATGTAGAGTGGACTTTAACGAAAAACATCAGCATTGCTAATCTGTTATTCCCATCAGACTCGCGCAGTGCTTCGGAGGCGCCGATTGTCACACACAAAAAGCATTCGAAGGGCTTCCACGTGCGGAGACCATGGTTCAATGTTTAGACCGCTGCATGGTTCATTCTGTCGTTAACTACAAAGCTGATAACCTGTTGGAGCCACAAATGTCAGAGGTTAGAAAATGCTGCTCTGTTCCTCTAATTTTGAAGAGTGATTTCATCTTTCGTTAGACCCAAAGGACTTATGTAGCTGCCCAGGTAAATGAAATCATCTACTCCATCGATTGGTTCACATGCGAGCATGAGGTATTGGTTTGATCCCAGCCTATTTTGAAACAAAACTTTAAACTTTACAAGGGCAAGTGGCGGACTGCATAGGATACTTAGTTAGGTTGCTAAAAATAGACTGCTCTTGTAAAGGGTCTGATCCAATATCGTGGGCAGATTGTGTGTGAGCAAATGTTCCAGTAATATGTTAATCTTCGGGCTGTAGAAGCAACCAAAGAAGCCTGAGACATCACAACGGGAACGGCGATAGAGGACATACTTGCCCAACGCCAGTGGACTTTGCGATGATGATCAAGGGATGATCTTCAGAACACACTTGCAAACCAATGGGAGGATGCACAAGACAGGAGACAAGAATTTATAGGGGACACTCTTCATCAACAGACATTATCACAGTTTCTGACTACCGACAGAGTCGAAAGCAAATTTAGGATCAAGAACCTCGACCGTTGTTTGGAGATCTGCAAGGTAAATATCTGATCAATACAGGCTTGGACGAAACCCAGCTTGATCGTCACGAATCTAACTCCTTTGATGACGGATCAACCCTCACAAAAATGCCAGCGACCAACTTGGGAGCTATATCCACCACGATGATGCCCCGGTGGTTTTTGCAAAATGTCATTGCACCATTATTGAGTACGGGAATCAACGTCGGGTGCTTGAAGCTGTCAGGAATCTTTCCTCGTTATAGATTGGAGCAAGATCGTTAGAGACTCGCCAATTTTTTGAAGGGCACAGAGCGCGAACTGTGTGATCCAGGCGATTTTTTGCGCCAAAGCAATGAAATTGCTCGCTGGACTTCTGTCAACGATGGCGGACTGGTGTCTACGTCCCACTCAAGTTCATTGTGTCCCTCAAGATGGTGAGATGATGGGAACCTACAAATCGTCCAGCCCATTGCTTAAGACGGTGTTTCTGTGAATGGGTTTATGTTCCGTTCCATTCATTAACGCCCATCTTCTTCAGGCCAGCCGATGGGACTATCCAGAACGAGGGGTGATTACTCCTCATTGCAAAATGCTTCTCCATTTTTCCGGCTTTCGCCAAATACCAGCGCTACCTAACAAACCTTGGACCCTTTATTATTCGGCGTTTTACTAAGCTGCATGCACCCTGATTAGGTTTTCTGGCTTCAACCAGAGCTGCGCTTGGTGGCAAGATCCATTATTCAGGGGGAGTGCGATGGATTCCCGACAGATGGTTTCAAAACCGTGAGCATGATAATGCCGTCCGTATGCTGTTTCAAACTCTGAGCAGACAGCTGGAGTCTTTGGTGTTTTCATGCGTTGAAACCCCATGTTTTCCTATTTTCGGCAGTAAATGATTTGTCAGGATGGCTTCAAACTGGTTTACTTAGGCTGAGGTGTCCGTAACGTGGTAGAGAAAAAGTCCATTTATAAAAACGCATTGATGTTTGTTCAAATCAACAAGAATGGGCTAATTCCTCGGCGTCGGAGGACATAATGTCACCATGCCTTCGAGTCAGGATATTCGTAGTGAAATTGACTTGGTAGACTCCGAATTGACATTATCTCCAATGCCATTATCTACTTCCACGTCCCCATCATCATCATCATCATTGGCAGCTTTATTTCATTCCCATTGTGGTACCCACAAGCCAAGCCAATGCCATTATCACTTCCACGTCCCCATCATCATCATCATCATTGGCAGCTTTATTTCATTCCCATTGTGGTACCCACAAGCCAAGCAGCAAATGTTTTCAGACCATCCGGCATGGTTTTCTCACCGGTGGCTCAGAATTATTGCCCCCACCTTTGTACCTCCACCATCAGCTGCTCGGCGCTAATTTGATAATTGGTGCACACTGTGCCAACCGCACTTCTGTTTCAACTTGGTAAGTCCAATGCCACGAACTCATTTGACTCCAGAGTGTGCATAGGTAGCAAATCTAAAAATCTCCTCTGATGGGCATACGATTTACGTGTTTTTTACAGGGCTGTGGGATGATCTGCCCCAGAAAACTGCCTAAAGAGGCACTATCATCTGGCGATCGGACGGAAGACACGAACACGCAGTACAACACAACTCCACCTGATAAGGCTGATGTTTCAAACAACTGCGACTTGACAATCCCACAGAAACCCATAAGGACGATTGAACCCTGTCCAAAGCTTGGTGACGCCCAATCTGGCGATCAGCAGTATTTTCAAGAAATCGATCTGCTGCTCCAAAAAGCCGGCCAGTACGAAGAAAGAAGACAGTGGGAAAACGCGATTCAAAGCCTTGAAAGTTGTCTTTTCCTTCTGAAAGCCAAAACTAACGAGGACACGGATGCGCACAAAAGTGCAAAAGTTAGCACTGCTGTAAGAATCGCGTGGTTAAAAGAATTCTGTGGACAGTCAAATGTCTCTGTACTGGAATCTTGGGTGCATGCCATGCGGTTGGCCAGAGCCTACGACGAACAAAAGCTGAGTTTTGTTTGCGCAAGACGGGTACTTCATCATGCATGCTGTCTTCATGGTGACACAAACCTAAATGAGATTCTTGCAGACCTGCATCGGACTGCTGAATCTCAAGAAAGTGGCCAGTATAAAGGTAATGTGTATTGATTTAGCTATGATTTGTGCCATAGTTCTGCTATGTTTACTCTACGTGGTGCTGTAACAGTGAAGCCAGTGACCATCTTCCTATATAACAAATTCCATAGTATCTGCAATGCAGCTGAATCAGATAAATACATAGAATGGAAGCACTAATAGAGAGTCTTTAGGGTAGGACTGGAACCCGCATTCGACTTCGGTGCTAAAATTAAGTTTTCAGAGTAGATTCTCTGTCACTTAAGAGTAAGCCAATACTGTTAAGTTTATTCACGAAATGCCATGGCATTTGGAAAGTGATATTTTTTGACTCTTTGTGTACCCGAAGTAAATTTATAAAAGTACTTGCACGAAGTGAACTTCAAACAAAGTATTTGAAGAGCAAACCACCAGGAAAGGAAGAGCAGACTGCACCCTCTTGAAGCGACGAAAAACCACATGTTTTTGGCTGTGCCTTCAGAGAAGTCGACAAACAGCAGTAATCGAAAATAAAAATTTTAGGTGGTACACCAGTGAATGCGCAGGTGAGTAATTCGGTCGCGAAACACAGCGCTTGCACATGCCGAAAGGCATATATGAATGAAATATTCGGTGTAAAGTTCCTAAACGCCGATAATTTCACTAAGATTTTCAATGTACCGTGGAAATTTCAGAACCATTCGTTCGGTGTTCTCTTTTCTGTGAGTTACTACAGACGAACTGCTCTACTACCACAGATTTTCGATGAACTTTCTCGTCACTCCGTTAACCGGGTGTACTATATAACTTAAGAAAAATTTAACTGCAATGGGTAAGGCACCATCTGTTCTAACAAAACGCACGACCACCGTTGGGCGGCCCGTGTCATTGTTGGAAATGTCTCTTCCCCCTCTTGTAAAGCTTGGGTTCCATTTTAACCGAAACGATATAACTAGAAAGTCGATTTTGATTCTTATGAGCGTTTATTCTTTAGCGAATATAGCGTGTCGATGATTTAGCATCAGACATCAATTTTTGATATTTCCCGGTGTTTTATTATGATTTCATGCTCCCACGGAGCGATTTTTGGAGTTTCACATGATGTGGAAACCCGTAGTAGAACCCTTACTCTTTCATCGAAAGTACAGTTATGGTGAATAACCTCCGTTCAAGCGAAAACTTTCCTCGCAAAACTGATCAACAGTTTGCAACAGCATCATTCTGATAAACTGACAATATAAATCACACAGTGAAAAAATATTTGTGGCAAAACCATGGGACTACTTCAAAGTAGTGTTCTATCGAGAGGAATATCAATGAGCATTGCCGGCTTATTAAGACTATTTCACCCCAATAGCTTTGTAGGCCATTCTGGAATGCAATCCTTTTGGTGGATATACACACAGAACACTCTAACGGATGCCTCTATCCTTCTGTATTGGGGCCATAAGGCTTTAGTCTTGATCGCTCATTGCGTCCGTGAACATCACGTGATATCCATCCGGTTCATACCGAAATTCCAAGCTAGTCTTCCAGAAACATGCACTGAAAACCATGACAAAGTTTTCCAAGTTTTACTTTGACAGAGGTCTCTCCAGAGATTCTTGGGATGCGCGCTGCTGCTGATTTCCAATGAGGATGAAATAGTTCTACAATGCTTCTGGGCTTTTCACCATAGATTGGCTTTGCTCACAAAGTGGAACCCCAATTTTAGTTCCACAATCTCCTCACGATACCCACATAACTCTCTCGAACTTATCGATAGCTTTCTCCATTGTGAGTCAGATAATCGTTATAAAACTTTCTAGTGGATAAAAAATGAAAATCTGCTTAGAAGGTTGATTTTGATGGTTAAGCTTACGGCAGCAGCCTGGGGGGAAATCTAGGTCACTTCTACTCAAATTCTTCCCTTTATTAATAAGACCATTATGGGACTTTCATTTAAACGACCGAAGTCCTTAAAGTCGAACTTTCAATCCTTCAAACAGTGATGATGTTGCAGCTGGTAAGGCAATAAAATTTCATCCTTAAACAAGAATATAGCACGTCAAAGCAGTCAAAACACCATACACAGTTTTCTCCACGCATCAGTTTAATCAGAAATGAACTACAGTCTGCAATTAACAGCACTACCCTCAGCAGAGTAGAATCTGTTATATCGTTCTTCAAAAGTCCTCGTCAGCATGCGCACCGGCATGAAAAAATGGCTTATTGCCATCCCTTTCTCACTAGCTAAAACTATATGAACCGATGTCAGTGATGGAGTTGGATTCTCTAAGTTTTAACAGATCAAGGAAACGCAGAGTTTTGACGATGACCAAACAAAATCATATTAACTAATTTATCCGGTCCGTTTGATGGTTCTTCCATTCATGCTGGTGCCAGAATTAGTCAGAACTCGTTCAAACCGTTAGGCGGTGCAAGTGCAATCATCAGGGAAGTTGGTCGCAGTTTTGATCACTTATTAATGTATTCTATTTTGTGCGTAGGGTCTTCACGCTGACTTCGTTCATTTGGTCCTCTATTGCTGCCCTTCCAAGGCTGCATCACGTGCCCTGGGAAACTGAGGCGTTTAGATAAGCTGACGTGTGACCTGGTGGAGCTTTACTAATCCTGAGTGTTGTTGAATGATGTATGAACCTCCAGTCTGTTAGCGGAAACATCTGAACAAACGTTAATTTCATAGGGGAAATTACTCGCAAGTTTTCTGAAAATTCTTTGACAGCCCACGACCGTTTTCCCCCTTCTTGGGGCTCATCAGGTAGNAAACAGTGCAATTTGGGTTCAAGTAGATCATGAGGTTGACGGAAACTCGGGGACTGCGCCTACCTGATGAGCCCCAAGAAGAGCGAAACCGGTCGTGGACTGTCTAAGGGTCTTCAGCAACCTTGTGAGTAGTTTCCTTCATGAAAATATCCTGAGATATCTCGAATATCGTGCCAATTGAAACATGAGGCGGTCTGTGTGCAACACATTCCCATTGCAGGATATCATAAACGAGAGATTCAGTTGAGTCTCTCGTGAAAACCGAATCCATCTACAAATGAGTGTATTTCTCGCAAGCGTTAATTTCTTTCGGTGTACTGAAGGCCGAAGAACTTCCGCCCACAGCCAACCAGTCGGTTCGAAGAAGTGAAACGGAGATTTTATTGCCGCTGTTGGGAATTGCTTCACTAATGCACAACCTCCAGCCTACATTCACTCCAAATTTTCAGCCACTTTATAGACACTGCCATGTGTGAAATTATCAGACAGTTTGTTGAGGGTGTACTCGATAGAAGAAAAACAAACAAATCTGAACGTAAATATTAGACAAACGTTTCAGGTCCGCTTGAAACGGCTAAACGCCGTATTGCTGTACTTGCGCAGACGTATTCACATCGAACGTGTACAGAATGCGGACAAATTTTAGCCAAACTCTTCTTTGGATGAGATGGTTCCATAAAACAGCCTTAACGACGTGGTTAGAAGAATTTTTGATGCCATTTTTGATGAAGGCATCTAAAAGGACAAAGTATAAACTTCCTGGGATTCAGTAAGCTAAACCAGGTTGTGCGGAGATAATTAGTGTGATGTCAAATCCCAAGTCTCCAGAGTTTCAAGACAGATGCAGACCGTGAATAGCGGATCAAGGACACAGCTTAAGAACTGTCGTTAAGTCTTGAATTTTTAACGGGAATCGGCATGTAGGGTTTTTTTAATTCTTGGACAAACCTTGTTTGTCGGATGGGTTGCAGAAAATGGCTGGTTTGACGAAATCTCTTTTAATTTCCTCTCTGGAAGGACCAAAAAGTGGAATAGCTCGATGAACTATAAATTTATATGGAATTTGGAGCAGAAGCGTGTTGTGTCTAAAAAGTAATCTGACTGTCTGTAGTAGCGCCAAGTGGTAGCCAGAATTTCGTGGCACTGAGTGAAATTACGAGACTAAGTGCATCTTCTCGTGTGGACAGGACGCATCCAGAATGTTTGGACCGATGAGGACGATTGACTTGGGATTTCCCACCAGATGCCTTCAACTAGGACCGTCTGACTCAACAAAAAACAATGAATTAGGAGTCTAAAATCCATTCAAGGCCGAAGATCTCCAGTTCAGACGCCGTTTAGATAAAGACCAGTTGCATAGCGTGCTCCGAACATCCATCGACCTATAGCTCGTCCGGATTGATAACCTAGACGGACGAGTGTCCGTGACCGTTCCGACCGGATCAACCAGGTGGCCGCTCTGGAGAGGCTTAACTATCCAACATTGTGCACTAGGATGAGGACCTCCGCGAGTTAACTAACCCCGTAGCTGAAAACATGTGCGGCATTCAATACAACCTCAACAAAACACGTTGTTGAACTGCCGGTCTGGAAGTGCTTCATTAATCGACACTCTATAACTGGAAATGCATTGCGGGGAACACAAACGGAACACTATGATGGTGTTTTAAACTTGTTTGTCGTCAATTCCCAGGAAGATAAATGAAATTCGAGAATTTGGCTGCGGTTAGTGCCCACTCTGGAATCTAATACATCACTGCAACAAGTTAGACTGAGATAAAAATACATAAGACAAAGTCAAAGCGTGCGTAATGCTGTTCTAATCTTAGCGAATATACACTCATTTGCAAACTAATTTGGTTTTCCGAGAGACTCACCTGGAACCCAGCTGAATCTCTCGTTTATGATGTTCTCAGGCAACTGAATGTGCTGCACCATGCCGCCTCATGTTTCAGTCGCTACGATATTCGAGATATTCGCGATACACGTATATCTTTGTAATGTTCTACTCATAAGCTAGCTGAAAATCCGCCGCCTAATCTAACTAGTGAAAAAACACAAGGACAGCATTTCACAGCGTAGAGCTATGTTCCTTCCCTGAACAGCCGCATAGCAGATTTTGTCCAGTGTGTCGGTACAGTTTGGAAACGTCTTAGCTTTCTTGGTTCGCGCCATTCCGATCGGACTTTTGCCTTGCAAGCGAAGCTAATCAATGGTGAAAAGCACAGTACAGAAGTTTCCTCCTTTCGGACGCAACAGGCTGAAAATCACCATGATTAACCCGCAATTAGACAGGATATGTCGCCACCCGTTCTTTACTGTACTAACGGCATTTTAGATGCGGCGTGTACTCGTTGAACAATTTATTCCCTTTCTTGGATCATTACATACTGTTGAAATGATTTCATTTTGCAGAAAACCTACAGGCGTTTCAGTAAAACTGTGAAGTGACAACAAATGAGGTTTTTGTGTTTCCCTTCCCTAGGTGCCCTTCTCAATGGAATCGGTTTGGTTTACATGAGGACCGGAGATTACTTGAAGGCTCTGAACGCTTTTCAAACCGCTTTGAATTGCATAGTTCACTATTCACCTAACACAAGAGCATCCTTGTGGCAAAATTTGGGGACGGCGTATTCGGCAATGGGAAGGCGTGAACTAGCCGTAGAAGCGCTCATTACAGCACTAAAGCTGTACAGTAAGTTGTTTTAATCCCATCTGATCGGATTCCGCTTGTGTGGTAGATCGTTTGGTTCAAGCATATTAATTGTGGTTGTGAAAAGGCTGTACCTGGTCACAGACAGTGAAGTAGTGAACAGCTGTCTCATCCTGGATGGTGCTGATTAGCAATGCGGACGTTCGAGAAACGCTTCTTACGTTTCACGAAATAATTAGGCGGTTATCTGATTTTTCGCTTGTAGTTCTGTTACCAGTGAAAGGGAAAAGGGCCTCACTGTGGAATTATTTATTAGAAAACGCCAAATGAACAGTTACAGACTATTGGACAGGGAAGCAAAAGTCCCATATGCATCCCGTTTACAGAAACCGAATATCCATCTTCTCCTTGAACGCATCTTCCTGAACGTTCCTGGATTTTCTCGACTGTCGCTCAAGTGCAAGCAACTGCGACTCCACAAAGTCCGTGATAGATCTCACTTTCCGAGAGACGCGGAGCGAATTTACGAGAAACATACTACTCATATGCCCTATCAGTAGTATCCACAGTCACACCAGTATCTACATCTAGCGGGCACTGAAATTCCACATCAAAACAACCGGACTGCGTGACACCGGTCACAAAACTCCCTTCGTAATAGATCTCAACCAATCAAATAATGCTGAACCTGTCTTGTCTCACAGGGATGACTGGAAATCTTTAGCGAATGGAGTTTTAGCTAGCGGATTTAAATGAAACAGTTGACTGTCAATTTTTTGTAAATGGCGATTCTGATGGACTGGAAAGGTAAAGCTCTCTTACAAATAACAATCACTAGAAGCTGGCACGATGAACATCTAGTCACATCGTTGGCACAAAGCGGCCGGATGCAACAATAACGGATAAGAGAAAAAATAAAAATAACGGATCTAGGAAAATCCCATACACCGGGAATAATTATTCGTGTCAGCTTGCGGCCAATATGAAGGTAAATCAATAACGGGAAGCCGAATTTCAACGATTCGGATAACTTAAATGTATTTGAAAGAGATTTATCACAGAGATAGGAGAAAGCGTATCAGCTGATCATTGTTATCGGTTACTTAACTGGGCGTAGGAACACCGAAGTTTGTAGTCTCAAATAATGGAGAACTCCGGAGTGGACACATTTGGTATCCCAAAAGCTAATGTCGCCAAATGTTGTACGTGATGCGGACAATCGATCGCATAGTTCGAGCCCATTCAGACTTGATAATTCAGGTGCGTCTAGCGTGAGCTGTTGGAGTAGTGCAAACTCCCGCACAGCAAGGGATATGCACTGATGATGAGCTCTAATAGGATCGAGACTGGAGACCCCTCGTTCCCCCAGGAGGGTGAGAACTTTAAATGTATTTGAAAGAGATTTATCACAGAGATAGGAGAAAGCGTATCAGCTTATCATCATTGTTATCGGTTACTTAACTGGGCGTAGGAACACCGAAGTTTGTAGTCTCAAATAATGGAGAACTCCGGAGTGGACACATTTGGTATCCCAAAAGCTAATGTCGCCAAATGTTGTACGTGATGCGGACAATCGATCGCATAGTTCGAGCCCATTCAGACTTGATAATTCAGGTGCGTCTAGCGTGAGCTGTTGGAGTAGTGCAAACTCCCGCACAGCAAGGGATATGCACTGATGATAAGCTCTAATAGGATCGAGACTGGAGACCCGCCGTTCCCCCAGGATGGTGAGGACTCACCAAAATAATAGTATCAGGGAAGCCGGAGGACTTTCTAAGCAACAATCCTGTAAATGCGACTTGTACAAATCTCATAGGCACCTTCAACTAAATCTTCAGTTATCTCGTATTGATCTTCCTTGGGACAAGGAATGTCTGCGCTGCGCCAACGAATAACCCAACTGATCCGATTTGCAACCCTATGTAATCCCTCTGCTCTAACAGTCCGCAGCAATGTCAAAGACTCCGTTCCACATCACTGGACGCTATTTTCTTTTTCTACCAATTAGTTTAATGCAGCTGGGAACACATTACTTCAGATAACCTCATGGAAGGTCGTCCACGTTTTGGCCTAAAACTGAAGCATATAACGATCAGTAGCCAGAAATCTTTTGAAAGGCTGAAGAGAAGGCACGCAGTGCTGTGAGATATTAGATAGGGAGGGTAGATGCCGACGAAATACAATGGTCTTATTCGCTGTGTGACTGCTTTTCGACCCAAACTGATAGTAAGTGGCACTCCATAAAAGTCATTACGAATGAACACCATTTGGTTTCCTGTCTAACTTCTAGCTCGATGGATGAATAAGTGTACGTACTAAAACAAAGATATCAATTAATTTCAAAAGTCCGGAGAAAACTACAGTGGCTACCACATGGAAGTTCAAAACCATGCAATCCGTTCACAGCAGCTGCGAAATGTATCAGCATGGACTGTTTAGATGTTAGGGTGTATCTCCGTAGGGCAAGAATTTGAGTTGCGCGTTTCACGCTCGAGTCTGGAGCAACAAAACGTTGAGCTGAAAAACTCGAAAGCGAATACCTGTAAGCTGAAGGAGATGATAGAGTTGTCACTAATTTAGGAAATATCCAGCGGATTCCTTGGCACTCCTGACTGGCAGTAAGTTCATTCGACCAACAAACTGAAGTCACTTAGCGTGCCGTCGTTTGAAGGACCGCGCTTCAAATAAAACATTTAAGCCAGAAGCGTTTTACATGGAGTGAACCAAGTTTTATCTGGCAGACACTGGTTGAGCAGTAGGTGCACGCTCACCTTTCACGACAAATGTCCGATGTCCAGACTCACACAGCAAAGCTTATCAGCCCGAATTGAATATGACTCTCCGATTCGGAAGGAAGGCAGTTGAAATGAAATCACCTCGTGTCTAGTAAATTATAGCTTCATTCTCTTAGGTCAACTTTTCAGCATGTAGAATTACAATGTTATCACGCAATTAGTGAGAAAATCATTCGACCAACGCAAAACTCCTCATCAACACATACCTTACACAAGTAGAGAAGTGAGGCTGATACACAGGTTAGTGGGATTAACTACAAAACTAATCATCATCATCATCGTCAGGTGAAATAACCGCGTACTCGTCGTACAGTGGTTATAGCTGCCGCAGTTTCGTCCACCGATGATTTCGGGAGGCGGGGATGTAGGTAGCTGCGCATTTCAGGCGGGAGCTGATAAATTGGTGCACAAATCCAGCACTGTCAGTGGGCTGTCAAGTGGGGTAGGGGGGTTGGAAAAGGAGTTATGAATTAGGCAATAGCTTGGATGCACGAGCACCATTGAAGGCGCGACTGGACCATGTCTGACAATGTCTCCAACTGTCTCAGGGTCCCCATCCAGGAAGACGGCAGTGACCAGCGCAGCTAAGTTTGCTGGTAATGGCTTTCATACTTCGCTGCCAAATCATTGTTTGACCGCCTCTGGCTTTCTTCCACCCTTCACATGGTTGTGCGAAAAGAGCCTTTCGAGGAAGTCGGTCGACTGGCATACGCAGCACGTGGCCAAACCAGCGCAGCCTATGCAGTGTGATCAGTTCATCTATCGAGGGTGAGTTATTTCTCCCGAATACCATTCGATGTGCTTCAGCATTGCTGATCCAGTGTTCCTACAAGATTTGGGCAATGCTCCCACTGCCCCGTGGGTCAGAACTTTGAGTGAGGAAACTGATCAAATAAGGTACCACTGAACTATGGTGTCTGGACTTTCTTGCGGACAAATGTTGGTATTTGTTAGAGTGATATCAAGCAGAGTCGGCTGCAGTTATTGACAGATAAAAACGTCGGAAAGCTGTTGGTTGATACAGCGACTAGCGTTAAAATGTTTGCCAAGTCAATCGGGGACATTACATGAGATTCTACCGTACCCCCAAAAGGTGTTTTAGCAACCTGATAACAACGGAACGATATTTCTCAAGGGCTTCTGGGACAGGATAATGCAACCATAAAACTAGTTGGAGGAACGCCAGCGCTAACAGACCAATGCACGACATTGAGGAAAACGGGAGGCATTCACAGTTTCAACAAACTCTGTACGCTACCAAAGATCACTTGTATGTGCGCGATGGATAAACGACCGAGTAGCTCCGGTATTTCATAGTACAATTCTTGGAGAGAGGGCACTTACAAAGGCGACAGACTAATGGGTACGTAGTGAGTGAAGCGGAATCGAGAGAGCAATTTATTGTCAATTAGAGACAAAGATGGTCAAATAGCGTTCGCCTAGCCACCCAACATCAGGCAGTGAGTACAGTTTGTGACTGCAAGTTTCTTCCAGACACACAATAGCTACGATCAACCACTACGTCATCAGCATATCTGAACTCAATTGCGCTGATAGCGCTTGACAATTGTGAACAGAATTGCAGCATTAACTACTCATCGGAAGCAAAAAATGTGTGATGGAGTGTACCATGCCATTCCCTTCTCAAACGGATCTAATATACTCAGCGCCTTAGAAATCCCAATAAATTACTCGTGTCGCATTTAGAATCGCACACTCCACAAACAATAGTCAAATGGAGCATGTCCAACCAAACAGAGTAAGATTAGGTTCTCCTGAAAATCACTCGTCCGCTCAATTTGAAACGGCAACCTGGATTTTGAATCTCCGAGTCTACACAGTCCACGCAAACAAACTGTACTGATTCTATTGATTTTATTTGAAAAGGAAGTCGCATCGGGCATCCAACTCACCACGCTTTTGATTAGCCACCTCCTATATGCACCCATTTATCGATCGACGCTTGTTTTAGGACGAAAATCCATGTACGAGGGAGAGGCTCAAGCGTGCTATAACCTAGGTTGTGTGCTATCCGCAATACCGTCGAAGAACTCTTTGGCGCGCTGGTACTTTGTTCTCGCCCGTCGCGCCGCACAAATGGTTCACCTTCAACGAATAGTAGGCCTAGCCAACAAAGCGATTGCTGCGATCGATCGGTCCAGTGGGGCCCAACAATGGAATGGGAATGAGCGCTCCAGTATCACGAATTTCGTGTTCGAGACGGAAACTCCTCCGAACAGTGTACTCAGCTACCTCCAAACAATGCAAGGATTCGAAGAGAACGACGAAGCTCTCTACAGTTCGTGCAGCTTTGCGGCTGCGTTCGATGGTTTTCTAATGGGGTGAGTATATTCTGGCAGCTTTCTTCTATTTGTCCGGCTAGTTTCTAAAAAGTTTCTCCATTAATCCGTTGACTGTGCACAGATTTACAAATGACCCGTTCTACTACGTTCTTCACCTGTGCACAGAACCTTCATGGTAACTCATCGTCACCATCGATAGTATAACATCCGTGTTCAGCACTGATGCTTCACTGCCTTACTATCATTTATTTGAAACATTTATTGTGACGAAAAGAATAAAATAAAAAAGCATGTCACAATCATTCCGACGTGCCTTCTCCTCCAGACACTCATTCAGGTAATATGGATAGAAAATGACAGCGGACAAACCAGTAGCATCGAATAGTAGCCATATCTTGCAGAATCTCCATCAATGCACATGGGGGATCGCGTGGACCCCATCATGCATGGCGACGTAGCCTAAACGTTTTTGTAACTAACTTCATCTCCCACTGATATCATCGGTCGGGAGTGTCGGACGATGGATGCGGCCTATCCGTGTGCGAGATGGCCCAATTGGTTAGAGCGCGAATTTACTGACCGCAAGGTTCGTGGTTCGAACCCGACCTCTGCCTCTCGACTCCTGTGTCTAGGTTTGGGAAACCTGAGAGTAGCCCAGCCCTCGTGCAACTTTCGTTCGGCATGGCAGTTCATCTCCCTCTGCCAGGTGAAAGACTGACCGACTGTCTGTTTGTAGCACTCCAAATTAGACACGGAAAACAGCACTCTCTTAGACGTTGTGTGTAACACCCATTGCTTCCATGGTTGGTCCGCTTCCGATATGGACATTCGAACATCTGTGATTACGTAGCAAACAAGACTGGTGCACGAGGAAGTACGCCGTCAACTACTAGCCCTTAAGGATACAAGAACCTGACGGGTGGGAAAAACGGTATGCTGCGACCCAACCATCGGTCCATACATGACACCAACAAAGTGAACAATCAAACAAAATAAATAAATTTTCTTCAATCCGTTTCGTTCCGATGTTAAATTCCCCGAAATGACGAATTTCATGTATGTAAGCACAAGATTCCGGCCGGCATTATGTTTCGTTCAACTCTCCGAAAGGAAGTATCGCAAAGCTGGATGGGAACATAATGAACAGCAGTCCTTAGAGGACTTGTGGAATCGACTGGTAAATAAAATTTTCGTATTATCTTGTCAACAGTCAATCATGAGAACTGTAGCAATTCAGGAACGAATAAAGAGAACTCGGCGGAACATGGTACACTGCCCAACAAAAAAACAGTATCCCAATCCTCTCCTTCCCCTAGCGAATATGACTGACTGTGTGTCACAGAGTACATCAGCCTGGACAATCCAGTGCTATAGTTGTGACCAGAGGAAACATTTCTTGATTTACTCCTCGTCACAAGTAACACCTTCTGTTAGAGGGAGATTTATTCTGAGATTAAGACATGGAAGCTTCTATGACGAAACGTTCTGGGCTTGTCGTTCAAAGGAGATCAGGTAGTCCAGGCAGGCACGTTAGATATCACTGATGCGTCGACACCGTCTGCATTATTGACCGACCTGGTGATGGGACACATAAGCAGTTTGACACACGAGAACGATCACAGCTGACACCTGCACTATCCGCCACTGATTTTCTGAAAGCCCATCTGGGTTTACATACATGTTTGGGTTAACCATGTGAATTTAGAAGCAGGGCATCAGAGAATCGAATCCCATCACATCGACCTAACGAGTCCCAGGTGTCAGCAGACACGTAAGCGATTGTATTCCCAGGAAAGGCCACTCTTTTCTCTTCAAAAAGGTTTGGTAAACACGCCACTCTTATTTTCAAATTGTTGATAACCTTCAAAACTGGCATCTAATTTGGATGTACACAAGTGGCTTCGATTCTGGTAGTTTTTAGAAGAAATAAATTTTATAGAGTAGATCTTCACTTATTGAGCTTAGTAAGATGAGTGAAGTCGCCTGCCCCTGGCGGGATTCCTTCTTCGACTTCCTAGAATTTGTTTAACACGCCATAGTAACATAGGGCGCCAATCGTAAGGTCAAACGATGAGTGTAGGTCCCTTCAGGCGATTCTCTGAATTTCGGACTTTTGTACTAACACTATTTGCCACAACACCTCGAGTTCAAGTGCCAGTCAGATAACAGTGTCCTAGCTTGTATATTTGTAATGTACTACTCATAGGGTTGCTGAAAATCCATCGACAGCCCACGACCGGTTTCGCCCTACTTGGGGCTCATCAGGTAGGCACAGTCTCCGGGTTTCCGTCAACCTTGTGTCCTAGCTTCCTCAGGACCGTTTGTGTGTACTTGCCTGTAGTTCAGTTTTTCAGTCATCCAGAAGGCGGCACACCCATATGCTCCGCTATTCACTTCAAACTAGGGAATATGCGACCACAGCTACGCAAGCCCATATGCGCTCCCCGACAGAAACGAATTCCTTTCAGCAGAAAGCATACTGATAAGTAGAACAGGCTTCATCGATTCGTGCACAAAAGTATAAAAGCGGGTGTGTTTTGGTGGCACCGGAGTCCATAGTTACTCATTCTCTAAAGAACTAGTGTTTGCCAGTTCATCGTTGATATGCTAAGTTGTAAAAGTTTACGCGCCTTGAAGTTAGAAATTCTGAGGCGAACTAACACAACGGTGACCCCAATATGACACCGTCGTGGACTCTTGAGTAAGCTGAAGCCGTTTCTGAAACCTGCTGGCCCGAACAGCGTGTACATGCGCACATGCCAAATACGCAGCTCTATCCTATCTCCACACGCACGAGGACTTGAAAGTGATTGATTCGGTTATCATTTATTTCAAATAAAAACACACTGATGGATTTATGAAGGCTGAAATAAGGATAAAAATCACACCACTCGCACTGAGTGATGGGCGTGAACAACAAAACCCAGGGATAAGGTAATCGGTTCGCCCCAGAGTTGAACAACAGGCTTGAATGTCTCCAATAATTCGTTCCTGTGAGTTTCCACTCATCGTTCATCTGTAACACCCTTCCTTCCCCTAGCTGCCATGTCACCCGAGGGAAGCAAAAGGGCTGGGATACTGCCGGAATGCACAAGTCTAGACAGGGGAAGTCGAGAAGCAGAGGTCGGGTTCGAACCACGGACCTTCCGGTCAGTAAATTCGCGCTCTAACCACTACAGCCATCTCGCTCCAGTTTTTACCTATAATTGAGATAAATCTGGATTGATCTGGTCCATGCGCTGACTTGATTACAAGCAAGCAATGACGCGTAACTGACTTTCCCGTTGTGCTATTTCCGACTCCATTGCATTCTTCGAACAAGGCGCATCCAACATAGCGACAATGGTACTGAAGGTGGAGCAACCGATTTAATTTCGTTAACTGCAGATGGTGACCAGAAAGACCAGTTAGCTCAAGGTCGATTGACGTCAACAAGCCAAATCACGGCTCTTGAACTACTGTCCGGGAGGCAGGAGGAGGCATATTCGAGAACCTCAAGTGAGGACCAAAAAGCAATTCGACAGGACAGCGGTGAACCCCAGGATCGGTAAGTTGCACGAGCAACCCATACGTCTCTTCTTTAACTTTGCACCCGCAAACGAATTTATCCCATACCTTATCCCCTTGCTATAAAGAGGACAGTTGGCGGGTGTTCGAGCTACAGAAACGCTTGTGCGCTCTGTCCCTCCAGCATGATGAAAGCGCTGCAAAGCCCCTTCCTCCGTTCTGCAGTACAACACTCAGCCTGGTGAGATTGCACTGCATCATTGCGGTCAGACATAGCAAAATAGGTGTCTTTCTGACAAAACTTTCGCGACCGTCACCATTTTGCTGGTGATTCCGCTTTACCGTTTGACCAGTATGATGTTCGGATCCCAGTTCTTTACTGCCAGTTTACCCAAGCCCTGACAGAAGAACCCGAGATGAACAGGTCGACTTCGAACCACGGATCATCCGGTCAGTAAATTCGCGCACAACCACTTGGGCCACCTCCCACCCCCAAACCCCGGATGTTAGAAAACGAACACACGACAACCGTTTCTCAAATGAGTGGGCAATATTCGCAAAACCACCGGTCGTTTAGATCGTTTGCGACCGCGTATTATGCACAAACTACGCTTTGTTGCATACATTTTTATTCCGCCTCTACTTCTCAGCCAGAAGTAATTCTCGTGCCCGTAAAATGTTAACGCTGATATAGGAGGGCACAACATGCAGTAGCCCTACCGATCCTTTTGCCAAGGGTTTTGGTAGCACATTCCGTTGGACTTTAGCTTGACCGTGATGTCTAAAGACGAATCGCAGTTGATGGGAAGGAAGTTACGTACTAAGGGGCGGGTCTAGCGAAAGTATGGTGAAAAAATAAGTAACTGCTTTTCAATCTGCATGCGTCAGATTGTGGCTTGTGTAGTCTAGCGGTTGTTTGTCAAGACCTGAATTGCCCACATCGTACTGCACACGTGGCAAGTGTGGATTTAGCACGCCAACACTAATACTTTCTTGCTTTTTTTCAAGCACGCGCTTTTGTCGATTCTTCAAACACAATGGCACTCCTCTGTGTATATTGATTTCATCAAGTCAGGTAAATGACGCCTAAAAAGAACTGTCACTGTGGGCTCTAGTTAACTATCCCGCTATACAGCTCGAAATAAGAACCTGTAAGCTAACGAATGCAGCTGGCTAAAGCGCTGGTGATGCGCCGACAACAAACAAATTTGGAGGATGAATTCCCAGGTGTACACGAACCATGCTTCGATCCTATCCACTGTGTCAAACCTGTGGGAAGTAGCAACAGTTTAGGGATTTCTATAGGCTATTAAGATGTATACGTGAAGTACTCGTGAATAAGTGACATGTCCTAGTTTGCGAGCAGTTGGGTTCTTACGACGGGTGCTTCCCACCGGAAGGGCATACGCTGTCTAATACCCGGTGGTTAGACTTTGACAGCGTCGATTCACAACCGTCGGACCGATAGACTACGTTGGCATGATTGGCTTTCTGACCCGCGAGTCAACAATTTCATTCATTTTCCAGCCCATTTGACGGGTTTCTCTTCAGGGTGTAAGAACTCACTGTAGTGTCACTTGTGTATAGCGTTTCTCTGTCCACCCATCGTGCTTCACACCGTTCTATATTGCGAAGTTTCGGAGCACCGTAATCACAGCACCACAGCATAACATCCCTGTTCAAAATATGCTTCACTGCGAAACAATCGACTTATATGAGTCTTGTTGTGAAGACAAAAGAACAAACGTGGATGAGGAAGCGACTAAGCGCTAGCCCATCAATCATTTCTAGGTGCCTACACCTCCAGACACTCACTCAGGTAATCTGGACAGAAACTGACAACCAAAAAGCCGTTTACATCTATCAGCAGCAATATCTTGCAGTGTCCCTGATTAGGCGCATACGGGATCACGCTGACCTCATCCTTGAAGGCTACCTATGCCTCTTCCATTTCCTTAGCCCTCGGTGTCCACAGAGCTTCACGTTCGCGCGCACGCTCACTTTCAGCTATCATCTGACAATCCGCCGCACCAAACTACGTTCACGATCGCGGGATATATTTCTCCGACATTCACTGTTCTGTCTGATATCCACGCTTGAGCGGGCCTGGTAGGGCCGTTGTACGAGAAAAGCTCCCAGCACTGTGCAAAGAGGCGGCGACCAGGTCTCAGTATGGATTTCCATAAAATGGTAAAGCAGTCGGAAGATTCCAGAAGACCATTCCAATAAATTCGTCTAACTTCCGAGTCTACGAGACTCTCAGTTGCTATTGTGCGCACCTTACGGCGCCTTGGCAAACGTAGGAAGATGCGACTCCGAACGAACGCCTGGCCGGAATCTATAAATGTGTTCCAAAACCACCGGCGATCAGTTATTCATCCATACCATTGGTGCCTGGTGGTAGTGTGATCGATTTGAGTTCGTGACCAGCGCGCCTTTGGAGGACACCACGTTGCCATAGGACTTCGGCTATTTCGAAAGTTAGTACTACACAGTAACAGCCTGAGGTCAGCACACAGCTGAAGCAATCGTTCACCAGTGTCCATACGTACCGAGTCCAATGCACGTCCACCACCAACTGAGTCTCAGATGCGCTAAGCCTTCTCATTTGTCTACCTAGATCTTCGACAACCACACTGATATCTGAGCTTTTACTCGCCGCAACGGGGCGTTCAGGGCGCCATAAAACTTGACTTTAATGGTGTCAGAGCTATAGTCAGTTGTGGTGTAAGCAGACACGACAAACAGAGAGCAATCAACTTCCCCCTTGTGAGATTCCTTCACAGGTGTTACCGGACGAACCGCCCACAGGCGGATAGCAACGAATTTACAGTCAACCAAAGACCTCCTCCATCTGGTGACTTAGAACGATACCGACCACTGCATAGTCTGTCACATCATCATCATCAAAGACAGCAACATCAGCGTTGACACTGATGTTTCACTGCGGTAATTCTGCTACAGCGGCCTCTGGATCACCAGAGGTGCGTAACCCGAAGCGATTGGAGAGTGGTGCGGCGGTTAGCTCAACTCCTGCGTTTGCGTCTTGAATTATTGATACTGAAATACAGCACAGTCACCTCCATGCGAGTCAAATGTGAGAGCAAGAGCATTTTGTTGACCTTCTTGCTTCAGAGTGCAGACACTGAAGGCAGCCAAATGGAATAGGCGTCCAGGCTTGAAGAGTGGTTTCGAGGTGCCTGAAGTTGTCAGCACCGGGGGACGCGCAAACGGAAAACCAAAGCAGGCGGACGGAATTATCAGTGCCTGGTCTACAAGGAGCGCGTTAGTGATGGGGTGTGGAGGAGGAAGTATGTGAAAGAATAAGGGAGGCGTCAGTAGTAGTATGTTTTCGCTGACCTGCCTAGCTGAATGCAGCAAGGCGACTCGGCTGATGGCACAACGCGATGGTCGACGTGACATGAGTTTACTTGTATATGTGCGGTCCATGGTCGTACGTGGGCTGGGATACTGTCAGGGCACCCATACCTATATAGGAAGATGATTAGAGTCTTCAATCAAAGTCATTATCTGAAAGTCCTGACCGCAGGGCAGCGGTGTTCGCCGGGAAATGCAAGTGCATTCGCGTGTTACAATCCACAACTTGGAAGGCCAGCAGACTGTGTTCGTCAGGCCCCTGACCATTGGTGTGAAACCATGAGTATCGTACAGACATCCTAGTATAGCTTAATGGGCAGAGGAACGCGCGCGAATCGTCACATCATGGTAAGGTCTAGTATCTTCGTGATGGGTTTCGGAGCTAAATCACGTTGGGTGACTCTTAGATAATTGCTTTCTGGTAGTTCACAACGTATCCTCGCCACAGTGCCGTAGATTTTGATCCGACCTCGCTTCAGCACAATGTGGAGTTGTCTACGTTTGACTAGATCGGGATCCAGATCAGCCCACAAGCAATCTAAATCTAACTTTTCTGTTTCCAGACGAAAACGGGGTAATTCTGATCGAAGATGAACAAATAAGCAGGATCAGTGTGAACTTCAGCTTAGTTTCTTATTAAACCTAAGCAGACGCCCGATTTCACAGAACTATTGACTATCCTGACCGTGCAGGAGCGTAAATCGAATCTACCAATCCTAAGGATATCACATTAGAGGCCGCAGATGGTCGGTCATCTTATACTAACAATCAAACTCGTAACTTTTGATGACGATATCTGTTTGGTTCATATTTCAGGGTGGAAACGAACATGGATCGAGAGGCCATATGTCGGGAAAAGACATGAAATCTCGCCATACTGACTGGGAAGCCAAACAAAAGGATAACAAACGTCGTCTTGCAAACAGTATATGATTGACCACATATTCATGGGGAAAAAAAGAATATACAACTACATTATACGAAGTCACACACTCTCAGTGCACCATTAGAAAAGTGCAAACGGATTACCGGATATAAACTTTGAGGGGAAGCGGATGAACGACCTGAAATTGGAAGTCTTTGATTGGTTGCTCGTATTGGCAGTAGAACAGTTTGGGGTCAGACTGAACAGGGCTTTATAAAAAAACGCGTGAAACAGTATAAATGCAACACCATGTGTGGCTAATGAACGGACCGGCGTGATGGTTATTCTTTCTTGTCTGAAAAAATGGAAAATGAGATAGGTAATGTGTGGAGTAGAGAGTACATAAGAGTGAAAAAAGACATACGACAGAGATATCAACAAACAGGCACTGGGGGCGTGGGTGAAATTCAATAGGATATCGTACGCAAATAACTCAGAGTGGACCAGAACTTGTTGAACAAAACTGTTCCGTCACAAAACCCTTGAAGAGCTACGGATTAGAGCAGTTTTTCCTCTCCACAAACTGCGAGTAAGATCTAGAAACATCGTCCACGGCGACAGGCATCTATGTGTGACGACAAGATGATTCTTCTTCAAACGAGTAAGTGTCCGTGTATACACACAAAGGGTTGTGAGTCATAGGAAGCGTAATAGCTAACCCAGTCAATGAAAAAATACATGTATAGGCTTAATACACTACTCCTAAGGTTGCTGAAAATTCGTCGACAGCCTACGACCGGTTTCGCCCCTCTTGCGGCTCATCAGGTCGGCGCAGTTCCCGAATTTCCGTCAGCTTTATGTTTTACCTGAAGAGAATACAGTTGTTGCAGACAGTCATGAATGGAGGTGTGGAATTGCGCAGTTGATGCCAACAAAACTGCCGTGTCCAACGACCACTTTTTACCGTCCACTTCATAACCCGATTCCGCAATCATGTCAGGCTTACGCATAAACAAAACCAACAAGAAAAAATGGCTTCAAATATCTCCACACCTTCGGTAGATAAAACTATGACAGATGGAACCCTTAATACCAGATAAGCTGTTTGCAGATGCGGCATTGACCTTTCGATTTAAGAAGTTGGATGAAAACAGCTATAGCCACCGTAAAAAAAACACGACCACAACCAATAAGGTAACATCTACGTTCGAACCCAAAAGAGCTTCTAAGACCCTGTGAGAGTCCCCTCGTCGAACAAAAGTGTTGTGGCCAAGTTGCACCGCAAAATTACCGTGAACAGGTCCTCCGAATACCTCTACACGTGAGGTATCGCACTCATATTCTTCAGAAGAAGAATGCTCCCCAAGAGACGATACATCGATAGCCTCTATTGCGGTCGACATTAAACAAATTGTCTTTAGTTTTTGGATTGGGGGAGTATGAAGTAGTAGTGGCTGGTGGAGGTATTTGAACAAGAAAAGTTGATCTGTTGGTTACCATCCCGTCAACCGCTTTCCCAGTTCGGTTACTACCTCATCAATGTTTACCTCCAAACACTCACATAAGTTGTTTAACGCATGCACACCCACTGTTTCATTCCTGTTATGATTATGTCATGAACATTCGCCCCACGACAAACCGAGATTATTGGAATCTTATCCTAAGACAAACAATGCGCAAGCGCATCCTCACTCACAACGTAAACTTATATATATGCGGACCAACGACAGCAGGATGCCGACGCTCGTCACTTCACACAGCGCCTTAACCAGAGTCAGTTCAAACCTATGCATGACTCACTGTGCAGGAAAAGTCTGGGCTCGATATCGTTTTGGATTAAACGACAAGAAACAGGCCAGATTTCAACACGATCGGTCAAGACCCGCATTCAATTCAACTGCGTCCTACAAACCCCAGCTGCATCTACTATAAGTAATAAAACGAAGAACTCGATAAGTCTCTTTCCTTTTTGTGTGTTATCCAATTGTACTAGTGTCTTTGGTAGCCACCATGTTAGTGTTATTCATCTTCTGACATCACTTCGAGTAAAAGACAATAGCACTAACAGATCCTCCGTTTGCATTCACAAACTTGGAAGAGTGGACCAGGGAATGGTTTATTCTATTAGTGATAGAGATAAAGTGTGTAAATAGACTGCTTCTTACTTGGATTCATCAGTCGCTGATCGTTCGTCTTCACGTCAGTGATGAACAGGCCTGTATGGGCGGTTGGAGCGAATGTCGCGAACTGCACGCTCAGACGCTGATGGTAGGCCTGGGTGGTCGCGGTCTGCTGATGGGCCGGAGGGGGTTGGCGTGGTAACAGGATGGTACCGGCAACAGGAAGAGTTGGTGTGTTTACTGAAGGGCTGGATCGAGTACTGGACACAAGTGCGCGTTGTTGCAATTGGTCAATCTGTGAGCTGGATAGGGTCACTGTGGATGACTGATTAACCAGTTGTTGATAAGTTGTCGACTGTTTCCCACTAGTGTCAACAGCATCACCAGTTGTGGGTGTCGCAAAAGTGCGTTTTGGAGGCTGTGGTGTTGGGTTGATCAATACCCCTTGTACGGTTGTCGGTAATTGCATGGGAGGCGTTCTTACAATCTGTTTTGGAGGAGGTCTTGGTTCTGTATATCGTCGTTGCTGTTGTGAATACGCTGGAGACCTGTGCACCAAATTAAAGAAAGTAGGTCAACACCTGTGACCAAGCTTAACTGCATCGCCACCATCATCAGAGACAGCAACATCGGTGTTTACCTTGATGCTTCACTGCCATACGACCACAAAGTTTGTCTAATAATAATATTTAAGGTCTTAGAATGAACCGAGAACAGCCTGGGTGAGGGAGGAGATCTGGTGCTGGCCTATCACAAGCATTCTGGGGTGCCTACACCGAGCGTTCAGCCGGACAATCTGGAAAGAAATTGACAACTGACATCGGTCATCTACCATTTCGTGCAATGTCTCCGAGAGGGATCACGAGGACTCCATCATGGAAGGCGAGCCACGCCTCAATCTAATTTTTATCGTTAATAAAACTGGCGGGAAAACGGCTCAAGGTGACAGACAGACAGACATACCACACCTATGGCATTCCTTCTCTAATTTGCAGTTCGTTGACCAGTCGTCCACTACCATTGATCCGCTGAGCAGCTATGCTCGTTGAAAACGCACCGCGGCACATGTGATTACCGCGAATCTTTCAAGTGGCAAACCAACTAACCACAACATTTTTGATCCTATCCACAAGCTTGAATCATGTCGGATAGAGACCATGTAAACGTTGGTCCCGGTTGTTACTTTCGTTAGCTGCTAATACAGAGAATAGGGAGGTGACAGCTACGCGTGGAAGAGGACCGTCAAGAGGATCAGGACTGGTAGTTAACGATTTGATGCAAGAGCATCACGGACTGTTACTTGACTATGTCTAACGATTTCGCTGATCAATTCGTTTGATGTTAATAGCCGCGGGATCCAATTTATGTTTGCGGACTAGATGAAGAACGCGTGCAAAATCATAATAGCAAAAGCTCTACGCACCCAAAGGATGTGATAGCTATAGTGAGAAAAGCGGACACGATGTTCATGAATGGAGCGCAACATAGGCGTTACAGTGAAATATGGACTGGGCAGATAAAAAAGAAACGTCTAGACAGCAAGCTGTCGAGCGACATGGGGGAAAAGTGCCCTGTTAAACACCGAAGTATTGGTGCGAGAAAAAGGAAGTAGAGCGAAAAAACTCACAGTTGAGATCCCACCGAAGTTGGACTGGACATGCCAACTCCCAAAGAATGCTGTGGCGCATTCGAATTGACGTAGAGCGAGTTGATGGAGGGCAACCGAAAAGATACTGTGGAAATCGGAGTGGCGCCACTCTCATTCTTCGCTAACTGGCTGGAAGGGGTAGCTTGCGCCTGACCTGAATGAAGAAAGTGGACTGAAGTGGCTACGGATGCAGCGACGGTCGGTGTGCGCTGACCAGATGTCGTGGCCATGTTTTGAACTAGCAGCGGTCCACGAACGTTGTGCGCGAAATTCGGTGTCGGCTTGTTTTTGATAACAGTAGGGGTAAGGCTGACGTGAACAGAGCTTTGTATTGCAGGTGGAGAGGTTAGTCGCACGTGCTGCGTGGAGTCGGTGTCCGTGCGGGTCGGGGTGTGCGGTGCCACTTTAGAATTGAGCATCGTGCGTAAAGCGTCCTGTGTTTGAGTAGATTTTAGTGAGGGAGCAACGTCAGTCAGACAAACTGTCGGCGTCTGTTTGCCTTGAAGTTGTTGGAAGATGGGATCGCGTGAAGGTGCAACTGTGGGAACAGCAGTTGTGCAAGGGGAACAAGTGACTGGAGATCGGGTGTTCGACATTGATACGGAAACTGGAGAGAAAGTATGCTGGGCACCGGAAGGATTGCTCACAGACTGCGGAGATTTTGTCTTAGGTATGGAGAGACCGTTTCTAACCGATCCATTGATGGAAGGTACGGGACTCAATGATGGCACATTGGGCGTCGGTGGTGCAGATGTTGTTGGTGTTGAATTTTTCCCATTGGAATTGTTGACAATCGGTGAAGGGCTGAGGAAATATTCAAGAAGAAACATCGATCAGGGGTATTAATCTAATAAAACGCTAATCCCGATTCATACTCAACGTTTCCCGGATAGGAAAAGTGAATGGATTAGGAAAACAGTCGTCCGCCAATCTAATATTGCTGAGCTGAGCTGAACGTAGTGAATTAAAAGTGCTACACTGTCAAGTACTTGAATACATGAACACACACCAAAACGCTTAGCTCAGCAAAAACGAAATTATTGTCTAAATGTCAAGTAATATGATGGGGGCCGGGAATACTATTTGTATAAGACGACACTCCATTAATCAACCAACCAATTTGTCACCTATAAACCATATGCGCATCGGTTCCAGCTGCTTCAGTTTCCATCACCGGAAAGTGGGAGAGTGCAGGAGAGGCAGTCAAGCCTGTGAGATGACGGCATGTTCAGTCAGTTCGGGAATAGGGTGGCTACGCATTGAAGGCGATAGCTTTGATGAAATAGCGCCACTGGTTGCGTGATTGGGCCATGTCTGCCAATGTCACTAACCATTGATGAGTCGAGTTCCGGGGTCCTCATTCGGGGAGGCGGCAGTTGTCAACCCGACTAAGTTTACTGGTTAGTGTTTTCATACTTCGTTTCACAGTGATCCACTGTCCACCTCTCGGTCGATTCCACGCAGTACAGGGCTGGGCGAAAGCAGCTCTCTGCGACACAGAGTCCTCTGATATGCGGAGCACATGTCTTAGCAGGCGTAACTTATGAAGCGCGGTTAAGTCATCTATCGCGGGAGAGATCCTTCTTCTCAAAACCATCTGGGGTACATCAGCATTACTAGTCCGATGATCCCACCATACTTGAAGTCACAACACTTCGAAGGTACCGCTGGTCAGACACTGATATTCTTCCTATGTGCGTAGAGCCAACGTCCTTGATCCATAAACCAGTGTGGATCGTACCGCCACAGTGTTAGCTCTGCCCTTCACAAAGAAACTCACGTCACGTCGGCGCCATAGGGGTCGCAGGTTGGCAAAAGCTGCCCTGGTCCTTCTGATTCGAGAAATAACCTCATTTTCAATCAGTCCAACGGAACGTAAACAATTGCCCAGGTAAACACATTTATTTACCACATCGACTGGTTCACCTGCAAGCATGAGGTTTGGGTTTGATCCCACTCAGTCTTGTGGCAACACTTTACACCTTGCAGATGTGAAGCGCATGCCGAACCATGCGACAAAGTTACTTAGTTTATTTAAAATGAATTGAATTTTTTTAGGGATCTGAACCAAGGAGAGCAATATCGTCCGTATACTCGGTGTCCGTAAGCGAACGTCCCGGGAGCATTTCGACCCCCCCAGGCGAAGTTGTTTTTGCGCGATAGCGTCAGCGAAAACAGGTAAACGGATATAATTAGTGTCCATCACGCATTACACGGATGGGGCGAGTTATCAACGGTTATCAATAGTACTTACTGGGTAGCAGTGAATTTCTGGAAGACAGGCAACGCGGCTCTCCAGAGGGCCCTGGAAGGAGAGGTATGTAAGAAAAATCAGACTAGACCTGTTGTGTGTAGTTCTTACCGGAACTGAACTCAGTATGATAAATAAACGGATATCAGAGGTAGTTGGACTAACAGCGAAGTGGCACATCGGTCAGGTGGTTAAACAGGAACAGAAGACAATTCAGAGAGAGAAACGGAGTCCAGAAACGACCCATAACACAAGGAAATACGGATGTTTGGAGCCTAAAACGGTAGCCTGTGTAAACCTCGGTCAGTGGTTAGAGGGCGGATTTACTGACTGGAAGGTCCGCGATTCGAACCTGACAACTGCATTTCGATTTCTCCCGTCTAGAACTGAACGACTGGGGAGTATATCAGCCCTCGTATCGCCTTCGGGTGGCATGGCAGCTAGGCACCGAAGGAGTGTTACAGCTGAACGATTTCGATTACGTAACATTTCTCACGAACTCATCAGGTTCTGAAATGACGCAAGATACCGCAGTAACAAAAATGCAGCAAGGTCCCAAATAAGGACCGCTGGCGGGACTGTCACCAGGGAGCGAAAAATATCATCTAGGCATATTAAAGGTGGGCTCTTTTGCTCAGTCAAAATTGATGTACTGGTCAGTCACACGGGAGAAAGATAGGCTTCTAGTTCCTAAACGTGTGTACTGACCGGCTACACAGTCGGCGTCCAGTGGCGGGTTGAACGAACCCGGAATGCTGACAAGTTATCGCCTCGAATTGCTGAAAAAGACCAGTCGGATACAATATCCTCACCAACAAGCAATGATTGTCGAGATCGTTGGATCCACTGTTTGCAGAATTTGACTACCGATATGAGAAAATCAAATGTATTTGACATAGTTCCTCATTAGATTTCGGGAGATGAGTTTTATTTGGAAACAGAGAAACACCTGATGCATGACGAATGACACCGGTATAGTACGCATGACCATGCATGACCCCGGAATTCCCAAACCGCTGCATTCAGCTGTTGCTTATTAGCAGTAATCCAAATGACAGTGAAAATGCAGCTAATTAACTTGGAATGTGAGAAGTAACTTGTGAAAATGAAATCGGAAAACAGAATCACAAAGTTACGAAGCTGACGAAACTAACTCCGAAACTAAAGTTGCGAAAGCACTTCGGTAAACAAGTTACGGCTAGATCGACGCCACAGAACAAACACAGCCACTCCCTTTTTCAACCGCTTAAAAAACAGAAACACAACTGTGTTGTTATGAAATGAAGACAGTACGAAGAATACTTACGCATTCGTAATCCAACCGTCCGGCCATAATTGAATCAAAGTGGGGAAAAGGTTACGCAAATACTCTTCACGAGGTCCCTTCAAATTCAGCGTGTGGTAGCTTTGCAAGCGCAAAGTAACGACTGACTCGAACAAATGGCTGAAGAGGGAGAGAGAAATGTACTGGGATGGACAAATTGGAATAATAAATAATAGATAATTGTTCAGCTGTAGCACCCTTTCGGTGCCTAACTGCCATGCCACCCGAAGGAAGCACGAGAGCTGAAATACTGCCAGGTTGCCCAGGCCTAGACAGAGGAATTCGAGAGGCGGAGGTCGGGTTCGAACCACGGACCTTCCGGTCAGTAAATTCGCGCTCTACGCACTTGAGCCATCACACCCCGACAAACTGACGGTCAACTTAAAGAGCGTTCCAAAATGGGATGAGACAAGGTGACAAAGGAATCTAGAAGACAGCTCGGAATGACGACGGGGAACAGGAGTCACAACGGAGTCATTTATATTCAGCTACCAATTTTTAGGAAACGACACGGTACTCCTCTTCGCGAGAGGAGAAAAGACGCCTCACACTAGCGGGATTCATCATCGAGGAACCCTACTGACCCAAAGCTATCATGAGATGACCTTATAACCGATGCTCATTTTAGGTTTTTTTCTCACTTTTGTGAATCCCGGTTTTGTTTTCCTCTTGGCCCTTTTAACAGCTGAGGATAAATCAATTTGCTCCGTCAGGCAACAGTAGACTCATGGCGGAGGTAATTCTGCATCAGGATGTTATTGGCCTTACATGCATGACCTCCAGGAGTTCTGTGAGATGTGCCCTACCGATGATTCCAAGAAGGGGTGAAATAGTGGCGCAGTGTTTCTTCAGTACAAAGAACGCAATAATATATGGTTGGTGCGAGGCGTGCTCTAAAGGAGAGACAGTGGTGCACAAGTCAAAAAGACAACCGCACCTGGAGTGGGCGGACTTAATTCACAAACAATATCTTTCTATTCATAAATGGTGCTTGAATATGGCAGCACTTAGTTAGGGGTCGGACTGCTCTATACCGTACAGATAAGAATATACAACACGACGCGCTAAGGCGGCAAACACTTGCACTCACCGACACTCCACGTTCCAGCGAAACAGCTTTTTAGGGGGTCCGGGTTTGGGGTTACGCTTGGGTGGTGCAGCTCCATCAGCTGTCGCTGGAGCTGTATCGTTTTGTTCTGCATTTCTGTAAACCAAAGGGGACAGGAATGTAAGAGTAGCCATACCTTCCATACCTTCACAACCATGAAGGTATGGAATACAGCGACAGTCCTCTTTGTCACGTGGCACACAAAACAAATACAGAAGGGTAACCTTCTATCTATATCTTTTCATAGTCAAAAAAGGTATTCTCAGATGTCAAGGTAACACTTTAAAGATGAATTGACAAACACTTAGTGCGTCAGTAGAAACCTTATGGTTCCTCGACATCGAGGCACCATAAGATTCAGGCGGAAATTTCTAAGTGGCTTTGAAACATCTACATCTGGGAAGGGGGCGTGGAAGTTGTTTTCAGCTGCATCTGAACCGGAAAGAACACAGCGAGACATAGTGCAAAAGGAGTAAATATTGAGGCATCAACGCAGCGCGGGATGGAAGCTTTTGTTTTTAAGGAAGCCGCATCTACCCAACATCCCACCCTATTTTACACGAATGTGTAGCAGTAACGGCCTATCCGGTTCTAAAGATGAAACGCACTCCATTTTGACTGCCGAAAGGTGATCAAAGCCGTGTACGCTAGATGAGTACTGTCACCGCGTTCACAGTCATCTGTGGGATAAAACTATCGAGATAACAAGGCCGGTGAGAAGCCCGATGAGCGGAAATGGTCAGGATTTGCGCTCCTCGGTCAGGGATTCGCATCCGGAAGTGCTTTGTACCATTTGAACCAACGCAGCCAGAATCGTTCACTAGCCACGCAACAAATAGCAGCAGTGGCTAAGTTTGCTTTTTTCAGTCTCCCGTCACTAGGCATCGCTTAAACAATTCCGGTGTTTAATTATTCTTTCAATCACTGCAGTACGAGTCTTGAGCCACTTAGTTGTGTCATCAAGTGATGTGAAGACAGGGGTGTTTTGAAGCTTATTTAGTTCGGCTGCTCAATAAATCGCTTAGTCAGTGTGAAGCAGGCGGTCTCAAGTATCCCACAAACTTCACAAAGCAGACGGGTGGAAATTGCCTAGTGAGGTCTTTGGTTACCCATCCGATGCAGAAATATTCGGGATGGTTCACCGACTACAAAGGAGCCATTTTACAGCCGTCCACCAAGAAGTGATTCGAAACCTCTTGCATCTCGCCTTAAAAATCAAGTTCTCCAGATTCTATTGACGTAAAAGTCCGTCCTCCTGCAACACACTGATTTGAAATCAATCCAAGTGGAATTCTCCCGTTAGCCATATAAAGTTACATTTGGTCAAAGAGATTGTTCATCCTATTTTGTGTTCCACACTGTATCTTGAATATGCAACATAAAAGACAGAAAACTGGAAGTAAAATGACCCCTTCATAGCCATGCACAATCCAACCGTAAAGGCTGTAGTTTTTGGGAGCAGGTGGGAATAATGTAACCGCAGTGCACAGACGTTCCAGATCAGGGCTTCAGACCACGAATGACCGAAAAATACATCACCATCTGAGGATCCCGAAAGAGATTCATTGGGAAATGAGGTGATATTGCGTATGCAGGAGGTGAAAAAATACGCACAGTTGACTAAGAGCTGTTGGGATGTAGGAGATCAAGGATGGGTAGGCTGTACATAATGGCAAGATAGGCAGTCGTCTTCATGACGAACATATATATCGTTCAGCTGGAGCACCCTTTCAGTGCCTAACTGCCGTGCCACCAAAAGGAAGCACTGGGGCTGAGCTACTGCCAGGTTGCGCAATTCTAGACAGGGAAAGTCAAGAGGCAGAGACCGGATTCGAACCACGGACCATCCGGTCAGCAAATTCGCGCTCTAACCGCCGAGCCATCTCGACGAATCTAAGGGGTATCAAAGCCTGTACTAATTCATCTCATCCTTCTCCCACCGTGCTCTAGAAAACAATTTAAGCTTGGGTTCTATTCGCAGGCAGGATTCACGCCAACGCCGGTGGCCCTCTCACGATGGAAGATTCTGTGGAAAAATTGGATCATCTAAGTGGAGTACGAATACCATACTCCTTGTACTCAGCCTGGACACAAGAACAGTAACTATGAAGATCAATAAGACAGAGCTAATGGTCACACTCCCATATTGAGTATTCAGAAACATAAGAAACAGAGTGACAAACTACGAAATGCCGTCCTTGCACACACTGGACATACACAAGACCAGTATTTCCGAAAGTACTTTAATAGAAGACCAGTTGCTCAGCATCCTGCTTTCTGCGAAAGGTATGGCAACTATGCGCTGAAATGACCCTAAAGATGAATTCTCAATCTCATAGGAAAGGTACTGCACAAAACGATGATAAATTAGGATGGGCAACTCACTCGGCCTGCCACACTTTGACACGTTCAGCGTGAAGTTCTTTGTCACGCACGTAACTCTCCAAGAGCGGTGGCATTGCACGTGCAATCGCTGGAAGGACAGAAAAAGAGGGTGATGAGATAAGATTCCTCAAAAGGTGATTTCTCGAAGGGAAGCGGAGGATTATGCCCGAGTACAAAAGCTTGGTGAACACATGGGTCACGCGAATCCGGCGTATACCCTATGGTCAACTCTCGTCACGATCTGAAAGGAAAATCGTCATCGAAATCCGCTACTCTCAGATCAGTGCGATCGAGTGCCCGTTTTAACCAAAATTATCCCCACGGTACAACTGAGTGACCTGTCAAATCCAGTGAGCCGGTTCAATGACTGCATGCTGGGCGACCTTTGGGAAAACTGTTGCCCAGATAAAGCAGTGCTGAAACCGGGAACCCTTGAGAGAAGCACGCTGGATGGGCCGACCTCTAAACCAACTGGCTACCAAGCTATTCTACATTTGTGTGAACTGTTGTATTGCATCTGTCATGACATGAAGCTGGTCAACCAATGGCTCACTTCCGGCCATGCTAGGGCTCAAAGAAGATGGTCCCACGCCTGTTTGCGAGGCTGTTTGACCCTGACTTCAAAATCCACATATCTTGATTGCCTAGAAGCGTGATAAAAGTCAAAAGGACAAATAACTAACCATTTAAAAGGGAACAGAGACATCTGGAAGAAGAAGGTTGTCGTATCGTGAACGAATACCGCACACCCTTTGGCAACCGATTGACGGGAGAACCAAACAAATCGAGGAGTGCACGAAATGAATTGGCCCAAACAAGGTAAATAAAGCAAGCGACTGGTAACGAGTGTTTCGCTTTCCTCGATCAGAGACCAGCGTCATGCGTTGGTAAGTTTGCTATCAAAAAACTAACTTGCATGTTGTGCTTCATTCTACCGGATGGGTGTTCTATTACAAGGCTGCGTTCCTTCACTTCTCAACCTTACACACATGGTGATGCGAGTTTAGTGGGTTAAACTGAGAAAGATGAAAATGATTCCACCAAGCTGACAAGGATGATCTCTGGTATCTTACCAGATACCTTCAGTCCATAAAAGAAGAAAAACGCGAAAAGCGAATCGTGAATTTTATTTCACGAGAACAAGCTATGGTTCGGAGACAACGGGTATCGAAGACCTGAATAAGTTCCAGTTCCGCTGTTCGCATAAGCCACGTCCCAAATCCACAGTAAAACAGTCCGTGTCGAAACCTGATACCTACGTTCCTTGAGATTCATAAGCACGCCGCTTTGCCGCTAAATGTGTCTCAAACGAAACTCACGCCTGAGAGATTTGTGCATTGACCTTCTCTGTCACACTACAGTCAGAACGTATACACCTTCCAAGATTAAATGGTTTTACAACCTCAAGTGTCTTTCACTGGATTGTAAGTGTCGTGTTAAACTAATCCATGTTCAGAAGCATGACCTTATACTTTGTGAGTGCAAAGCTCATGTCAAACGGTCAACTTGGGTAAATTCATTCAGAAACTGTTGTTTCTTCTTCCTCTTTGGAAGACGAGAAGGACGATGTCCGCATATCCCAGATGGATGAAGTTTTCTTCGGCGGCACCCGAGTTTTGAAGACCTAGCGCACGTCTCTCGAACTTCGTGTGGTTTGAGCTCACGTAAAACGTAAAGTTGACCGAGACTCGGGGACTACGCCTACCTGATAAGCCCCAAGAAGGGCAAAACTGATCGTGGGTTGTCGATGAGATTTCAGCAACCTTGCGAGTAGTTCCCTTAATGGACCTTACGAAACTGATTTCAAGACAGTTTAGCTCGCAATGTTATTGTACGACTGGAACCCAACCACAAAGATAAGGTGAGATCTCTAGGTAGGGATTCCTTTGCCCGGAATAGGAGCGTATTCCGGTAATCTTTTTTTAAATCTACGGTTACCTCTTAACGCGAAACGACCTATGACATAAGTGGAAGAATGAAAAACGCTAAATAGTTCTGTGGATGAGTGGTCGCAACTATTTTTATGCGTGTCAACACATGTGGATTTGAGTACCTAGAATGATGTAACTCCAAGAGCAGAGACCATGCAAAATGGATAAAATATCTGCTACCGTTAGAGTGCTGTTGTCAGACCTCTGAATAAGATAGTGTTTCGCGTCCAATGGTACGGTCAAGTTCAGCTAAACATCAGATGTGATAGAGGAAGTGATATGCGTATAGACGCCTGTCTCTCTAGTCCCGAATAAACACTCACCATCACCCAGAGCATCCAGTGATGGATTCATCTTCTGATCCTCATTCACCTCGTTGAGCTTTTTCAACCGTCGAGTGAGTGATTTACGTTTCCACTGAAGCACACCTTCCACATGAGCGAAAACGGTTGAGCGAACTGAGGGAGCACAATTGGCCGCAGTCAATGCGGCCGCAAGGCTGGGTGAAACAAAAAACACCGGTTACATTAACTAAGGCGTCTGGCAGAGGAACTGTGTAGAAGATACAGTATACAGACGATGATGGCTCACGAGATATGCAGAAAAGCTTGGCCTCCATCTCGAGAGAATGTTCAACAATCCATCACATAAAAAATCGAAAACCGAAACACCAGCGCTTTAAGGGCATCCACACGTGGATCAGCTAACAGAGATTCAGCAAGATGTACGTCAGATGGTGTATCACTGTGTCAAACGGTCAGTGCCAAAAGGTTTCGGGAAAATCCCACACGTTGATCACTGATTATTGCCCGCAGACATCCAGTTCGACGTCGTTTTGGTCCTAAATACAGTTTGCTGTTCGAAAGCGTTTGCCCCTAAGCTAATGATAATGCTTATAATTAGGCTTTCTTTAATAGATTGTGGTTTTGGGGGCAGAGAAGCGCTAGTGTTCAACACCAACACTACTGCCAGTGAGGATGATGTCGGCTAGGTCAGCAAATACGGTATTTGATCTCATCTACGGTGATTACCCACTCCAAAAGGGGGTCCTCACGTGGATATCCGGGGTGAATTCTTTTCGGAAGATATATAGAACATAACATCGATGAGTCAGGAAATGGAACACTTGCACAAAAGTTGTGCACCTCCAGAAGTGCCATCTCTAAATAACCTATTAGGTAGTATTCAATCGGGTGTATCTGGTTTTGACCACAGTGCAGCTATTAAAACCTATCAGCTAAGGATAGGTACTATACATACCCAAAAAAGTCTACCAAAGAAAGCGCTGTTTTCCATCCTAAACGCTTTCTATCCGAAATTTCGCTGGTAATGAGCCTTGGCCATTCAACGCAAAACAAAGACGGCAGCTTCAAACTGAGGGCTGTAAGATCTTTCTTCCTCAGCTGGAGTTCATGTGATTCTCGTCATTATTGAAAGTGGAGGTGGTCTAGTTAGGGATAGGAAAACCTACAGAAAACCGGTGGGGACTGCTTGCCATTAGTACCCCCAGATGGCCTTTTTAAGAGGGTTGCTGTAGGTGCAGTGCAACTAGCAGGAAGCACAGGGTAAGGATTATCATCTGGTTAACATAATCCAGACAGGAGTCACTAGGATTTCAGGGGTGGATTCGAGGTGCTGTCAGGAGCGGCGAAAATAGCACAATATTCGATAGCCCTTTAGCGAGTGTGGTATCGGCAGCAATCACCATCTCCCGATAAGTTCATGACTGTTCGTCGTAATTGTGCGAAATTACATGACCGTTCAGTGAGTCCAGACAAAAATAAGCCGGTGTTTACCAAAAGATATTCATTCTTGGGGGGAACTTGAGAACTTGGCAGTTGAGCCCTAAATGGAAAGCAGCGAATGGACCCACAAACCTCAGTTCCAAACGTTGGAGTGATAGCCTATATACAAATGCCTCAACGACTAGAAAGATATTCAGTACAGAGCGGCCCAATTTTTACAAAAATGAGAAAAGCTCAAAGCCTTTATGAGCTTGCTAAGCGAGGAAACAATGGCGAAAACGTATACGTACCTAAGTAGCTCCGCTTCGAATGGTTTGCTCATTACA
>NW_008751778.1:1074135-1120802 GCF_000715545.1 Opisthorchis viverrini
CACCGGATGACCCCAGCTAAAAGGAAATGAAGCCAGAAAAGTGACTAAGTGATGATCTCCAGGGTCGTTCGTAACAGATAAACGGCTATAACGGTGGAGATAAAGGCCACATGAGCTCCCGAAAGAAATGACCAGAAGAAACGCCCAAAATCCACCACAACCTTACACCCAAATGAGGAAATTGGTCCTCCTCGAGCTGACTATGATGACGAAGGATGTGGGCAGTGGCAGCTGGTGTTATGGTATGCCTTGCCTATCATTAACCTAGGTATAGTAAACCTCTGAAGAAAAGCTGCAAGTTTACTATGGGAGTGAGTGAATATGGAGAAACTGACTTGCTACTCTCTCCTACTGTGTTTTCAAGTTACTCAAAAGATCCGTTGTTCCCAGACCAACTTTATCCGCCTATATAAACTACCACTGGATCATGTAGGGACAAACAGACCTAAAAATACTTGGAACTGTAATTCGGCCGAATTTTTGCTGATGGAACAGCACGGTCATGAACAATTCTTGCTCGACCACTACGGAGTACAACAACCGGAACCACATAACAGAAAAATATGTCGAATAGCATCTCACTATTTCTAGAAAGCGACTGAACGGCCAAATAATGAAGGCCACATCTCTGAGTGCTTTTTAGCTTCAGTGTCGTCCACTATTCCAGCACACCAGTCCGATTTACCAAGGCGATCTAAAGTCACACAGTCACAGTGTAGTACTCTCCAATGAGGGTGAGGCTGCAGCCTGGACAATCCATAAAGGTATTCCTGGTAAGCTACATCCAACTTCGCTCCCGTCAAAAAAGGAAGGAAGCTACATTCAGAAGCCGAATGAGCATTTTTCGTGGTGGCTGTTCCTGCAGGTTTGTTGTATTATCATTGCGACAGTTGAGTAGTGGTTTTCGTTCGACAATCATAATCGTTTGGTAGAAAGAGTGCGGCAAGCGAACCGAAAAAAGAAAGCTCCACAAAAGTTAGAGCTCCGAATGAAACTTGCCTTAATAAGATTAGCTACGGAATTTGTTACATCGCTAGACAAGGAAGCTGGCAAAGGTGGAGGAGGGCTGACATTCGGCTGCTGTTGTTGCTGTGGTGACGGTGGTGGCGATGGCGAGGGTTGCTTTGAAGACTCATCAACTCCGATGGGCGCATTTTTCACCTTGTTATTATTGTTGGCGTTCGACTGCAATGATTCGAGGACAGTGTTTGGGGCGGGTTTAACCGGTGACTCGGTAGCAGCGGCAGCACGTTTCCCAGGTGAACAATTTTCTGAACAAGAAAGCACTGCATCGAACACGGAATCCAAGTTGGCTAGTTTACGGCGATGTGCAGCAGCTGATTGCTTTGAAGCGGAGAGACGTTTGACAGCTTTCTCCAAGAGTTCCCTGAAGATGATGGAACAAGACCAATTGGTACAACTTATGTTTGACTAGAATTTAGGCTGACGAAAACTCAGGGACTAGGCTTAGCTTAAAGGGCAAAATCTGTTCTAAGCTGACCAAGAGTTTCCAACAACCTCATGAGTAGTGCGTTGCACCAAAAAATACGCTTTAATATCTCGGATATCATCACAGCTGAAATGTGAGCTAGTTGGTCGTTGGCTTGTTCGCTGAGCTGGGCAATTTGGTTGCAAACGTTTCACCACCAATCCAGGTGACATCATCAGTGTGTAGTTGTGCGTAGCGGTGGATTAGTGGGTAGTAGTGACAACCACTAACCCACCGCTACGCACAACTACGCACTGATGATGTCACCTCGATTGGTGATGAAATGTTTGCAACCAAAATTGTCCAGCTCAGGCGAACAAGCAACGACCATCTACGCTACCGGAGCTACCGACATTCTTCTCTATGTGAGCTAGTCTTTGCGCGGCGCATTCAGTTGAGAAATAGTGCACATGAGAGACTCAAGTGGGACTTTCGTGAGTGTATTTCGCCAATTGAGCATAATTGTGTTCGAAAACAACACACAGTTGACGGAAATCCAGCCACTTCGCAAACCTGACGAACAGTGGGTTGTTGAGGAGTGTTCAGCAATTACATTAGTAATGTCTTACGTCAGAAGCCATCGGTGTCCTTAAAAGACAATGTGACCCAGAAACAACGATAGGAAAAGTCTGAGATAAAAAAGCTAGTTCATATTACACACAAGCACCTCTTTCAAGTAAAATAGCCTTTTGTCGTCCAGTTGTGAACAACCTTCGAACAGGTAGGAAATCAGCAAGCTTTGCTAATTATTCCAAGAGAGTACTGACACGGAGAAAGCCCCAGAAGGCCTACAGGCAACTGATTAAACGCATAATGCACCATCCATTCGGCCAAATATCGGAAGCTGATTGAGTAGCTGAAGATGTAGTTGATTTCAGGAGGTTCTTCCATCCCGAATAGATGCCAGTCCCCTAAACTTGACCTACTCAACGCAGCAGCAACTTAAGGTTTTATTAATGAAGCCAAATGAGTCGCAATGCAGCAGTGCACGTTGTACTGTCGATATGCGTATTAACTCAGGCGCAGGCTGTATATATCAGCGTTTGGTATAAGACGACCTTCGCACATCCATTTCTTTCGTTGATCTTCCGACAGGACCTATGCAACCGTTCAGGTGAAAATATTTATTTACCGCTTCGGCTCTCTAATAAGTAATCACAAAGTTTGCGTTTGATCCAATAAACTTCTACGTTACCACTTTACACTTTTTGGAGGCGAAGTGTATGCTAGACTATAGGGTAGAGGTAATGACCCATAAAAGGCAGTATTGTCCACGTCCCCAATATTTATGAGTTACTCCAACCCCAGAATTATTTCGATCCCAGATTTCAGAGTGAGCGTATGGTTCTACATGGCAAGCATCGCCAAGTTTACGGAATGGAAATCAGCAAAACAGGTAGAACATAGCCCATGTTGAATCAGTTGCGTCTATTTTTCTCCCCAACCACAAACTCTCGAATATTCCTATGCTTAGTGCGTGCGCTCTGAGTTTTCCCCCTCATCAGTAACCATTCCTAGTCTGTCTACATAAAGCTGCTGGCCTTGAGATTCTCCCAAGTGTTGGTTTCCAAAAGTAGTCAATCTCTATTTAACTTTTCCTGATTTCGAGAGGACAGGTTCTCCAAAAGCTAAAATATCGCAAGCAGATTTTGGAGCGACACACCACGACCCACCTAGATCCACAATATGCGCAAGACTCATCAAATCTGGCGACTAACCACTGACCGTCATTCCAGTCTCTCGTTCATCTTTGGTATGCAAACGCTCTCTTTCCTGTCGAAACTATCGCGGTCCGTGGTTCTCAGAGCCCATCGTTTCTACTGCTCTATTGCAGTTTGCAACAGCATCCACTGATGCCATTCTTCACATTTTCCCAGAAAGGCTCCCACCGACTCTCGGTGTCCCTCCCTCCAGATCTCTGTATTCTGTCAGCGAATAATCAGCAACCTGAGCTTGTTTTAATCAGTGTCATTCTCTTCCACTGTTTCATTTTCAACCTCTACAATGGGTTCCCTCCTCTCCTTCCTTTCCATGAAATGCTAGGATTCTATGAAATGTCATAGAAAAATGAAGGGAAATAATTCGGATAGGCAGCGGAGTGATACAATTAAACAAGGACTACCGTAAAAACTTAACCAAGGCAGGCAAACGAGCGACAGTGGGAGCGGGAAGGGAAGAGTGACTTCAAAAAGATGATCACTGTGGCAGTAATTATACAGCAGCTTAGTACCCAAAGCATTTCAGTCAACTGAACTCGGTATTAATGAGGTACAAGGTGAGTAGGCACCAGCCGCTGTATTCCGAAGGAACGAACCGATAGGCGCACCCACACAATGCCATCGTCAGAGTCAAGTGGTGTACTCTAAAATGAACTCCAGAATGAATTAGTCGACCCAAACTGAGCATTCATACACCTGACCTAAGCAATCGTGACAAATAACGACTGGAGCCCTTTCACGGCATCAGATATGCCGTTTACGGAAACGTATGCTGATAAAACAGATAAACACTGCCTATCGCGTCGAAATCCGTTGAGGTTAATTTGGCCAGATAATCGAACAGCGCAAAAATGACCGGAATGTAGTCCAGGCCTCAGATAGCCATTGTGAAGGCACGATTTTGCTGACCGAAGGGTTCGTGGTTCGAACCCGGCCTCTGCATCTCGACTTCCCCCGTTCATGCTTGGGCAGCATGAAATTATCCCGGTCCCTGTGCTTCCATCGGATGGCATGGCAACCAAGCATCCGAAAGATGCTATAGCTGAACCAACCATTGACCCCAGGGGCTATGCAGAGCTCCTGCACCGTGAATAACATCAACCATTTCGTCGAATACACCAGATACATCAAGAGCACCGTGAAAGAAATCTGGGTTCGTACCGAGATTTCCTCTGTATGAATGAACCAGGGTATACTGAGCGTTGTTTGGAGACAAAAGATGAATCAATCAAAAAATAAAAGCACGGCCTGAGCCAGAGGTGGATGCTGGTCGATCTGGCGCGGTATGGGTATTGAAAATCGCAGTGTGGGATAGAAATCCTGAATTTACTATAATCACTCACCAAAGGCAGCACATCAGTTTCCTACCCTGATGCTTTTTCTGCCTTACAGGCATGATTTCTTCGAAACCATCAATGTGAAGAAGAGAACAGAAGTGGAAGGGCAAAGGGCTAAGTGCCGGTCTACCAGAAACAGAGGTACCTACACCTCTGAACACTCATTAGGACTATCTAAGAAGGAGGAAGTAAGGACGCCACTGAAACATACTAGCAGCCACGAAGAAATTGAGCGACAGTACCGAGACTTTCTTAATCGATCTCATGCCTCTCAGCCAGATCGAATGTCGACCACCTTGCTGCTTGCGCCACTTTGAATTAGACCAAGGAAACAAAATACCTCTCCGTAAACGATGATTCGGCATAAGGAATGCCTGACAAAAGGGGCGAGATGGCTCAAGTGGTTAGAGCGCGAATATATTGACTGGAAGATCCGCGGTTCGAACCCGACCTCTGTCTCTTGACTTCCCTTGTCCAGGTTTGGGCAGCCTGGCAGCATCCCAGACTCGAGCCTCTTTCGTGTGGCATGGCACCTAAGAACTAGAAGCGTGTTATAACTGAATGACTTTTTATTTCTTTTTCTTTTGATAAAACCACCCGCAGCTTTCGGTGCTGGACACATTCTCCGATTAAAATCCCCGTTGTGCAACCGAATATTCCACTCATTAACACCAGGCTACGCGAGCCATGGTTCCGAGACAATGGTTGCAGTTGCGCTTCGTGCAGAGGCCACGTCGCATAATATACGGCAGAAAAGCCCAACATATTCCTTGTAATCCAGAAGTATACCACTTTCCTCCACATCCATCTCCGAATAGCAAACGCGACTTGAACGTTGGAGATTTTGGTGTCGACCTCACCCTTCAAACCGTGAGCGGAGCTTATACAAGTTCCAAGATATCTACAAGGAGCAACAACCCATGGTGCCCATCCCTGGGTTGTCCAGTGACTGCAGGTCCAAAAGCATGATTTTCACATTGCGGATGCAAGGCTCATGGTAAAGGAGGAGAAGATCAACCAGTTCATCTAAAATGCTTTTTTCTAGTTCTATTCGAAGATGAGAACGTCATCTGCAAACTCCAGAACGGCGTTTTTGTCGGTAGTTATTTGAACATCTCGTTTACCATGAAAATGGATTGGAATGGAGTTGGCACCAGTATCGGACACCACTTGGTTCATGACATCTTTTGGACAACCTCCATATATCCTCACGCCAGTAAGTCACGGGTTGACTACAAAACGAAGATCCGGTAGAACGATGACCGGATGGTGTTTAGATACCCCGCGTTTGCGCAGACTACGCGGGATGACAGGGAACCCAACTAAGGCGAGTGCGGTCGTTGGTTGCAGTGACGCGAAACCTTCATGATGCGACAAAGAACGTTCTAACGCGGTTTATTTTTCTGAAGGGAAAACCGGGGGTCCTAGGGATTCGACTGTGAGGACGAGTTCCTGCGTAGCCGCCTGTAAGTGACTAGAGAGATGATGTTATCCCCCGGTGTAGGGTGTGCTGGACGACTCTCAAACAAGCTTCCTGGCCACGTTTGCACCAAATCCAGGAATCTAGTTTCCCACTTTCACCCAGGTCCCCCAGACATTTCATGCTCCTCCTACTGAATTAGAAGCTTCATGGAGAGCCTTATATTTGTTAGTAGTGGTGGTAGGCTCTCGATGCTGGGCTACCACCAATGTCTGAATGAATGGGGATCCCAAGGTCCGCTGAATGATTGTGTCACGGTCTGGAATTGCAAAAAATGGAAGAACAACACGGGTCACCCTTTAAAACAAGAAAGTCGTCAACTAACAATAGGTAAACTACCCTTAATTCTGATTACATGGTATGACGACCTTAAGATCACGTCTTCAGTGCATGGGGGCCGTTGGTCAAAAGTAAGAGGGGATTCATGATCGTCAAAAGGTCATCGAAGGCAAACCGTCGAGCCGTGAAGGACCCCGAAGGATAGTTGCAGAGTAAAGCGTTGTCCTTCTCAGGTGAGCAGCGACCACTGGCTCACCTTGGCAAAAAGTGATCTCGATTCTTGAGCCCGATTTTGTGCTGCACCGGGTTTTGAGAACTCATAGCAGATTTTTAAAAATCGGTGCCAGCTGCCATGCCATCCGAAGGGAGCGCGAAGGTTGGGACACTGCCAGGTTACTCAAGCCTAGACATTGGAAGTCGAGAGGGAAGTCGAAACACGGACCTTCCGGTGAGTAAATTCGCGATCTAACCATTGAGCCATCTCGCCCCTTAACCTCGATCCCACATTGAGGTTTCCCATAGCATATTTCTAACCGGGATTTATAGCGCGCTAGTAAGTGTTACTCAGCAGTTATCCAACAGTGACGCATTCCATCAATTCATGAAATATGAGGGAGCAGTTTCTCTACAACTACCCGGACTGGTCCGCCTATCCCCTTCGTAGACTGGGGTGAGAAACCCAGTCGGAGTATGGGTGAGGAAAGATTAAGCTTGCCATGAAACATTTGGAAGCCAGTAACTTACTTGGACTTATTTTTCATAGCTACAGGCCTTGAGAGCATGCTAGAATTCGATGGCTTCGCACCTACAGGAGCTTCAATCTCAATGCTTTCGTCTTCCAATCCCTCGAGTGCACCCTCGTAGACGAAGAAACCGCCGTGTTTGGTTGAAACATTCGGAGCAACATACACATCAACCTGAAGTAAGAATAGCACAGTACAGGACATACCGCTTCTGAATCATCAATAAAGGAGTCTTGAGTATCGTACCCCTCACCCGGGTCCAGAAAGTCATCGATACGAATCCTTTTACGTTTCCCACTTTTCTTCATGGTAACCATAGTACCCTTAAAAGCCACTGATCAAAGCAAGTAAATGCCTTACATATTTTCTTTCCAACGATTTGGCCAAATCGACCAGCCGTTTCTGATCCAGCATGTCGGTCTCGGAGAAGGGATCCGACGCAACTTTATCGTCCGCATTTTTCAGCTATATACGAGGTGAGATAATAGAGTAATATACGCTACATTTGTGCAAAAACAGCTTCCAGAGATGAATAACCACAGATATGTAACGAACTATCCAATAATCTATCGATCGGCCCTACGCCCACGCACAAGGTCACGGACGGATGCCAATTCAGGCATTCCCCGCGGCTAACACTACGCAAGAATGGAACGTTTTATAAGCAATAGACATCATATACGACAAGCCAACTGTCTAAACTAAGTACTTCAATGAAGTCACACCATCACACTTAAGCAGCAGTAAACCAACTTAACAATTGCAGCATACTAGGTGGTTTTCTACGAGCTCAAGGTACGACCATTCACGCCGCTCTTCTGTGTTTGCGATGTTAATGTCAAACACAACAGTAGTCCCAGTCATGACCAGATTATCGATCTCGAGCGATACCTTCCTCTGTAAACGCCGCAACAACAGCAAACACAGGACAGCAAGCGCGAACGAAACCGTGGAGTAAGCAGCGGCCGAATGACTGGGTGTCAAGGTCGCAGGTGGCATCCAAGTGAGGTCACTACGTGTATTGACAACTAAATCCATTCACTAGCTACACCTTCTTTTGTCATGTGTTGAATTAAGCGTCGTAACTTCAGGAGGTTGTATCCACTTGATATAGCAACCGCTCTCAGGTGCAACCGGCGCGAAATTCAAAATTTGAAAATTCGTTCACCAGGTCCAATCTCAGAAGACCTACCGTATACGCCATGAGGATTTCTAACGCCCAAAACAACTTATCTAGCCGATTTTGTGACATTTAATGCTCCACACTCAAGAGCTTTCCAACCTCGTAAATTGTATTTACTTTTTGGTACTCACGAAACGAGCAAATTTCTAGTGGGCGTTATCGTCCACAGCTTCGGCTACATCCGCCTCCCTCATTCAATGCATTTTGCCCAACTTTCCATGAGAAAAATGCTTCGTAAATAAGTAAGTTAGGCTTACGGATTACTGGAGCCCGACACAAAAAGAATCACGTGGACGCAGGTAAGCCTGAACGTCATGTTTGATCTGGGTGATCCCTGAGACAGAGTGCGAATATCTTCAGATCAGCTTATCTGCCGCCACCTGAAAAATAAAGAACTACGGATACGTTCTCTGGTTGCTGTTGAGGATTTCTCCCACGAAAGCCGGTCAGAAGTGACGCCGACCATGTTTATTCGGTTAGCGTTTCATGGACTGGCAGAAACAGGAGCCATCATGGGCTATTCCAATGAAATCTTCAAGAACAGCAAGTAAGCGACGGTATGAGAACCAGTAGGGCCCGCAGTGTCAAACCAATTCTGATAGCTAAATCAATAGCCTTGTTAACAACGAGTACAATAAGGTCCGTATTTGACATCATTTTTTAAGAATGCGAGAACATTTCAGAGACCTTTGGAGCATAGGCACGTCTGCATCACGCTCCTACGCCACTTAGTGAAACACTTATGGGGTTACCACGCCATCAAGAACATCTATCCCGGGCCTTTAACGGAACCGAGATTCCCGAAATGAATGTTTATCTACACAGTTATGAACCTAACGACGGATTTCGTTACCTCTTGTGACCTTAAAGCTCGGCATTGCACGGCAGATTAGGTGGGTGAGTGAGGTTCAGAAAATGTGCTGACTTCAGCATCGCGGGGACTTTTCAGGGTGATAATACCTTCAGCTTTTTCAGAGGAGTATCCACGGAGGGCATGTACAGTGAAGAGCTTCCGACAATACGTTTTCTCACGCTCAATTTTTCTGCCAGCAGAGGGCAATCTGCATTGCAGGCTTTTGTGCATCAGCGGTGGTGAATCACTTAGTCATCTTACGGCATCACCTACATTTCGTCATATGGGTGCAGCGCTGCATCTTACTGCATTGTCTCCAACGAGTGAATAAGCCGAGCTCCATCCGACTAACGCGCTTGAACTTTTCACAAAATTTCCTCAATCTTCCCGGCTTCAAACTCTGATTCGCACACACCGCAAACAAGTTGGCTGGCTAAAATATAGGATTTTATGATCGCTGGTGAACTGTATTTCAGCTGCCTTTTGGTGACTTGACGCACTACGCCAACTGAATTCTCAACCACCCGCATTATGTGGCCTTCTGAAAGGTGAACCCCATGGTATTCACACTAAACCCTTGGAGCGTTTGCGACATGCGCTATCAACGATGCCAAAGCCACACAGGATGCTCCAGAGGCTGGGAGTGTTATCCAAACCCGCTCGATATTTGCCCGGAATATACATGAAGCGCCCACCTTCTGAGGGGAAATCCACCTCATGAGCTTCGAATGCGATTGTTAAAATGTTACCTGCTTTAGTGATAAGCATTCGGACTGCCTGTGACACAGAGGCAATCACCTATAACGAAGCTGTGTCACCCGATTCCGAACCTTCTCGCCACGACGGAGAGGCCATGCACCCACACTGCGCTCTAAAAAGGGAACGCTAGGCCAGCGTAAATTTCAGTGGCTCATACTGGACCAAAAAATGCGAAATTTTAACTCGCGCAAAGACAGGCATGTTGGTGGGAAAATATGCTTACCAGATGGGGAGAGTAGCTTAAGAGGTGATGCCTGTTTTGGTGAAGTGGGGGGGGGGGCGGTCGCGTCCCACAAGAGCCAAAGACACACAAAACCGATTCCGCCGATACAGCCTGGGAAGTCTTTCCCACGCACAAATTTCGGAAAGGTAGAGGCTATTGGCGACAGCATCGGCAGTACTGCAGCTACGAAAACGGCAACATATGCTCATTTAAATTCGTGAAGGGCTATTGGAAGAATCAGTCCTGAATATTTGCTGTGATTTCACACGCCAAGATAAGGCTTATCTGAGAAGCACCGTAGCTCAGTTGCGCTGTACGTGGACAGTGCCGCCACCGGAAACCTTCGATACTCCATTGAAGAATGATGTAAAAGTTGCTGGTCTCCGGTTGTTTCACGTATAAAATACACATATATATATATATTGAAAAGTGCATATTCGCTTTTAAATTCTTCCTTTTTCAGTCGAGCTAACAATTCATGAGAGAAGTTGCCGAAACTTGTTTGGGATTCCGTGAGCTTCACGAATGCTGCACAGAAGAGGAAACAGAATTACTTTAGCCGATCATAAAACGAAAACAGGTCGAGATCACTGCCACAACACCATCGCAGTCTAAAAGGGCATGGAACTGTTGTGAGCAACCACTTGGTTGATGCTGAATGACCGAGACAGCACCAAAAAACACCGACAGGTTTTGAAGGACGGTTTGGTGTAGTAGCCTCAGATAACATTGGGATGTTTTTACATTGACGAAGCCAAAACGTTGGGCCAGAACTCATTTTACGTCCAACTACGAGGTGGATAAGTGTTAAGAGATATAGAAAGGAACTTCGGCCTGCGCGAATTGTCCTGAGCTGTTGAAATGATTGGTCGCACTTCGGGAAATTTTACATGGAACAACGCAATTTGTCAGCCCAGGAAAATCCAACATTTCGAAGTGATATAAGTGCCTAGTTATGAGATTATTATTGCCCACACCCAGAAGTTAAGTATCGGTGAGCTGACGGTGGTGGGACTCGGACTAAGAACCGTAGATTTCAGCTAAGAATCATGGGTCCGCCAGAGTATACACACACCCTAAAAGTATCACGAGCAGCAACGTGACTGAGAACATCCAGAAAATAGACCCTGGAATAACATGTACTGTCCACTGCAACAGGTCAGTATGAATGGTTGTGTGCACGTAGAGACGTCATCGTTTTCACCTACAAGGATCATGTTATCGTTTGCTGCTACTTCTCGTTGCGCTCTAAGAGGACCGAAAAATACGCACACCTCTCCCCGCAATCGGGGAGCTCACGGACCTTAAAATCAAAATAGATAAACAGAAGCACTTGTTAGGACCACTTTTGGGCAGCACGTCTTCCCATTTTTATTCTCACTGGAATTTATATTTCGGAATTCTCTAAAATGCTCCGGTCCCACCTGTGAACCTTTGCATACAACCAGCTCAATTCGCCGGATTATGATGGTTGTGCCGCGCTTTGCTTTCAGGTATGGCTGAGATAACCGTGGCGTAGCCAAAAAAGAGTGCTTTTATAAAAGATTATCCATTATGGCTTAGTCGCGGAGTAGTCAGACTATATGTATATGGCCAAGAAATTTTCTCGAACATCTACTTGGTGGACAATATATAGCCAGTAAACAATGGAGCAGATCAACTATATAAAATGGCAATCCGGAAGTAACTCAAGCCACGTGCTTCCTCAGGTCGATGGGCAGTCTCGCTTTAAAAGAAAATTGCAAGCTAAGGATGATTATTTTTGCATATTAGTATACCTACATAAATTGTGCTTAGATGGCCACAAAGTGCGCGCAAACTGTGGCCAGCTAACCATAAAATGTTTACTTTATTGCAGTCATAGGTTAGCCCGTTCGTGATCAAATACTGATTCAAAATAGTCCAACATTGGCGAAGTGACCATGAAACAGCCATCTCTGCCGAACTATGCCAAACCCATGTGATATTCGGCGTAAATTATGTTGAAACAATTATGATAACCCCCTATCTTATGTGGTTTTTCAAACCCGCGAGTCTGTCCGAACGCTTGAGTACAATCGTAGCAATCAGTTTGAGTTGCTCGAGGACCTCCACCTAACCTCAATTAAGTTGATCTGAAGTTGATCACAAAGATGTATACGGAATCTTTCAACACAAGACAAACACTATTGGATTATTGAATACCACTGCAAGCAAATGTGACTCAAAGCACGCTGTCTGCAGCGGTGTTCTTACCACATTTACTTAAAAAGAAAAAAATGATGCTTATCGTCCCAAAAACAGACTAGGATCTTTCACAGTTTTGTAAACAAAGACTTGCAGTTAAGTCACGGAAACGTTTGGTAGGACTGAAATTTAACGTCAAGTTCTCATTATAACATTAGCTTTGTGCCACGAATCATTTCACTTTGGGAGACACTGAACAAGTTTGCCATTGCCTTTTTTGGCAAAAATTGATCGGAGGAAGGAACCAACAATAACAATGCCCACTCTCAACTTGAAAGAGATTGTGTAGATAGTGAAATAGGCTGAGAAACGAGGTGGACAATAGCCAACCAGGTCGACCGAATCGCGTATTGCCGAAGTTCAAAGCTTGAGAGGATGCGGGGATGAGATGAGATTAGTAAAGCATGGGGAGTTTGAGAAAGCATCAGATGGGATAATGTGCATTAGTATATATAGAAAGAGAAACTTGACGTCTACAACGACTTGGGTGATGACAAGTAATGATGGGATAGGATGGGAATGGATTTGTACTTAGTAGACTACCAACCGGGGGTTGGGTTTGCTAACACATGATAATAAAGTACAAGGGATCCAGAAACAGCCGATAGATGCACGCTGGGTGGTGGTGTGGTTAGGGAAGCAGATGTATAGGGGCTGGTAGGAGGGAACTTCCGAGATGTTGGACTGGTTAAATTTGTATTTACTACATGAGTTTGACAGTACCAGGAGAGAAAGTAAGTGTAAAAGAAATAATCACCAGCCCCCGAAGCACTGCTATCAGCTTCAAGATGACAAGCGGTGCGTGGCGAATAAAAAGCTTTTGGCCACTAGCCTTGCGTGCTGGCAGTATGGGGTTGCGAACCTCTGTACACGTATACCTCTCACTGTATATGTTCACTCCTGGGAGTGATAGGTAGGTGCGTGTGCTTTCGTTGGTTGACTAAGTGGTTGACTAATTTGGTGCCCTACACACACGTATGACAAGGGAGGCTACATCTCCGCACGCCGATGTAAGCCATGGGCATTACAGAATCTCCGGTCCATCCCATGTGTTTTTTACGAATTTCTTTTTAACAGGCGGGAGGAGAGTTTTATTACCTTTTCGGTCATTTTTCATCGTCTGTAGCTTGTACGTTTGCCAGCTAAATGAAACAAGCTAGACGAATCCAGCCCAACAGCAACAAACAGAAAACAAAGTGCTCTTTTGCTGATTTCCTGAATTAAAGGCCATGCTCAGAACCACCGGCGATGGGCGAAGCACCCGTGCTACTAGACGGGTGGCCGGTGGGTGACGAACGCAGCATGGTGCAACGTCTTGACTTGAATATCGGACACCACGGCCACCACCATGACGGAGCGTGATATATCGAGCCAAACAATGGCGTACCGCAATGTCGTGTGCGCCGAATGAAAGCGAGACACATAAGCCGTTCTCAGGCATGAGGCACTCTGACTTATGCTTGCTTTATGCCGATTGGGGTTAGTCAAGATGGAGCACAAAGCTCCAAAGCCAATTCATTTCGAAGGATGATTGGTGGAGGATATACAGGATTTCTTGTCCTTAGTGGATCGATTTTGGTTTTCACATTCCAGTGGCTGCTGCAGATACGCGCGTTGATGTTCGTTATGGCAGCGGTTTTTGGAACACATATCAGGCCACAGTCGTCAGGATCGCCTTACGTCTCTTGTGTGCATGAAATCGACGACCTGAATGCCTGAATTACTGCTGATTTAAGGAATTGCCGGATGTTTAATTTTTCCACAAACATGGCCAAATTTTAGTCAGTTTCCGGTGTAAACAGGTTGTAAGCAAATATTAAACCGGTTTACAGCCGTCAGCCTTAAATTAATTATACAGCAGAATGAAGGGATGACAATCGGATATACTGGGGGAAATTTTGTTGCAGACAAGACTCACTAGCCTGACATACGCCAGTTAACACACAGGCCTCAAAAGATACCAAGAGAAAGCTGTCCGATTTCAAAGACGTTCCTTTGACCCGGCATCGATTCGCCAAGCTTCAATGACCACGATAATCCTGCTGCGCAAGTGCGACAGTTAACCTCTCTTTCTGCAAGGCGAGAGATTAGTTCTGTTTCTTCGGAAGGTTGTGATTCAAAGGTATGTGCGTTCGATAAGCGTCAATTTTGCTTTACTTATAGTATTATGCCAATAGCAGCAGGCTCTTTGACTGAATCCCTAATTACTATTGACCGGATTACCGCATTCCTGAAAACTCAATTCTATTGCTCCTGACGACTATAATGTACCATAATGGTCACGCCTGACGGAATGCTACCCACAAGTTGGGTTCACACATTATTATCTCGATTCCCTAGTATGCACATCTAAAAAGGAGATAATGTAGAGCTGTTGGATGTCTGCTACAATCCACCATATTATTATTATCATCATCAGAAAATGAGACCAACCGCCGCCCTCCGTCATGGCAACAGGGTGCTTTGTCGTTCACCTTTGTTGCTAATTGCACGTTGCAGCCTCAGATCTATGCGTGACGCCGCTTAAGAAGCATCAACAGTGAATGATAACCAAATCACACTGCCAATGACGGTCCCTCGTACACTTGCTCGTGTTGAAAATGTTGTGATACTGGCCTGCCTTTTACTTCCATGCACCTTAAAACTCGTACTAGCCGGGTCCTCACCCTGAACTACTCGATCAGCTCTATCTAACGACTGGTACTTAGCTCTAACAAAGTGCAAATCGAAGTCAGCATTTCATCAATACTTTATATGTATATAGATTCCATCTGACGATGTGCTTCACAGACCATCAAACACTCACAAGCATTATCGCGGATCGCCCCCTGCATAACATGTTAACTAAAAAATTGTCAGTCGCCGTTTAGCTATAGCTCACCCGCTCTGAATATCACCGTTCCACTCTCATTGTCCCATTGGAATCTGCCGTTTTTGCTTGCCTCATCCGTGACCTGCTTTTACCAGCGTCTGTTTGCTGATTGCCCGTCCGAGTGGACTGAGCTACTCACAAGCCCGGCTTTCCGTCCTACTGGAAAAAAAGAGCTGGTAGCTGGAGTATTTCATTAACACACAAGGCGCGTTTTTGACCGCTTCGTGGTTTTCCTCCTTGCAGATCCAGTGGCAAGCACGGAGAATGAAAACTCCTTGTGGTGGTCTGGTACGCCCCGCAGGGAGCGTCGGTTAGTTACGTTGTATCTTGCCACATTCGTATGCCCGCCAACCCCCCGAGAGCGCGTGTGCATCGCCTGAGTCTGGCCTTTATTGTAGGAAATCAATCAAATAGTGTTGCTGCTTCTTGTTTGTTGCTGCTGGTGATGAACTTGTCCCGGTGTGTCGCTTAGTTGGCAAGGCTACAAACAACAGGCGGCAAAAAACGAACCTTTCATCCAAAAAATTCTTAAAAAACACTTATGATAACCTGAAGGTACCCTGAGATGCCCACTGCTCACATCGGTGTGCAAAGCTGTAGCTGCTTCCGTCATACTTGGGGTTACACCGCACCAGAGCCTTCGTCGCCGACCCAAAAAAACACCTAACAACAGCTCCCAGGAATGAATATACGCCAAAATGTGTACGCAGTGTGACTTCAGAATACAAGTCTAGCACGTGAAGGCCTTTTCGCCGTGCACCACTCGTTGACTGAAGTCGATAGCTGTCTCTCCTAGATTATGGTATTGTCCAGTGTATTGAATAACTCCCGCAAAATCTAGTCAACCATCTCCGAAGTTCTACCGCCATAAGTTCTCGCATTTGCTTCTTCTTACAACACCACGTCTCTGAGTACTAACAGTGAATATTTCCGCCTCTGGTAATGTAATAGCTCGTATTGATAGGCTTAGGGAGTCATCCATTGCCAGGCTACTGAATACTTATCTAACCCCATCCTGTCTCATTTGTTCACATTCAAACACCACCCTAGTTGTAATAACCGTTCAGCTCTTCCCCATTTTTGTGCGTACTCCTCTCTGATGCCTCTTAAAACTCATCAGGCCTAACTGATCTCATCCCATTACCTCTTCTTCCGAAGTTTCGACCTTCGGCTACACTTGATTTTGACGCCGCGTTTGGCTGTTATTCACTACATCTGACTTACGGTTTACACCCGAAGGGACCTCCATCTGAACCAAAAAATACCTGCGTTTTTACAATGGCTTTGTTCTACATTAGCGGATTCCCTGGGCCAATCCATCAAAAATCATACCGTCTGCGCACCGGTACATCTCAGCCCACTCATCACAGAGATGACGTCCATCACGGGTTGCTTAGATCAGTGATGCATGGCACCGCCATATCCAGTTTGATAGCTTACCTGCAACTGTTCACTCCCCACCTTTGACGATGCCCTCGCCCACTTGTACCCTTACCTACAACTGCGCACGAACTCTTCAACTGTCCCTGACCGCCTTCAGAATGCTTTCATTCTAAACCGCTGAGCTTTCCATTTGGGATATAAACGTCCAGTTGACTTTCACTCCTGTGAGTTAGCAGCAACTCTCTCCCTCAAGGGACTTTTTCTTCAGACCCCGCTCCATCTGTGACACTAGCGAGTATCTACAGTTTCAGTGTAAGACATAACTGTGAGATTCCTACCACCATCGATTCGTATTACTGCTTCCTCTACGTCACCATTCAACTTTTGCTTTGTATGAACCCGGCTATAAGCCCAACAGTCCAAATCCTAAGAAGTCTCATCTGTGGTCATAAAAATTTAGTTCTTGTTGACCGTAGAGGTCGTGACAATCCCGCTACCGCCACTGGTTCATTATTTCACTCAATTTGAATTTTTCTTATCATGCACCAAAAGGGATGTTTGTTTGTACGCCCTCTATGTTTATGTTTTTGTCCGTCATTCTTAAACCCTGAATTCCGATCACTCAAAATTTTTGCGCGCTTTGCCTATCCAGCAAAGTTTCTTCCACCTCGTCGGCTTTTCGTCAGATGCCCCCTCCTGAGTATCCACAGAATCCTTCTAAACAATGTTATCATTTGTGCACCATTTAACCCCCCAAACAGTGCCTAAGACTACACGGTCAAAATCCACCGTTCAAAGGCACGCTAGCATCCCAAACACAATCCTAACCCCATACTTACCTCACATCCCAACTTCTGCTGTGGTTTCAGATCTTCCTTTCATTCACTGCTTTACTTGCAGCGTTGAATACACCCGAACCGATTCCGAAAACGCTTAGCAACCCGACCTTATTTACCACAGTTACTCTCCACAACTTCCCATGCGTTAAAATCTACCACGGACGGTTTCAGAATTTCCACTAAGAACGATTGGCTCACCAATGAAACTATCAATAAGTTAACAATATTAACAGAAAATTGAAAAGAAAGCAGTTTCAGTCAAAAGCCGGTGTCGCTGAATTAAGCCTGTTCCGTTTGTAGCATATATCCCAGGAAGTCATCCCATAAATCCAAAGCATGGTTTATAACTGATCAGAAAGTCGTTCCATGTGTAAGCTGACAGAAGCAAGGAAAATGCAAGCGATTTGACGAAATTCGTTTTGCGGAACCCTGTCCGTAACGGCGCCATTTTGGGGTCACCTTATCGTCAAAACTAGCAACATGACCATGCACCTCCCTATAGACAATTTCATAACCAGCTATGAGTTTAGGAGGGCAAAGTTTCGTCAACGAACGTTCCTAATATTTACATATGGCCAGGCCGGCTTGCATCGGCCCCACACCGACATCGCCTACTATTTCCACTAGGACCACGATCAGCGTTTTGGAAGTCGGAGAGTGTCGCCTCACCACTCAAGTTAGAAACTGTGAGCACTGGTGTCTGCATGTTATTTCGAACCGCATTCTCACGACAGCAAAGAGCAACCACACTCCCTCGATGAATCCATGGATATACTTTGCCCATCCTTGGCCGATCCTGATTCTCAAACAAGCCCAAATGGCTCACCCAGGATGTTCACGTCGGGGCTGTCCACGGACTCAATGCGAAGTCGCGATGACGGAGCCGTGACTATCATGCCCAGTCTGGTGCATTGCTTGTAGTTCAAATTTTACCTACTATTTCTCATCCGAGTGTGTTAAATGCTCTAAAAAGTCCGTCTCACTTTGCTGAATTTGTGTTAGAATTCCGTGATGGTGGCTAGCTCATCATACTGTTCGCCTGTAATACCCATAAACCAACTAATTACTCTCTCGGCACAATCAAACAATCAGATACCGATGAAGGCAAAATCTTGTCCTGCGCCCAATACAGCGCACTGACTATCATAAGAAGATCCATCAATCTCATTAGTTACTAAGAGTTCCGTAGGACTGTGTGATGAACATGACTGATACTCTATTAGTTGCTCTATTCATTATTCTCTTGTTTAAATATCCCATATGCTGCACATATTCGCCAATTTGAATACATACGTGCTGGTTGTTACGCTTCGCTGAATACTGGATTTCTAGTTTGTCGGGTTGTACCGATATACGTACGAAACTAAATTCTCACAGATGTTTGGCTGGATGCAGGCTTCAAAGACAAGAAAAAAATTTCCTATATAGGTCGCAAGGTTGAAGGACAAAATCAACGTGAAAATGTTTCGTGCACCTTCTCCAGATCCAATAATGGAGTAAACACGTGAGGCAACCAAATTTCCCACAAAATCTCGCACCGTTTCAACGTACCTATCATGCTGAGTCACAGCAGCTATTGAAAATACGAATTCCGCGCCCAAGAAAGACACCGAGCTTGCTTAAACAATTTTTGCTAATAGTTCGATTGGGAAAATTTTATGGCTCCGAATAAATTCCATCAAATTTTACAACAAGGTGAAAGTTTACCCGTTTCATCCCGCGGTTACATAGATATTCAGGCTGCGCGAATGGGGATCGACATGCTCCAACAAGTTGTGGATTCAATTTCACACATGTTTGTTCAAAGGTTGCGAAGATTTAGTACACCATAATATTTGGAAAAACTTTAAATGAATATTTAAAGAATGAGTAGGCGGTATTCGTGCGCGTATTTTGTAAAACCTGCAACAAAGCTGTGTTGATTTCTGAGTGATTGTACTACAAATGCACAGGTTGACCCCGGGAACCAAGAAAAATTCGAATAATTAGAAGAATTTTGTAAGTTCAGCACATTTTCTAACAACAAACAGTACGCAAAGCACCGGCAGCCCAGTCCGATATTTTCTAAGCAGGCACGAGAACCATCTACAGACCACTTGTACTACGTTTAAAACGGTCGTAAGGTGACCACAATTGTACAGGGCCAAATGTCTGTAACAAGACTACTAACCAAAGATGGTTTGGGCACCTGCAGAGCCATGTTGAAATACGGAACATATTTCGTGTGAAGTCGGGCAATTAGCAGCTGATCGATTCTTCATGGTCCTTAAAACTCAGGATACTTAAAACTACTTCCTGAAGCGAAAGCGACGGACAGTTGAGAAAATGTATACGTTGACATTCGGCAGACCATGTTTAGAACGTGGTCGCCACTCTCCGAACTCCTCTTCCGTACGACATATATATATCTGTACATATATCGCATTCACATAGTGGCCATTCAGTGTGCCGTGACGTCTTCTGTTCGGGGTGCTCGAGACTGCCTGAGTGAAGTATCCACTTTTTCAGGCGGTCATTGGCGGTGCTAAGTGCCCGAATCGGTCCGATTTTTATGAACCTCAGAGTGTGTTCTATCTGGAAATAACAAGTATATATTTTCTTCTCGAACGTTAAGAATGTTGCTATTTTCGTCTCGTTCATCCACGCTTCTCTTAATAGTCGCTGTGGGAGCACTAGAAACCGGTGTTCAAGGCGGATCTGTGAAAGTGTTCCCCCAGATGTTATTCTTGTATTGCAAATATTGTGCAACATAATAGCTACCAGATGGGGCAGAACTGTTCCTGGAGTGGTCGGTTTGCAGGAATAGAAATGCGTTTGGAACAAAGATAAATCTCCAAGCCTTACATATTCAACCCCTCTGTTTTCTCCAGTACAACCTCCTCTCTCCTCCACTTGAGAACCCACTGACAGTGCCGGATTTATGCAGCAATTTATCATCTCCCGCCTGCAATGCGCAACTATCCACACACCCCACAAATCATTGGTGAACGAAACTGCGGCAGCTACAACCAATGTACGACGAGTACGCTGTTATCACAGCTGACAATTATGATGATGATGGTGATGATGTACAGACCACAGCATATGGGATAATAGTTAGTTTCATGCTTCAACATTCCGTCAAATTTAGGGTTGTGACTCTTGTGCTTATTTAGCGAAATATCTCCCGGAGATATTTTTGGTCAGTCTGCCGCACAATGATCATGTTTTTTATTGCTCGGGCCTCAGTATGGTAATAACGGCCGAAAATTTCATCTAAGGATATTTAGTTAAGTCTCCTTGGTCAGAAGAAGTGAAACTCGTGAGGAGTCCATTATATCGCAGTGGTGTTTCAACCCTCCTGATTATCAATCAAAGGTAAGTGACAAACTATGATATCTGTGGGATCAACGACTATCAGTCGGTATCCGGCGAACAGAAGTGATTTCTAAGAAATTATGAGTTTTCAAGGTTACCACTTCATCGTCAAAAATGTCTAGGTCCAATAGAATGCTTCGTACAGGTGTTTTGTTTAGGTGAACGACTGGAAACAGAGCTTATTGAAATATAATACCACCGATCCTTATCCGGCAGCCGTAACAGGCGGTAAGTGAATGCATCATGCCAAGTGCGTATACATACGTAAAAGCAATCCAGCATCAGCCTGTTCGTCATTATTCCTAGAAAATTTCCCCTAATGCGATTGCCTCAAACACATTGGTGATGGTATGCAGACATATCAGGTTCCATATGAAATTCTCCAACGTACCCGTAGCTCTCGACAGAAAAGTGTATCCAGGTTTGTTTTCGCTTGTGTTCCGAGGAACTGCATCATGATGAACGTCTTGTGATCTAGGCATCACCGGTACCATTCCCAAAAATGAAGTTAGGGCATCACTTTGACTTTACTGAGAATGGTAGCAGCTTAGGTAGCATAAATGGTCGCTATGACTTCCATTAGACCCTCACAGAGCATTCAATTGCGTACTAAACTGGCGGGATACTCAAGTAAGACCGGCTCGAACTAGGTGCCAAAGGTAATATTTCAAAGTCAGCTTCATCAATAATCACTAACAATAATGGCTGCACCTTCCACTTATGCAACTTAGGAGAAATTTCCTTCGTAGACACTTTCACTCATCCAATACCTATTTACAGTGCATTGTTGATGCATTCTGTTGTCTCAGCTACAAACTGTTTCGCCAGTGTATTTCTAACCTTCTTGATGGGGGTAGGCATGCAATTCTCTCCAGCGTCAACAGACAAAGTATTCTTGGTGATGAATTCACGGAATAAAAAGTACGGATTACACCTTGCTCGTTTGAAATATCATTTTTCAGAAATTTTCTTCGTAGAAAAAAAAACAGAACAGCCGGAAATTTGATGAAATGTCTACGGGACCTGCAAGATGAGTTTCATTTCCCTATTGGACAACTTCCAACCCTCAGCCTGCGGGGAGAATTTCGATTCCAAGCCAAACTCACAGTCTGCACTTGAAGACAGATTCAGGCGGAGGCAGTCCAGTCTGGAAAACAGAGGGCGTTTGTACAGCCGATTCATCTTTGTTGGAAACTATCAGCGGTGAGCAACTAGCAAATTTCTAGTGAGAATGAAATGGATTTAGCTGTACGTCAGAGCTGTTTGATTGATGTTATGTAGCGCGAACATCCTCTCCTCAGGCCTCACGGGTTTCCTGTCCGAATGTCGCCAGTCGAGGGCCCACCAGACATCAGATCTTTTGACTCAAACTGTCTGACTGGAAGCATGTGTTGAAAACAACTTATTTCGTCCAAAATGAGCTATTTGTTCATCCCGGAAATGCAGTACTGATCTGGATTTCTAGGGGGATTGTTATTCAGCCACATTAGACGAACGATTTAGAACTATCTCTGTCTTTGCGGTCCTTATGTCTAATATTTCAGATAGATGAATCGTATCCATCAGGTTGCACAATCACTCTGTCTGGTCCCGGGACGCCCCTCACTGCGCTGCTTCTCTAAAGACGAATTACTACTCAGGTAAAATCAACTCACAACGGTAAAATGGACCTGTATTTTCACCAATTAGACAACATAGTGAAGAACCGTTTTTCGGAATAGCACTCAAACGACGAACGGTCTATTTTCGTGCTTTCAACACACCATTGGGAAATACCACATACAATATCGCACAGTCACGTGTTCTACTTTCTAGCCCAACAGAAATTGATGAAAGTCAAAGAAAATTTGATTGATTGATGTTTCATTCTTCATTGTCAATGGTGCGCATCTCACGAAACTCCACGAAACACGAATCCGCGACCTTTCGGCCATTAGTCTGAACATAACACCGTCCAGTCACGAGAGGTCAATCAACATTGTGATTACCTTGCGCCCAAACAAGATAACTTGGTATTCTGGTTCCAGTCGGAAAATACACGCTAGATGGTTGGTCCTTTCGAAATTGTAGTAATGTGCGTCGTCTCCCAAATAACCGAATAATCTGGTGACTTTCAGAAGCCTCTTCACCCTCTCAGGGGTAATTAGAGAATGTGCAATCCTTTAACTTACGACCGTTTTTCGTGACTGGAAACAAGTGGAGAACAGGATTGGAATGGTGAAAAGTTTTAGGACAACAAACCAGTAGGCAACATAGTTTGGTCGAATGAAAAGTCAAATAACTCCCTTATGCGTCCACTTAAAGCATGGTCTGTACTGGAACTACTTACGACATGCATGACCATACCAGATCTTTCCGTTTCACGTCTAACCGAAGAGCGCAGGCCCCAATCAGTTTGCGGCAGGATAAAGTAGTTCAGTTTGTAATCTCTGTCGTCCAACTTCCTCAATTTGGCTTTTGTTTGAAAGCAAAAATCACAACTCAATAGTCGCAACTGGGTGAGCAGTTCAAGGTTACGTTATCCTTCGCCTACTGGAAGAGATTTCACAGAAGGGACGTGGTGATATTAATTTAGCGCTATAAAAACGTGCCCTGATCAACTGGTAACGGTCAGTTCGGTCTATTCAGCAGTGCTTTTGCCGAAAGAATGGGGCCGAATTACACACCCAAGCGACGAAGAAAATGGGACAGATATGCATCCATCTATTTAGGTCACATCCTGTGTCACACGTAAAATGGGATGGGATATAATAGAATAAGTTACAGTCAGAGAAATTTTGTGCTCTGACACGTTGTGCATGAGAGTTGTGGTGAAAACCTGGTGCATGAGTTCCGGATTCGGTCACTCATCTTTTTACTAATGTTTAAACTCTTCATCAATAGGTCGCATCACGTTTTCACCGCTGTACCTACTTATAAGTAGTCATGCATTGGATAAAAATGGTGATTTGATGTTCTCCCACCTACAGTCTCCAAACTTCCCCACATTGTGGACGGCAGAAAATAACTGATGTTTCACATTGTCATAATAACAAGAGTTAAGGCACACACGTAATGATGAAACATAAGAATGCCGCTATTTTCGCGTGGAAGTACCATTCGAAAAATGCGGTGACTGGTGCACTGGAATGCCGTGGACTTGCGACAGGAATTGGCATGTACCTGAAAAAGTCAACATTTGCCTTGTTCATCAACCAAAAGGCGGTCACGAATTTCGCCTAATATGCACTCCGATTCCCACGGTCCTCCACACCTAGCAGGCAAGTCCAATTAAAACACAGCTCGTTTCATTTGCGTTTAGTTGTGATCCAGTTGTCTTCCATCCACACTATTGATATGCTCCTATTTGTAAAGCATGTTACTGAACAGGTAAACCTTGCAGAGTAAATCATACCGTAGTTGTTGAAGCTCCTGTGATGCATCTCACTATCTCGAGAAGCTCTCTGTTGGTAAACTGCAAACCAAACCTCCCTTCTGGCTTCTAAATAAGGCTTCAACAACAGACATGACCGCGTCTGCCTCTTGGAACTGCAGAGGTGACAAAACACATCCACCGAAACACAAGTGGATGCTTCTGTATTTGAGCAGTCGTTGACAGCCAACGATGCTGAAGATCAAATGAAGCTCCCTTTCATCTCTTTTTTTAAACAACTATGCTGAACTGATCATCATCATCATTGTCAGCCGTAATAACCGCGTACTTGTTGTGCAGTGGTTGTAGGTGCCACAGTTTCGTTCACCGATGATTCGGGGAGGTGAGGGTAGTTAGCAGCCAACTGGGGGCCGGAGCTGAGGAATTAGTGCGTAAATACAGCACTGCATGTGCTGTACCAATATGCCGTGCTTATTTCCATCGGGCTGGGATTCCAGATAGTGACGTATTTATCCTTCACGCGGAATTACTAATTATAGTATCCGACGGTCGAAGTGTTTTCCTGCATCATATGGGCAAAAAATCCTAAAATAGGAGGGCGCGATTTAGTTTGAGGAACTGTGGTTACCGCTAAAGAACAAGCGTTATTTCCTTTGGCGCGACGATGTCGGTTTCTGCAACTTGCGTATTCTCGTCGCGTGTTCAGTGTCAGTTTTAGTAGCTGTGAGCATGAGTACTCAACTAAAAATAGCGAGAACAACGGTCTGACCGAGTGAGGAGTGAGTAAATATGACAATCATGCGATAAACACAGTGTTTCTTCGAAAGAAAGTAGTCACAAGTTTGCTGAAACGTCCTAGACGGCCCACAACCGGTTTTGTCCTTCTTAAAACCCATTAGGTAAGTGCGGGTTTCCTAGTTCCCTCCTGAAATTGTACGAAGTTCGCGAAATACACTTATTTGCGCACCAGTTTGGTTTTAGCGGTCCCAACTGAATCTTACGTCCACAACATTCAGTGTTTCTCAGACCCAATCTCCAGCGTGTTCAAGATTTCACTATCTCGTTTTGGTATAAACGTTAGGAGAGTTTGAATTGGGATCTTGGCCTAAGGCTGAATAAGCATCTCTATTAGTGATTGGAATGTAGAACATCCAAACTCCTGCGCTGATGGAGTGGTCAGCTTGTGATCTACTGAGGCCAATAACGGACACAAAGGGTATACTGTGTTATAAATGGCACGGGCGGTCGCTCAGACTCCACAGACAGCTCACTACCGTCTCCTGCAAGCTGTTGCTGCTCACCAGATCAACGCTGTCTTCGAAAACTTGGGAAAACAATCTGAAACAATCTGAAAACAATCTGAACAGCAGTTTCGTTTACTCTTCGGCTCCTATGCACCATGGAACTGCCAGAACTGGAGGCACGATGGAATCCCTCATGGGTAACTCCTTTTTTTCTTATATTTATGTACGAAACAAGTCATTAGAATGGAGACCGCAATCCAGAAGAAAGCTAATGTAACCCGGCTGGTCAACACATTTCCTGTATAGTTCATGGTCTCGAATACACACAGTTTGGAATTTCATTCCCCTAAATAGTTGTTCCTTCTTATAGAAAACTTTCAACAAAAGGAACGTTTTTTTTAGAATTTAGTGGTTCTTAACCGAAATCTTTATGATTGAAGGAAGATTCAGCAAGAGTTCTAGAACAGTGCATCAGTTATGATGTAGTGTGCTTCTTCAGTATAGGAATATCTGCAACAAATCGGCACTTATGCACATGACTCCGTTTTACGCGAACTGTTTGGACGTGTTCAAAGTGAGGCTAGGCACAGTCATTATCACGTGACCTAATGGTTCGGACGCAGGGTCAGGGGCGCTATCCAATCACGTGTTTGAACATACACATGACTTTAGGGAACCAATATCTCTCTCGAAAAACATAATAAGTTTGCAAATGCGTGTTTATTCGCTAATTTAATGTAATTTGGTTTCAAGTAGAACATAAGGTTGACGGGAACCCGGGGACTGCGCCTACCTGATGAGCCCCAAAAAGGGCGAAATTGGTCGTGGCTGTCGACGGATTTTCAACAACCTTATGAGTAGTACATTACAAAGGAACCAATATCTGTTTGAATAACGCTTCGATATGGCTCAATGGTTCCTCAAAAACGGTCGCTAATCGTGATCAAAGTGTCAAAAGATATACCCACTGTACAACTCATTAGCTACTAGAGCATCAGACTATCATCTTTTTACTGTGCTTAGTTCTGAATCCAAATACTGATAATTTAAGAGGTCGCCACCGGTTGTGGGCTGTCAAAGATTTTTGAGCAACCTTATGAGTATTTTCCTTTATGGAAAGTACAAGAACACACTGAAAAGAACGACCTTGTTTGAAGTGAACTCCTGTTCTGTTCTTCAACGACTGTGCGAGAAATGTATCAGGGCGGTTATCATAAATACTCGAAATGACCTATCCTCACGAGTTAGCAGGTATTTGGATGACAAAACAGGGATAATCTAAGTCCTGAAAAGCAACCCACGACGCGCCTCGTCAAAAGTGAAACCGATTACGTGGAGATGGCAGGATTTATGAATGCCACCTTGAATAACCTTCAACTGAAATGAAATTTTATTTCTTTTTGTGCAGTAAAACTCAGTTCATTTTACAAAACATCGTCTTCAAATAAACGAGCCTATTAAAACCGGGTCCTAATAATTGTTTATTCGTATTCAAACTTGAAAAATCGCAATCGATATTCCCTATCCCAATGTCGCCGCGACTCGGGTCAAGAGGTTGACGTTGTAAACGATGTTGGCAAAAAACAGTGGACCATTAGTGAATGAACTTCATACCAATTGACATAGGGTACATGCCAGACCATGCTGCGGCTAACAGTAGTAAAACTGGAGTATGGAATGAAACATGCGAACGTTCAATGGTTGCCAAGTTTCAAACACACGATGAAATTACAGTTTACAAAGTCTCGATTAACTGGTTCTCGTGGCCCAACATGTGCTTTCGGTTGTAATGACTGAAACGACAGAGACTGACGGTCTCTGTGCTGTTAACGGTCAAACGGAAACAGTCACTTCAGACAAGATAAAATATTTCTCTGCGCATCTCGAGAAAGCTGTTTAAAGCATACAAAGGTAACAAAATATTCAGTCCGACGGCGCGTAGCATGGCTCTCATCATCCATGACTGCGCAACCATCGTCGAGGAGAAATCTTCCCACCTCCGGAAGGTTTTCCTCCCAAGTGCTGTAATCATTATAGCGAAATGCGGCGAGTCAGCACACGCCTAGATATAGTCCTGATTCAGTATTCGCTGGTAGCGGGAAAAGTGGTAGCAATGAATCTCGCATTAGGGATGCGATCTGGGCGGTTGTCGGCAATGAGAGGCCTTCCAAACATTTCTAACAGTAAAACGCATTTTTACGCATTGTTACACGGAACGAAACTGTCATTTGCGCCTTAAATGTGGATGATCCTTGCATATTCATTAGGCTAACCATGTACTGTTGCTTGCAGTAAGGTATTCTTTCTACATGGATTAAGGGGAACTGATCAATGCGCAGCTACCTACCGCACCTCCACAAATCACCGGTGAACGAAACTGTATCAGCTGCAACCACTGTACAAGTAGGACGTGGTTAATTCAGCTGACAATGATGATAGTGGATGGGGGCCATTTGCTAATACATAAATTTAATTCAACGGAAGCTGGTGTGTAGACTCCGCTCTCTAGTACGCAAGTTTCCATGCTTCGATGGATAGCTATCCAATTAGGTAGCAAGCAATAAGCGTCCAGCATCGGTAGAAAGATTATGTTTAAGATAATGCGCGATAGCTACCATGCTCCTCTGAAAGCATTCGGTTTTCAGTGCAATATCGCAGGCGTTGTAAAGATGTTGAAGAAACACGACCTGGTACGATGGTGATCTCCATGGTTCCATGAGCGCTGTCAAAGTGCTTGGCGCAAACGCGTGCCCAAGGAATCTTAGGAGCCAAAACAAAACAGATGAGGAGCAGGTTGCGATTACGGCTTCACTTCTCTCCATCACCCGGGGATTGTCTTGCTAAAAAGGACGTTTGCACACATTGTCAAACTCAGCTATTGCTACTAGATCGTCAGTGTCACGGAGAAACACGGTCTCGACGGTGTCCTCAAACTGTGGAAATCATCAAACATCCTCAGGAGGTGGAGTGACCCTCGTTTACCACGAAAAAACTAGTAGCACTAGAGTATAGTATAAAACGTGCAAGTAGTAGAAGCAAGGATGTGTTATCCTGGACACTCATGATCCAATCTTTGATATTTTCTTCTTTTGGTCAGTTGATCACTGTAATCAGCAGATATCCTTTTCACATATTGGAAATGGAGAATCATTACACCTGACATAGTGACCGTTACCTGTCAAGCTTAAACAACCAGGTAGCAATCCTGGCTGGTAATGTGACGACCAACAGCCACTTTCTGAAAGGCCTGGGGTAAAAATGAATTCAACCTCCAAGGCGCTTTTTCATATTTTAGACGTCAAGTCAACCTGGTACATTCTTGACTAAACCCTGACAGAAACAAGAGTAAAGCGTCTGGAAGCATATAATGAGGTGAACAGTTTCTAAAATCCACCAATATATCCTACCCGTGTAACGGTGATACTACTGATGGGGAAGCACGCGAGTAGTATGTGCTGTTCGTAGAAATTCGCTCCGCGTCTATCCAAAAAAGGAGGTATGTTGCTTTCCTGTCCAACGGTCTGTAACCGGTCAGTCGGCATTTTCTAATTAAATAACTCGGCAATGAAGGCCTTCTTCCTTTCACCCGTATTTTTTATACAATGTGACACTGAAGGTGGTGATTAAACAATGAAAATACGATATGGCAGCGCAGTACTGTATGACGAGCGAAGTGATCACATTGATTTGTACTACACAGAGAAACAGACTACCCGGAGCTCTTCGGAAGTCACCTGCCCATCCAGCTGCTCGGCAAACCCGCGACTTCGTGTACAACGCCACGTGTTAAGTGAACTACACTCATTCGCAAACTGAACTGGTGCTAACAGCAGACCCCCTGGTTTTCCCAATGATGGTATCCTTCAACTGAGTGTTGTACAAAACATCAACATGTTTCCGGCTGTATGGCATTCGAGGTATCGCAGTATATTTTCTTGTCAGAACAGGTCTATGGAAACTCGGAAACTGTGCCGACCCAGTGAGCCACAACAAGGACGAATCTGGTCGTGAGCTGTGAAATTTTCGTTAAACTATCACAGAGACACTACGTGTTCTTGTGTGCCGCACGTACATTCAAATAAATTTTACTCCACTTTAAATACTAGTTTATACAAGTCGACTTATTTCAATGGGGAAATTAAATTTGCAAAACCGAACACAACAGATGTTTAAACGAAAATGCCTCGGTATTGGAAGTTGGATATGAATGCCGACAATAAAATTGGATTAAATGCCATCGACGGGGGCACTACTAAATGGAGGGTTGCGCACCGGTTTCATGAACCTAGCTGAATGACGTTTGGTAAGTCACTCGCTTACATAAAGTTGTTGCAAAAATGCCAATTTGTTCATTGCCAGACTATTGAAAGAAGGGGCGTAACATTGAAACTTCGACCTAGATGCAGCTGTCAAGCTGGCCTAGGTTGCATAGATTGCATACAGATGGCGATATTATTTCCGAGATTCCCGGAAGACCACGGTTTTCGAATCACCTTATCAACACCTCCCCCAATAACGTAGTCAACGGCGTTCCATTTGTTAGGAGCTCGAAAAATTCAAGTGCACCGAGGTAGTCCATTTCCTGTATGGGATCACAGGGGAATGGGTTGGAACGAAGGCGTACTTTCGTACAAACGGAACGGCAATCATCTGAGTTCAGACCTTAGTTCGTTGTAACGGCGACCTCATCATCATCATCCCCATCGACAATATGACATCAGTGTTCGAAATTGATGCTCACTGCCGTATAACCATGGTTTACTTGAAAGTCTCATTGTGAAGAAAAGAATGGTGGACGAGAAAGGGGCTTAGTTCTAGCTTACCACAATCATTCCGAGATACTTGCACCTCCGGACATTCATTCAAATAATCTGAATAGAAACGCCATTGACAGCGGTTGGTAGCCATAACTTTCGGCGTCTCCAAAAGGGCACAGTGCGGATCACGCGGTCTCCGCCCTGGAAGGCGAGTAGCACCGGCAGTACCCAAACGCTTCGTAATCTCCTTCATACCCTGTAACATGAGGGGGTACCAGCAAATCGGATGCATTAACGATCATGCTGCACAAACAACAACTGTCCACCTGTAGCACGTTTTCGGTGCCTCTATGAAGGAAATACGAGGGTTGAGATACTGTCAGGACGCAAAAGCCCCAACGGGAGCAGTAGAGATGCCGAAAATGGTTTCATTCCGTATATTTGCGCCTCGATCTTGGGCAAATGCACAGAACTGAATATTCGCAAAAGCTTTCTCTTGTTGGGAACCTCCACAAGCAAGTAGAACAACTGAACCAGGTTGATTCGTAAAAATTCACTCTGATGTACTGTGTAGAAGCATGGGTTACGGGCCCTGTGATGATTTTGTCCATTCAGCGACGCAGAATGAGGTTGATTCAAAATCAATCAGGATGGGCTAGCGTACATAAAAACCGCAAACTGTCAATCACCACAATCCTTCACGAGGACATGAAGATACAGAAAATTAGCGGGAAGGATACCGTCCAATTCGCCTGCTCATCGGATTTGAACAGTGAATGTCCTTTGGAAAACTTTCAGGAAACCGACAAACACACTCAGTTGCAAATCAATTTGGTCTTTACGAGGGACTCAAGTGAATCTCTTGTTTATGATGTCCTTCACCTGAATGTACTGCACAAGGGCTGCCTCATGATTCAGTTGCTATGATATTCCAGATATCGCAGTATATTTTCATAAAGGACAAGGTCGAAGAGTTTTTAGCAACCTTGTGAGTAGTTTCAGGAAACTGCTTTGGAAGAAAGCCCTGATCGGCAAACGTAGTTGTGAATGTGTTGGACATTTCCATACTTGACAGAACACTTGCTTCTGACGAAGAAGCAACTCTCAGTGAACCAGAGTTTCACTGCGGATTTTAATTCCTAGAGGAACGCCACTCCAAAACAATCAGTGACCAGAAACTTTCACCAGAGGCAGATCTGTACAGAAATCTAATATTGTTTTGCGAAGCCACAGTTGAGTGTGGATGTTACTCAGCTGGTGGCTGGTCTGTTTGTCGAGCTTGGAAGCTGGTTTGCGGACGTTTCATCACCACGCGAGCAGACCACCAATGCAGAAGCACCAGGAGTTGAATGCCAACTTCCAAACAGTTCTCGCATCCTGCCACTCGATGGGCGATTTTCAAAACATTCAGCCGCTCGGTCGGTTTATTGTCGATCTCAACATCGGAGCAGTATGCACTGCGTGGCCAACCACAGACGTAGTTTCCATGATACACGTTATTAGGTGGCTTCGGAATGTCTTTCCCACCATTTGAGCTACCGGGCTTTTGTTTGACAAAGAACCTCTGGCTGTTAAACAATCAGGTGCGGCCTGCAATAAATGAAAAGATGTACAGCGGTTGAAAATTGTTCAGCTGTAGCCATCTTTCAGTGCCCAACTGCCATGCCACCCGAAGGTTGCACGAGGGCTTGGATACTGCCAGGTTGCGTAAGCCTAGACAGGAGAAGTCGAAAGGCAGAGGTCGGGTTCGAACCACGGACCTTTCGGTCAGTAAATTCGCGCTCTAACCACTTGGGCCACCTCGCCCCTCGACGGTTGACATAGTCAGACCGATTGTCCAGAGTCGACTTCCTAGACGAACAATCGAAAGACTGCCAGCCCAACTATAAGCCGGGATACCTGCTTTCAAACCTACACATTGGCGGTAACCTCTGGATGAGAAGAAACCGAAAGTAAGACATTAACCTGAGACATATGCTCCAGAACGATTGTCATTTAGAAGCCTCAAACAACTCCACCAAAACCCCATCGGAATAGGGCTACACAAAGAAACGACCGGGATGCACCCCACAGGCGAATAAACGTGTATTCATCATACAAATTGTGATCATAATATAATCAAACATAAATAGGCAGAGATGAAAGACAGGGCTGCGCACTGGGAATAAAACCGTTGCTGTAGCTGCTCAAAGTCTCCGGCCATGTTTGAACCACCCAGCATCTATGGTTATTTGACTGACGACTGATGAAGATTAGTTGAGACTCCGGCACCCATCGAAGACGAGTCTAAGCTACTGCTTCCGGATGGATCCGTCGTGGAGAAACTGGACAGAGTCGATGACTGTGCGTACAGATTGGGGGATTCCCAGTCCAACAGAGCCGCAGTACACCGGGTCAAACTGAATTCCGCGTGTTGTCGCATCCACGGGTGAGAATGAATACCGGTAAGAGGAATGCGAAGTTCCGGGCGTTTTTGTAGCATCTAGGAAGGTGACCATGTAGGGGAGACAGTAAGGAATTGATCGGCTAGGAAGAATGGGAAAAGAACTTACAGATCATTAAAGTATGGGGTTCATTTGACCCACTTAGCCAGACCGAGGACAAAAATGGTGCGACATTTCTAAAACTTTACTCTCTTCGATTACAAGCACCTATAAATTGCCAGTATTTGATAGTATTGGAAAAGCAATTTTACGGGCGCTAAAAACGAGATACATTTTGCTTCCAGGAGGCTATGTAGTTCAATGAATCATTGTTGATCACACCTTCAAACTCAGTCGAGCGCTAAAACATCCCACAGTTATGGCGTTTCTTGACTTCAAGGATGAACTCTGCCATTGATTGTACGCCATAGTTCATGACTATTATAAGTTCTAGATTCCGTGCGACTGACTGATGAGGGAAACACCGGTGTACTGTGACAACACGTATCACACTAACTGACGGCACGGGTGACAGTGTATCGGCTCTTGCAATCAAGTGGCTTTCTGTGAGCAAATGAGTAGAAAAGGACGATCAATATTGTGGAGAAGGAAAGCTGCGAGTGTTCGCTTGGAGCTGGCCAGTATTTGATAGTATTGGAAAAGCAATTTTACGGGCGCTAAAAACGAGATACATTTTGGTTCCAGGAGGCTATGTAGTTCAATGAATCATTGTTGACCACACCTTCAAACTCAGTCGAGCGCTAAAACATCCCACAGTTATGGCGTTTCTTGACTTCAAGGATGAACTCTGCCATTGATTGTACGCCATAGTTCATGACTATTATAAGTTCTTTGTATTCACAAAATTACGGGGACGAGCCTCAAAGTATTTTTGAAGCGCATTGTTTTCCTCTTCAAAACTGAAGTCGTATTAGTAGGAAAGCTAAGCAGCGCCATGCCGTTCCTCAATACGCGTTTCGCAAGCACAGAGTGTAAAGTCATCCAACACCTAGTGAATCAAGCAGAGACATTAAGGGTTATGAAACATCACACGTATCCTGGAGGTCCCAGTAATGCTGATGGTAGCTCGACAGATGAAGTTAACAAACGACTTTCAACAACGAAGATGACATCTGATAATAAATCCGACCACATGTCCGTCTGACGAAAGAAATAGGGTCGCTTTACATTAAATGCACCCAAATTATAATAACAATCGTTCAGTTGTAACATTCATTCGGTATCTAGCTGCCATGCCACACGAAGGAGGCACGAGCGCTGGGATATTGCCAGGTTGCCCAAGCCTAGACAGAGGAAGTCGAGAGACAGACGTCGGGTTCGAACCACAGATCTTCCGGTCAATAAACTCGCGCTCTAAGCACTCAAGCCATCTCACTCTATAAAGCAGAGGCAGTGACGAATCCGAATGACAAGACTGTCTAACTCGAAGGTGTGCTTTAATCGCCGACACGTGAATTTACTCCAAAAAGTCTAAGGTTGAGAAGGAGAGTGAACAGCGATGGAGCCCCCTCTGAGGTTATTGTTAGGTGTTCGAGAGGAAGTAGGCCGAATATTTTATAATTTTCCGGAATTTTCCTGCGAAAAAGTTTATTGCTAGCATCGTTTACCCACTCTATAAGACTCTAGATGGATCAGTTAGATTGGTGGTCCTGAACCGATTTCTCACTTATTCCCGCCACAATCTCCTCCTGCTTGATAAAATTCATATGACCTAATAAATTCAATGTTTTCACCAAAGAAGGAATTCCAGCGAACTCAACGTAATTATACAACAGTAAGAATAAGTACTAATAATGACTGGACGTAACGCACCACTAAGCAAACTATGTCTAGACAATGTATATTGACATCTCGAATATCGCACCAACTGAAAAATAAGGCTGTCGGGTGCCCCATATTCGGTTGGAGACCATCATAAACGAGATATCCAGTCGGGACTCCCTTGAAAACTGAATTCATATGCAAACGACAGTAGTTGGCGAAGTAGCAGCATTGTTTCTGGTGTGAGATGGATTGCCCGACTGAGGCTCTTTCATGAGGAAGGCTGCCAGATGAAGTGAACGGGGCCGCTGCATTAGCTGCTTGCTAGTTATACTAAAGTTTAATAACCGATCGATTGGATGGCCATTTGAACACCCAATCAAAATTTACCGTTCTTCTGGCCCGATAGCATTTGTCCTCCCGGTGTACCATAAGTCGTTCAAGCCTTCAGCTGTAGCACCCTTCTGGTGCCCAACTGCCACGCTACCCGAAGGAAGCACGAGGGCTGGGATACTCCCAGGTTGCCCAAGCCTAGACAGGGGAAATCGAGAGGCAGAGGTCGGGTTCGAACCACGGACCTTCCGGTTAGTAAATTCGCGCTCTAAGCACTCAGGCCATCTCACTCTATAAATCAGAGGCATTGACGAGGCAAGCCATATATATATGGTGCATGCTGCACATCTGCGCGCATCGTCCAAACGGGCATGAGGACGGCCTCCACAAACGAGATTCGGAACTGCGCAGATGACCTCTATCGCCTCTACATTGTACAGGACGACGCCGTGGCACCGGAAGGCAGTTGAAAATCCGTCTATCGAGAGTTAAACTTGACTTTGAACCTCTGAGGTCGGATACCAATGGATAGGAGTCAGATGGCATTATAGCAAGGAGTGATCGTTGTTTACAGGTGCCGCCCCCTCCAGAAAACAGTTGCCGGAAAGCAATAGTAAAAAAGTTCGACTTTCCAACGTTAGACTTTTTGAATCGCAAGGCATCAGATCCAAGTCAAGGATGAGAAAATTCAGCTGAATTACAACTATCGTACAATTATTTCACTCAATTTAGAGCCAATTTGCTCCCATTTGTAACGCCGTTGGTTATACCATGTTCGTTTCATTTGGATTTCCTCTANTTTGGATTTCTCTATCTTTTTGGCACAAAATCAACTTCGTCCCCGTAAGAATGAGTAAACTCATAATTATTTCGTGAGTTGTGTGAAAGTCAAAAGCTGCAGCCAATCTGGACTGACGCACGAGAAAAACGTTGGATGGGAAGAGGAAGTTCACATATCAGGTGACCAGATTAACAGATGTCACGCGCTAGCCTGGAGCTATCAGACCACGCCACGTGATTCATCGATTCCTACTGATAGTAACAATGGCCATCGGACAAACAACACGACACACTAAACGGGAGCCAGGGACCCCATATTCGAGTGAAGCTATTGAGAGGGTCACGACTCCTGAGGTTGGACGAATGTAATATTTGAATAACAACCAGCTGTCTTGAGAAAAGAGTGACATAATGCCGCGAGAAAAAGTTTTGAAATCAATCTAATGAAGAAGTTAACACTGCAAACAGCTGTCGCTGGTCTATGCGTCCAGTGACCATGACAGACCTACAATAGGCTTATAAGTTAGGCTGGTGTCGTGCATAATCTTACTGCCCATACTCTTCAGTCTTACGAAGTTAATCGGAATGGTATACAGTCTCCTCTTGTTACACCCTCACCTTCCATGCGCGAAAGACTGTCAGATCAGTAGGTTCCCCATAAACCTTGCCAGGATTTGTTTTTGTCGAAATGACCTGGGTTTAGCGTAGGTGGAACTTTATTAGAAGCAAAATCCCAATTGATATCTGGCCAAAACAGCTCAAAATGTACATGACTGTGCAGTGACCAACAGACGTCAATATAGAGCGAATTCATTTTCCTGGTTTCACTTTATCGATCCGACCAGATATCCGGATTGCGTAGGCGAATCGCAACTTCCTCAGCTTTCGCCAGACACCAAGACGGAACGAACCGCAGAAGACATGTTCTTGGAGACAACAGTGAAAGCAGTTAGAGTTAATCAACAACCTCTATCAGCCGAGTGGACGGTGATGATGCTTTTGTCGATTAAAACAAGTTCATCCTTTTGTTCGCATACATGGCTGCACAACAGCTGATGAAAAGGTATTCTGTCAGCGTGAAATGGTGGTCCATCCTTGAAAAACAGGGACACTGGCTAAGTGGTTCCAAACTACGAACTGCGTGAACCTGCTGGAAAGATTAACCGCAGTGGATCTCTTTGAAACTAAATTCCTTTCTACCATGGCCATTAACTTTCTTCCAAGCCGCGATAGCAATCTTTTCAAAAACAATCCGTCCGGATAATCACCTTTACTAGATATATTTGCGAGCGACTGAAGTCCATAGACGGATTAGACTTGCTATGGCGTCAGCGAACAACTGTATCATTCTGTGATTTAATACAGCGGTCACCATCATCATCGACAGCATGACATTAGTGTTCAACACCGATGCTTCAAAGTGGTGAGGTTGTCGTTTAGTTGGCCAGTAAGTAAATGGTGTTTAAGGTGTTCAGACCGTATTGATATCTCCAGACACTAGTTGTATAAGCTGACTGTTGAAGTGTCCAGACACTAGTTGTATAAGCTGACTGTTGTTCGAGGGTTCCCCCGTGTGATGTTCTCTCTAAAGGGGGACTCGGGAACAATAAAAAACTGGGGGGAATGGTCTTCTGGCGCGAGAATTTACTTATAAAGAGTGAACCCTGGACAGCTGAGATAGCAGAAAGAAGTACAGTGGTGACAGACTTACCGAGCTGATCAAATCAACAGCGTCAGCATCAAATTCTCCAGGGAGTTGAGGTTCACAAGATAGAATCTGATTAGCCACGTCTTGCGGCGTCTCACCGACAAACGGGACTTGGCCCACCAGCATCTCATAGGTTAGCACACCAAGACTCCAAGTGTCCACACTGTTCTCGTAGCTGGACTCGGGATCGATTACTTCTGGAGCTAAATAGTCCAGTGTTCCAAAAGGCGCCGTGCGTCTACGGGAACGGATTACATGCTAAGAAAGTGAAAAGACGGGATCGAACCTGGAGGCCGGTCGATGGACAGCACTGCCAAAATCAGCAATTTTTGTCTCTCCTCGGGATCCTAAGAGAATATTGTCCGGCTTAAGGTCCCGATGAATAACGTCGTTCTGATGGCAGTAGGCAATGGCGCTGGACAATTGGTAAAGGTACTGCAAACGACAAACGGAAAATTATTGCACGGAAAGCAACAGACAAACGTAAGTCCTCATCACTATTTGCCCTGCAAAAACGGATGACTAGAATGGACGCAAATGATAAATCATGATGCCGCCAGAGTAACAGTAGCAGTAACAGTCTACGGACCTTACTCATCATCCGAATTGATTGTATGGCGGGGTGTATGGCTATTTCAGGATTGTCATGCAGAATTATGGTATCTTCGTCTTGACATTCCGAGGAAGATAGTCCGGCTGGAAGTCGAAGACGACTGGATATGAAGGTGTATTGAGGATGTGAACGTAACGCTATGGGTTTCACGCCAGTTAATGAATACGCTCGGGAGCATACAAACTTCACATCAATTCACCTTTAAAATGTCTACGAAAAACCAAGATGCTTCGCAGATCATGTTCAGAATGTCGTCGAGATATCTGGCGAAAAAATCTGCGTTGTCCGAATGATGTAAACGCATAGAACTAATATGTCCGGCCCTAATTTTTCAAATTTTAGCTGGAGTTCCAGTTAAAAAAGCACGATCAGGACGTAATTGAATCGTGCTTTCGCGGAACGGTGCTTTGTTCGACTGTGGAGAAGGGGAAATCTATTTTGGCGGAGGAAATTTGATGGGTTCGCATTGAGAGTATGCGAGATGGCCCAAGTGGTCGGAGCGCGAATTTACTAACCGGAAGGTCCGTGGTTCGAACCCGACCTCTGCCTCTCGACTTCCTCTGTCAAGGCTTGCGCAATCTAGCAGTATCCCAGCTCTCGTGCAACCATCGGGTGGCATGGCAGTTAGGCACCGAAAGATGCTACAGCTGAACGATACGGACGACAACTAAGTAAGGCGAGTTAGATGTCCAAAACGACTCCCACCTGCAGAAAGTTCTACACACCCTCCTAACAGCCCCCATAGTCGAGGTGAGCCTTTTCTGCATGATCTTGGTACACCGTGATGAAATAAAAGCCATTCAGCAGTAGCATTCTCACAGCTATCATGAAACCCGGAAAAAGCACATAAGCTTAATCACTGGCAGGCCCGTCAAGTCTAGACGAGACCTGTCGAAAGGAGATGAATAGGCTGGGAATGTGGACATATCACCCAGCCGTTATGTTATCAGTTGAACTACCTCAGGCTACGGGATACATAGTAGTTCCAAACAATATGCGATCGCCCCTATTGAGGGAAATAATGTCAGTTGAACTAAACGCTCGTGCTTTAAAATAAAAATATGCCAAAAGAACGAAACAATAAGTGTCCTATATGGGGCTTGCCTTCCAAATATGATATCTTTCGATTGCTATAAAAAGTAATAACATCTTTTGACCGGGGTAGGGCGAGAATCGACTGCGTCTCATCTACAAAACCATCGACCCTTAAGGGAATGTGCTTGCAGAAGACTATCACATCGCATGTTTAAAGAGGTGAATATGTGATGTTTGTCAACTCCTCCCTTGGTGTAGTATCTCACGATGAGCGGTAAATAACGTTGAGAAATACAATTATGGGAGTCACCAGCCGAAGAGAAGCTCATGAACTACACAGTTATTCACTTACAAGGTCAGTCTGTTTATCAAGCTGCAATGGTGGCGCCAACCGTCTGCTTTAGCAAATAATAGGAAGTCGAAAGATACGATGGCAAGGAAACAGGGAGTAATGCACCCTAGTATAGTGGGACCGTCAAATGATCCTATTTCAGTCCACCAGCCACACACGTATGATCGGTAGCTTGGCTTCCTCAGGTGAATTGGCACCCAACCCATTCCCACCTGGGTAGCCCCGAAAGTGTGCCAAGTGGAATATACACAGGTCCTTTGGGAACCAATGACATCCTCCATAGTCCTTATCCTGCCTTCAAATGTTGCCCGATTAGCCATTGCTATTTCTTTAGTGCGCTATCATGCGCGACACTTAATTATGGTAAGCTTATGTTATTGTCGCATCAAACCAATAGATTGTTTCCTAGTAGACCACCGGGTTCTGAACACAGGTCAACCTGTGACCAACATTTCGACGACCGACATTCCCGGTGGTCTGTGACTAGCGTGGTATTTATAATAGAAATGTAATGTAATGTAACGTAATGTAATAATAGTAATGTGGATCTATTGCATAGATGTCACAATACAAATCAAACCTTTGTGGGTTTTTTTTAATACGAATACAACACAGGACAGAGATGTTCCCGAGGCACTGTGCCATTAATTGCTCGCAAAAGCTCCGCATCTCCCAAATACTTGTCTGGATCAGGTGGAATCATTAATCACACAAACTGCACTACAGATCTCATGCAGCATGACTAAATATTATACCACTGAGGCACGATTCGACGGCGGCTCTACCGAACCCAAACTCTGTAGCAGAACCTTTGTCATGACTAGCTAGACTTTGTGTTGCTGTTAGGTTGCCAAAAAGGAGCGAAAGGCCTCAGGGTATCCGCGGGTGGGGTGTGGAGATAGACATAGGCTCTGTTATGTACGATGTATTCCCGAAACTCTAGTGACACTGGTCCTACTAGGCTGAACGATCGAAAGATAGCTCCATAACCTAGCTTCCAACTTCCTGATTGTCTAACTTAGGGGATGGGTTACGCCCTGAATCCCAACCAGAAAGGACAAAAACATGAATCAAACCAAGTAGGCTGGGCGGATGGGATTATGCTCGACATCCAATAGCCACTGTGACGACGTAAATGTACTGCTTCCCTGAAGGTTACACTTGGGTGTGTGAAGAAAGTAGAATTAATCACGAAACACAGAACATATCACCTGTATCATCAACATGCTTGACAGCAAAAGGACACTCGTATCAAATTCTCACGGAACTCCATGAACATGAACATTCCTATAACCACGGATTTGTTAATTCCACGGGGCTTGTAATTGATGTGCCTTCGGAGCGCATACTGTGGCGAACATCAAAATACCATCTCGATTCCTAAAGTTCCATTTTTATCTGTCCGGTATTCTCGACCAGTCATGTAGTTTTAGGAACATCAGTATGGCAATGGAATCCTCTCCAGCCTCAGGAGTGACCAAGTGTATATCACTACTCAAGCAGAATCGTGCGCCTCTTCCTGACGACCTTCCAGCTGCTTTTTTTGAGGATGACGATGAAGTCCTGAGTCAATACCTATCTAGGTTATTTGCCTCTATCTGAAAAAAGGGACTATTCCAGACAACCCGGAAGAGCCGAGAATAGCGTCCATTTCCAAAATACGTACTCGCGATGAATATGAAAACCACAGAGGTATCAGCTTTATTCCCGTTTTAAGGTTTCTGGCACCATCCATGCTTCAACATATGGCGGTGTGCGAACCCTTGACCCATGAGCATCAAGCGGTATTTCAACCAAGTATAGGTTGTACCGACGACTGTCAGGCTTTGTAGCAATGCCATATGTGCAAACGATCCACAATCCTGATACTCCTTGACTTCAAGGGTGCGTTCTAGTCTGCCGATCGGTCAGTGCTGTTAACTACACTTCCTCAACGGGGTGTTCCCCAAATGCTTGTGGACATAATGCGATCCCTATATTTACATATTTCTGGGTGTGTGCGAGTGTACGATGAGCTATACGAAAGATTTTCTACAAAAAATGGTGTCTGACAAGGATTTCCATTTTATCCGTTCTTGCTCAACTTCGGCGGTAATGAAACAGAGACGAACACTGGGAGATCTTCGAAACCCCGGTGTTCTAATCACTGCTGGTGAGGACTTGTCGACCTAAAGTACGCAGACAACATCGCCCACATCTCTGAGGACGAAGGTGCAGCACAAGCTCTGTTGAAGAAACTAACCACCACCATACCATACCTTCAAAGTACAAAGTCACGCTTCATAAAATGCAGTCTCTGAGTATACCCCCTTACAATTCAAGGAGAACTCCTAGAGGTTGTGGGGAATTTTACATGCCTTGGTATAGCTTTGACAGAAGTGTCTGATAAAATCAGTGCACGAACCTCAAAGGCTCACTAATTCGCGTCACTTGCAGCGTCAAAATATATATCACTGGGTCTCAAGGGTCGTGTGTACCAGGCAACAGTGAGGGTTGTATTGTGGTGGGGTCACAGATGACGTAAGGCGTCTTCGGGCTTCCGGTCACCGATGCCCGAGAAGCGCTGCTGGCGTCGGATAGCTTCAACGGATGCATAACAAAGTAATTAAAAAACGAGTATTTGGTTGTGTAGCGGATACTTCGGTCGCGGAAAACATCCAGTATAATCAGCTTTGCAATAACCACAGAAACATTGCCTGCCGAGACGAGTTTTCTTGTCTCCTTCAGAATGACGCAAACCGTGACATCTAAAACGGATGTCCAGGCTGAGTGGTGTGAATAAGATTAGGAAGAGTTTAGGAGTGTTGGTGCGGCACACCTTGCAGGATGAGGTCCTCCAGACCCCCCACCTCCGCGCTCAGCTGGAGGAATTGCGAGAAACGGTGCCTGAGCGATAGCAGTAGCATTCCTGTTGTCAGTTTATTTCCAAATTCTGATCGGGTGCTTCATTTTGCTGTTCCTGATGGTGATGCTTTCCAGTGCAGTCTGCGATCGAAATTGACCGCTCCAGCTTTCTTTGTCACATGGTTTCTGTATTTCGCTCCTCTACCATAGCCGAGTCACGGAGCTAAAGCACAGAACAAGGAGTCAAAATTCTGTGCCTATTAGGTAGACGTCGTATTGGCCGTCAATATCCACCGTCAGTAACATCAGATAAAAAACACGGTCGTTTATGGTATCAGCTTCTGGTGCACAGTGAAGTAACAAAACCAGAAGTGAGATAACGTCAGGTTGCTTGATAACCACAATCGAAGGCCATTACTGGGTTCGAACCCTGAGCCGTATTGGGCTGATGAGCTACCACTGATTCCCAAAATTTGTTAGACGGATGATATATATTACGGAGGACCCTCTATGGCACCCCTCGCTTATATCTGATTCGTGGTATTGGAGGAGAGAACTGAGGCGTCAAGCAGATGAGGGACAAACATACACTGCGGATATCTGGGCTATTAGCATTCTGAATATGGCGCGGGATAGTTCAGTGGTTAAAGCGAGAATTTACTGACTGGAAGATTCGTGGTTCTGATCCGACTTCTGCCTCTGGATTTCCCTGTCTAGACTTGGGCAACCTGACAGTATCCCAGTCCTCGGGCTTCTTCCGGGTGGCATGGCAGTAAGGCACCGAAAGGGTGTTCTGAGGATAATCTTTTCCTTATTGTTCTCAATCTGAGACACAGGCGCTCTAATGTTTTATTCTTCTTATGGGCTTCCTGATGTCAACCGATGCCGACGATTCCGATTTCACGGAATACCCGCAAAACAATGATCTCCACAGAATCCTTCAAGCACACTGATGATTGTCTTGGAAGTGAAAGGAGTCATCACGCTGAAAGCTTTGCGGAAAGTCACAGAGACCGTGCAGTCCATTGTCACTTATCAAAGGCCTAACTTTTACACTTTCTACGTTGATGAACGGAGGCGCTGGTCGGCGGGTGCGTTTTTCCGTAAAATATTGCACTCCTAGGTTTCATTCGTGGAAAACGCAGTTCAGAGCAAGAAGTACCATGTGGCACCACCACTGATAGAAAAGTTGGAAAGGAATCAGCATGTGACTGAGTAAAGCGATATCGCTCAAACAAACATCACTATAAATACCAATTGCAGTGTTGACCACATATTCATAAATGCCGCAGCCAGGTGGCCCTTCGGGGATGGTGTTAAGGAAGATGTAAGTAAAGAAGTTGTGGCCTCCCTGCGTACGCTCACAAGAGCAAGGCATTGCTCGACTACAAGTGGATAGACCGGTCCACTGCAGAAAGACGGAGCAAGTTAACCATATTCTTATTCTGGGCCAAGTCACAACAAACCGGAAATGAAATGTCCCTTCTGTTTTTGGGATGCTGGTGGCTGCGCGATTCTGTGGAATACATACCCAAATGACTAGTTTAAATGATTGACCTCCTGCCCTCGCGCGATCATCCTGGTGAGTCCAAACTAAATGGAGGAAAGCCCTGGGCTCGAGTTTCGCTCTTATTAGAGCTCATCAGCAGTGCATATCCAATAGCCGTGTTGGGTTTTAAACTCCGTAAACCTGACATGTGGGGCGATATTCATCAAAGGATGCACTAGACTGCACCCTTGACCATGCAGGTGCTCTGCCCGTAAAATTGAAGGCAGCCACACCTTTGTAATGTACTACTCATAAGGTTGCTGAAAATCCATCGACCTTTACATTACAAAGATATACATGTATCGCGATATTTCAAATGTCGTAGCGACTGAAACATGAGGCGGCCTGGTGCAGCACATTCAGTTGCCTGAGAACATCATAAACAAGAGATTCAGCTGGGTTCCAGGTGAGTCTCTCGAAAGAACCAAGTTGGTTGCCAAATGAGTGTATATTCGCAGTCAGTCACAAGTCTATTAGAATGGTAACCGCAGACAACTGGGGCGTCGACAACTAAATGAAAGAAAAGCACTGCCACGAAGGAACCTGACCTTACCGTGGCGTGGCGGTTTGTGCAACTCGGCGACCGATTGAGCTATACTAAGGGTGTCTGCGCGACACTCACAGTCTCCCATAACAAGTTGCTCAATGGGTAGAGATCTGAAGAACAGTCTCATGGCCCTCCAGGTTAAGGGTTGGAACATGTGTGGCGAAGTGTTCCGTAAATCGGATAATGTACTTGCATTTCCAGCCCAACACCGCCGGCTTGCGGCTAGGCTTTTGAGCCAAAGGGTTTGGTTGAGGACCCTGATCGCCCCCCTGTCTGGCAGTCCTGGCAGTATCCCAGCCCTCGTACAGCCATGACATTTACAAATGACAATACTGTGCGGACATCTTGTGACCGTCATGCGGATTGGCCAAGAACCGCTGTATCACTTGATGAAATTTGTTAAGGTTTTTACAAAATTCCAACCGTCTTAATGTTACGGTTTTCGCGAACGTGACCTACCAAGAGAAAATCACATTTGGCGAAATCTTTCCCGATTGTGGTCATAATTACATGTGAGTTACGAATGTGTTAGATTCATAAAATTGAAAGTGGTCAGTGGAATCAAGTCTGGGAAAATGGAGGTTTCAGTATGGCGAAACCATCAGTGAATAAAAGTTGAAAAACAGGACAGGCTGAGATGAGCATAAACGTCTTATAATGGCAAAACATTGACTAGGGCTCCAACTGCAGAACTGAAAGAGACAATTTAACCATTTTTGCTAGACTAGGTTAAATTCAAATAGGCAGCAAAACCATGGGCATCTTTTGACCTACCGTGGCTGTACGGGTGTTGTTAAAGTGGTGAAATCTGGCCAGTTCTTTGGACAGCTCACCCTTCGGTACATACTCCAGAATCAAGTATATCCGCTTGGCATCATAAAAGTAACTGTACAGCTGAACCAAACCAGGATGCCTACACAGCTTCTGACTAAAAAACAAATTTGTCTACCTCAGATGCGACTGGATCTCGATCTCCCTCTGAATTTGTTGCATAGCTTCTTGGGAAACGATTTCGCTTTTCACCATCATCTTCGGCCTAATCAAGCTAAAACACATAATACCTTGAGTGCAACCACAAAGCGGCTTTCTTTTTCACGTGCAAGGTACACAGATCCGAAACAACCCTCACCGAGCTTCTTTCCGATATCAAGATCCTTCAAAGACCATTTACGGCAACTGCGTCTGAACCACGCAGTTCCATATGACGTGCATTGATTACCTTGGAAGGGTGCATGACCTGTCCCTAGACACCCCCGAAGGGTGGCGGTTCATTCTCACGGAGTCATCGACTACAGAATGCCCGTTCTGGGAGAATTCAGACATTCGGATAAGACGTCCGGTTTTCGAGAAACCTCCAGGAAAGGAATTTTGAAAAATCGCCAAGGATGTTTCATTTACTATTCCGCGGCAAAGCAAGCAAGTTAGATCGTTGCCCCAAATTCAACTACGGCTGATCGCATGGAAGGATGGCTGTAAGCGACAAAAATCGTCGACGTTCTTACACCCTTCAGGTTCAGCAATCTAGATGCCTGAAGATTCAGTTTGCCGCGCAATTTGAATTTTTCCCTCGGTTAGGATTCACGGATTCATTGGTTGATACACAGGATCGACGCTTTTGACCAAGTATCCCGGGTCGCTTTTGTTCTTGTCAGTCAGTGGCTGTCGTTCACCTGAAAGGCACAAGTGAAAAAAGGTGTAGCACTGCTCTTTATGTTCTCAGCGCGGGGCAGTATGTTTGCCAGCGCGAGGATTCGCATAAATAAATGTCTAATATTGCTTTAAAGTGGGCTCTAGAAGGAGTGTGGACGACCGTCAGAGGAAGTCACGAGATAAAGTGGAGGTGGAGACGCGATATTTCGAATGGTGAGAACATGGCAAGTTTAGTCTCAAAAATATGGTGTAACCTGAGAACAAGCAGATTCACTGGTTGCGCTGTTGTAGGAAAGTTAAGTGCTGGGGGTTAGGTGGATGAGGACGCGAACGTGGTCGGATTCGAACGAGAAGTTTAACAGGTTGGACTGAATGTCGTGGTGGTGGTTGGAGTCAATGAATCGCATAGGCAAGTGCGCTCGTTTTGGAGGAGGAATGGAACATTTGCGGGTGTGCTATAAGCTGTCAGCTAACCAGGTCGTCCAAAACGGGTACTTCCGAAGTTCAAAGCTTGGGAAAATGATGGGATGGGGGGAGATTCGAAAAACAAGGTGAATTTTTGGGGATATAAAATGGGATAATATGCATTGATAAACACAACGTAAAAACTTGACGTCTGCTGTAATTAGGGTGATGACAAGTGATTATGGAGTAGGAAATAGATAAATTTGTACTTAGGAGGCTAGCGATTAAGGGATGAGTTTGCTAACATGCGATATTATATTACAAGGGATCTAGTAAAAGCTGATAAAAGCGCGTAGAGGTGTGGTATGGGAATCAGCTGCATAAAGGCTGGTCGGAGTGGACTTCTAAGATCTGGTGTATATTACACGAGTTGAGTTATACCAGGAGAGAATGTGTGCAAGAGAAATAGTCACTTGTCCCCGAAGCACTGCTATCAGCTCTAATCTGTAGATGGTGCATAGCAAGTATCTA
>NW_008751778.1:1125221-1130952 GCF_000715545.1 Opisthorchis viverrini
CGGATTCGAAGGAGAAGTTTAACAGGTTGGACTGAATGTCGTGGTGGTGGTTGGAGTCAATAAATCGCATAGGCAAGTGCGCTCGTTTTGGAGGAGGAATGGAACATTTGCGGGTGTGCTATAAGCTGTCAGCTAACCAGGTCGTCCAAAACGGGTACTTCCGAAGTTCAAAGCTTGGGAAAATGATGGGATGGGGGGAGATTCGAAAAACAAGGTGAATTTTTGGGGATATAAAATGGGATAATATGCATTAATAAACACAACGTAAAAACTTGGCGTCTGCTGTAATTAGGGTGATGACAAGTGATTATGGAGTAGGAAATAGATAAATTTGTACTTAGGAGGCTAGCGATTAAGGGATATATGTGATATGATATGATATTACATTGCAAGGGGTCTAGTAAAAGCCGATAAAAGTGCGTAGAGGCTGGTATGGGTGACAGACGCATTAATGCTGGCGGGAGTGGATTCCTAAAATAACTGGCTGATCTGGTGTTTATTACATGGGTTGGGTTATACAAGGAGAGAAAGTGTGTGCAAGAGAAATAGACACTAGTCCCCGAAGCACTGCCACCAGCCCTAATCTGTAGATGGTGCATAGCAAGTATCTACCACTAGTCAGTGTCTATCACTGAGAGTGGTGAGTAGATGTATTCTCTGTTTGGATGACGAAATGGGCTTTGGTGCGGTGTAGCATCTGGTGTGACGAAAGTAGACACAACTATACTCGCCGATGTAGGCCATGGGCACTTGCAGAGTAACTTTGGCCTGTCCCAAGTGAGCATTTTTATTGTTATTTTTACAGATGAGAGGCCAGTTTATTCATCTGTGGTTTATGGCATTGCCAGTTGCATAACTCAACCGAGGCAAGCCCAAAACCAGCAGCAAAAAACGGAAGTCAGCAATACTTTTTTTGATTTCCTGAATTTAAAGGCCAGACTCAGAACCACCGGCGATGGGCGATGCACCCGTGCTACTGGAGGAGTGGCGGGTATACGAACGCACCATGGTGCAACGTAACAGGGCGGCCTTTCCTGCAGGGATTACCCGTCCACCACACGAGGTTTTCTTCCCTCGTGCATGCTACCAGATCTGCTAGGTGGAAAGCCATCCAAGTAGTCATAAGTGCGGTTTGTGCCTTAATAAATACTCCAGCTACCATTTTTGGTCGGGGGAAAGTAAGACCAGCAAAGACAGCTCAATCATTTCGAACAGGCAAACAGCATACAGACGCTAGTAGAGGGAAGCCGTGGAGGAGGAGTGAAATGGCAGTTGTCAATGAGACTGTGGGACTAGAATGTTGATACTCACGGCGATTGCACTATGGCTAAACGGCCTCGGGGTGGGCTGTCATGTTGAGCAGAAGCGTTCCGCGATGTTGTGTGTGGGAGTGTTTCGTGGGGCAAATCATCAAATGGATATATCTATGAGCGCAGAATGCGCTCTGATAATGAGATGAAGAAATAAATCGACTTTGGTTTGTTTTTTATCAGTTAGATTTACACTGAAAGCACCAGTTACTGGACAGAGCTAATAGAGAAATCCAGGGTGAGGACTGGACTGGGACGAGGCATAAGTTGCCTGGGGAAATAGAAAACAACCAGGCCTGTACACAGCATAATTAGAATTAGAGGTGATTAACTCGTACAGTGATTTGGGGGAAGAAATAGCTACTTTTGTTTTGCTTTTTGTCAGTAGAGTTTGGACGAGAACAATAGACGCTACACAGAGTTTATGGAGTTGTCCGGGGTATGAACTAGCTTAGTACGAGGTGTAAGCTGGTACGGAAAAAAGATACGAATAAAGAAAACAACCAGGCCAGTAACGCTGCATATTTATATGAAGTTGGCATTTAAGCCCTTTATTAGCTTAAAGCGGGTCAAGAGAATGGGAGGAAACGATAACAGGATCCTCTACTTGCCCACTAACTGTAACGTCGCTAAACTCATATGCGCACTGGACCCGATTCGTAGAGGAGGTGAGAGGGTAATTGAGTAGTGAGGCGGCAGCAATTTCATTGATGAGGAATTTGTCTACATACTGAGAAAAAGCATGGCGATGCGTGATGCTTCGCAGCTGCTCAGGAAGGCTGTTCCAGATGCGAGCGTAATAAACTAGAAAGAATTAGTGGTGTAGGTTTGTACGAGCTGGGGGACACACTAGGATATTGCACGAGTTGCGGGATCCGTAGCGAGGTTGTGAGTTTATGCTTTGTCTAGCCCCTGCTATAAAGGCTTTTTTATGCAGCAAACGGTGCAAGAGAGCTAGATTCAATTTTAACCGCCTGAGCCATAGTGGTTCAAGGCCTAGGATTTGAGAGCGGGAGCGGTAAGCGAGAGGGTTTGACCGAGGTGAGAGTATTTCATAAATGAGCGTTGGATGCTTTCAATTGCGAGTCTGGAACTTTGGGTCTTGAGGGAGGAGAATGCGGGACAGAATTCCACGATTAGTTGTACGGATAGCTTAAAGATTGCAACCATCGGGTCTGGAAGGTTGTAGGAACGCAGTATTAATATACTGAGCCTGCGCGCTCGCCAGCTCGTCGTATTTTATTTTCAGAGGCTTTGAATAGCTTATCATGTCGAGGGATACCAGGGTAAAAACTCCTAATGGGAGAGGCAAGGTAGAGAGAGGTCAATAGGTTTTGGTAGAAGAGATCACAAATTCGTTGTGTCTGACGGGAGAAAGAGGTCGTCCTAGTCCCGTGAGGCCAGCCGGGACGAAAAGCCACCAAACGTCCGGAGTCAGGACGTGAAAGAAAGATGGACTCGGGGGAACAGCTTCACTAAACCTGACTGCGTTACATGGAACAACGCAGTGATCGCTACCTGGAAAACATGGACCAACTGCAGTCGTAGCCAGATGACCCTTATTTGAAAATATTAGATTTAAGGTGTGTTGGCCACGGATGGGGCTGCGTACAGTCTCGGACCTATCCTCTACACTAAGTTGGGCAAGAACGGAAGCGTAACGAGTAGGGCCCAGAGTGGGAGAGCAGGTAGATAAATACTGCCTACTAGTGTAACGGTGGTACTACTGATGGGGAGGCACGCGAGTAGTATGTATTGTTCGGAGAATTTCGCTTTGCGTCAATTTTAGATGGATACAGCCTACTAGTACACGTCACTTGGTCTGTTCTATGGAGATCCAGGTAGTTTCTGGAATCCCTTCTAGGCTGGGATCATCAAGGGGGCCGCACGAAATTCCGATTTGGATTAGATGGCGCAGCCTCCACCCCTTGAGTTCCTCCTGNAAGTCGTTTATTAGCTTAAAGCGGGTCAAGAGAATGGGAGGAAACGATAACAGGATCCTCTACTTGCCCACTAACTGTAACGTCGCTAAACTCATATGCGCACTGGACCTGTTTCGTAGAGGAGGTCAGAGGGTAGTCGAGTATTAAGTAAGGCGGCAGCAGTTTCACAGGTAAGGAATTTGTCCACGGACTGAGAAAAAGTGTGATGAGGCGTGATGCTTCGGAGCTGCTCAGGAAGGCTGTTCCAGATGCGAGCATAATAAACTAGAAAGAAGTGTTGTCGTAGATTTGTACGAGCTGGGGGACACACTAAGAGATTGCAGGAGTAACGGAGTCTGTAGCGAGGTTGAGAGGTTTGCTCGGACTAGCCTCTGACATAAAGTCGCTCTTATATTGCAAACTCTGTATGAATTCTAGATCCAAATTTAACCGTCTGAGCCATAGTGATTCTAGGCCAAGGACTTGACAGTGGGAGTGGTATTAGAGGGGGTTTCTCGGAGGAAAATTCTTTTCGTAAATGAGCATTTGACGCTTTGAATTGCGAGTCTGCAAATTTGGGTGTAGAGGGAGGAGAACGCGGAACATAATTCCACGATTGGTTATACGCATAGCTTAAATATTGCGACCTCCCTGTCGGGAATGTGGCAGGATTGCAGTTTTAAATCCTGAGCCCGCGCGCTCTTGCAACCTGAAATTGCACCTGGTGGGAAAGGCTAAATGTACAGTGGTATCTGAGGCTGAGATCATTGATCGCTGTGGAATGAGTAATAGGATTTTCACTAATTGTGAAAGCGTCAGCCGGGAGAGAGCAGCGGCAGGAGATTATACAGGATTTTGTGGAGGAGAATCTTAGATTAGACGCGTTTGACCAGCGAGTCAGTGAATCTAGGTCTTGCTTAATCTGGTGAAAGGCAGGGGTTTTTGCAGAGATGGGGAATATGTACGCAATTTTTATATCGTCCGCGAAGAGGAAGGCCTTACCGTGGGATATGGCGCCGAAGACGTCATTGATGTACAGCAGGAAAAGGATGGGGCCTAGCACGCTTCCTTGGATGACTCTGCTAGTGATCGGTAGTGGAGATGATTGCATGTCCCAGATTTGCGTTATTTGCAAACCACTGAAATAAGTTTCCCATGATACCAATGGTGCTACGTTTGTGTAGCAGGGAGGCGCGGGGGACCTGGTCGAAGGCTTTTTGGATGTCCAGATAGACTGCTACAATGGAGTATCCAGCGTCTTAAGCTGCAGTGACGGTTCCAAAGAAGTGAAGCTGGCAGCCATTTACGGATCTTCGAGATAGAAATCCCTACTGTCGATCATCTATGGCGTTTGTAGCTAGGAGAGACCTGATTAACGGACCTTTGACCAGACGTTCGAGGGTTCGCATCATCCATATTTGATGGTGGATACGTCGGTAATTAAAAGCCGCTTGCCTGGATCCGGATTTGAAATGGGGGCAAACAACATATTGTTTCCATTGAGAGGGGACGATTCCATATTTGACTGAGTGAGTAAAATGATTTAGGACGTGGGTTTTGTCATCTTGACCGCCGTATCCCAGGACACGCTCTTAATGAGAGAGGCAAGGTAGAGAGAGGTCAATGGGTTTTGGTAGAAGATATCACAAATCGGTTGTGTGTGTACGACGAGAGAAAGAAGTCGTTCCAGTCCTGGGAGGCCAGCAGGGATGAAGAAGCCAGCAAAATGTCCGGAATCAGGAAGTGAAAGAAAGATGGACTCGGGGGAACAGCTTCGCTAAACCTGACTGCGTTACATGAAACGAGGCAGTGATCGCTACCTGGAAAGCATGGACCAACTGCACTCGTAGCCAGATGACCCTCGTTTGAAAATATTATGTCTAAGGTGTGTTGGACACGAGTGTGGCTGCGTACAGTCTGAGACCAATCCTCTACACTAAGTTGGGCAAGCAGTGAGGCGTAAAGATTAGGGCCCAGGCTGGGAAACCAGGAAATATCCGGTAGGTTGAAGTCACCCAGCACGAATTTGGATGAATGAGGAAGGGCATGTGCAGTGGAGATAATAGGGGACAAGTCAGTTATAGAAGCCGGGGAGGGGACGGTGGTAGATAGATATAGCCTACTAGTACAGGTCGCTTGGTCTGTTCTGTCGAGATCCAGGTAGTTTCTGGAATCCATTCTAGGCTGGGATCATCAAGGGGGTTGCACGAAGTTCCGATTTGGAGTATATGTCGCAGCCTCCACCCCTTGAGTTCCTCCTGTCAGATCGGTGAAGATTATAACCAGGGATTGAAACTACCGTGTCTGGAGTACCAACCGAGAGCCATGTTTCGATCACACAAATCAGACTTGGCTGTGCAACAGCAATAATTGCACGGAGAGTATGGATTTTTGGCAGCAGTGAGTGGGCTTTAAAGAGCATAACTGATAGGTCCATTTGTGAGCACACCATACTAAGTGGGAATTTGGTAACTTCGTTTACGGTGGAGTTCGGTACTG
>NW_008751778.1:1131350-1136628 GCF_000715545.1 Opisthorchis viverrini
TGAGGTTTCATCAAACTCGCGGTACGCTTGGTTTGGTGTATTTGTCACGTAGTTATGGGGAGGCCGAAGCAAGGTGCGGTTATCTTGATAACAACGAGGGGTGGATTCTCGAGGGCGTGTTTGGGGATGTTTTACGTATTGCGGCCTTGACAGTAGATATTTGAGTCCGAGGGCGTATTTTGGCCGAGGTGTAATGCGGAGAGACAGCAGGTCAGGGGGTCTGTGACAGGAACGAGTGCTGTCAACGTCTTCTGTAGTCATTGCTTTGGCTGGGCGAAGTGCCCCGTCAGTCAACTCAGTGCCAGGAGAGTTCTACTGGGCTGATGGAGACATTTGTAGTTTTCATGGATGGTGAAGCATAGAGTCAATTTGTAGAAGCGATAAGGGGCTCAGGGTCCTGTAAGGCCATGAAGTCAGAAGATTCTGAGAGGTCTGGTGTGTGTCCAGTGCTCGGAGCAGTCAATGAGCCTTTAGAGCAATTATGTAGCGTGGGAGTGTCGAAGTGCGCACTGGCAGTTGGTGGTGCAACAAGTGTAGGTACAACATCATGCGGAATCGCCATCAACTATCTCTCCCGTGCGTACAAAGCGGCTCACAGCCAGAAGACCAAGCTTCCATACACTTCACATTTTGAGGCCGTGAAAGACAGTACTCCTGCGAACTATACAGTCGATTGCATGTCTCCTAGATCCTGACGCAAAATGAGATCTTACTAACCTGGGAGAAGCGCTTATTCTCACTGACCCGGTTGCGCCGGAGAATTGTTGCTATCCTGTCTCATTTAACCACTTGTTTTCATCCCCGGTAGACGGCAAGGTTTTCTTTCTATGGATAATAATGCACATTATCCCATTTGATGTCCCCTCAAACACATCGTGCTTCATTAATCCCATTCCATCCCCTCCTCCTCATGAACTTTGAACTTGGGCAATACCTGGTTCGGACGACCTGGCTGGCTGTTATCCACTCAACCTGGCCTAGGATATACATCCACAGGATCCCCAAACGGACCCAAAATCCTTCGATCCTATATCGGCTTCGTTCTACCTTATTTCCTTAGCCAGCCTGAAAAGGGTGCCGCTGTTCAAATAATCGCACACCCTGTTACGGCGATCTGCTTTCTGAACTTGGTTGACTCGCGCCAACCCAAGAAAAGGACCGAAAATCCGTTTTCTGGATTGCTAAGATTGCAAAGTTTTCTATTGCAGATACCGTAGGAATTATCAACTTAGGCGGCATAGTCACCAGGTTGAGGATAACGCGCAACTCACTTCGCCTAAACATCGATATCGTCACAACGAAACAGATATCGACGGCGAGCAACCGCTGAAATCACAATGTCCGACCAAAGTCCGCAAGGGTTATAAAATAGTTCAGTAAAACAAGAAGGTTTCAGTTCATCTGGCCAAGGGGACTAAATATAAGGATTGGCTGCCACACGTGGATGAGAACGGGAGCACTTCGTTGGTAAGCTGCCTTCTACACCCACACCATGTGACACAACCCATTTCCTACCCCCCCCACAACCCCCGCCTGTCATGCTTTTATTCTGACCGCAACATTATGATCATGCCTAACGGTATGCAACCCACAAGTTGGGAATAAACATTATTATTATTATTATTATTATTATTATTATTATTCAGGACTAGTGTATCTACGCGTCTTTCGGTAGCTCCAGCGATAGTTCTCATTTTGACATATGCGCAACCAACATCGCGACATCATATCTTTCTCTTCGAGCATGGTTATATTTATTAAGCGCAACGACAATGCCGAAAAATTAGGCCATCCATTGATCTTCCTCATGGTCACCCTACGCGGTGTCGCTTACTGTGGCTATCTGTCGTGAATTATATGTCAATACCAATGCGCGACGCCTTTTTAAAGGGCCTTAATTAAGCTTGATAGTCTAATCCAACTACCAACGACGAGCCTTATTCATCACAAGAGTAGGTATCGCAGATCCGTCATGTCCGCGCCAAGAATTGTGCAAAATCTACTGGCAAGTGTTTCCGGATATTTACTGCACCCGCGAAGCCTTTCAGTTTTCCGCGGTGTCACTTTCATTCGACGAGGAATCTGGGATAAAATATTTGTAGGATTCCATCTTCTTGACACCCTTGTAACCAGTGTTCAGCTCTACCACATTTATAAAGGCAAGATTATTGGTTGCCTGACAAGTCCCATTGTTGATAACGAAGCAGGTATATGTACACTGGGGCTGCGACGCCTATATTCAGCGATAGCAAAAATTACTAGACGTCACGTGGTTGAATCTAAAGCGGGGCATATACAAAACAGTCGTACGATCGGGTAGTGGACTTGATCCCTGTGATTCAGGGACCTCTTCAAATATGTACCCATGGGTGTTGACGTAGCGAGGATCTAGTGGGAAGTAGGGTTCATGTTGTTAAGTACGCCCACAAATATGTCCCATGGGTGTTGACTTAGCGAGGATCTAGTGGGAAGAAGGGTTCATGTTGTTAAGTACGCTCATTCAAAGTACCATTTCTTACTCTGACTCCGCTGTTGCCTCCGATACCGATACTATGTAGCTCAACAGAAACAACGACTGCGTCGCCTTTGCCGTAACTTGGAATCATCTCAAGTCAACCGCACTAGCCTATTTTTGAACTATGAGCTCCTTTCGTGGACGTGGATTGTTGACATTTGAGGTTGCGTTTGGAAGCCGACCCTTCGGTAGATTACATTATCTGTCAGTCCGGCTAAAAATCGCTTCTACATCCCAGATATACCTAGCAAATCGAAAGTCGCTCACAGTTTCAGGTACCCTCTATACCTTTGCCGTGGCGCACAATTTAGCCAACGCCAGTCCCTCTTATTCACACATGGCCATAACCGTTCTCATCAACCACATAACTCCATGCACCGTAACACCAATCTGAGCACTAAATGGGTGCTTTTTGAAATCGAGTACAGTAGCCCCATTCTGGAAGTTAAAATTGTGTCCAGATTTAGAGGCTCGCAATTTTGTGCGCGTTGCTTGCTGATGAAAGTTTTTGCCTTAAATACGGCTATCTCCCCAGTGATAGTGTACCCAACCATTCTAGAGGCAAAACCCATAGCATCTTCCGAAGCACTGTCAAAATGGCTCACGCGCCGTGCAGGCCCCAGAACTCTTGGATGGCACAACATGGAGGCTGTACGGGTTTTCTACACAGTGAACGATACAGCACGCTATGTGGCTTGCTGATTTCTATGGATACTTTGCACCACTGCTGACATTTATCTACAAGTTGCAACAAAATTCGGAAGAGAAACTGAAGCATACTGGGGACGTAATCGCTCATATTTGTGCACGTTTGCGTTCCTGGGAAGGGCCTCTTGCTGTAGAAGTACCGTGTTGAATTTGAAAAGCCTATTGTATACAAAATGACCGGTTTTCAACGATTCATATTTTATCCGACGGGAGATACCCATCACAATAGGATGGAATGGGTCCCCATGAGACGGAAGTGAGGCTATAGAATGCACAGAGATCATTGTAACGCAGAGATAGTTGCCCGCATTGTAAGAGATGCTGGTGTGTTATCTCCGGGCGAGAGACAAACACTGGGTCACTCCAGCTGGAGGTTTTGGTAAAACATCCGTGCGCAAAGGAGACTCAAAATTTCAATCTAATGGTGTCAGACTGTTTTACTGGCACCAGAGCAATGATAATCGAAGTGCCGATGTTTCTATGTGGGTTGGAAAATAACGAGGTATTTAATCCCGCCCTTTTTTCCCATAACACCGTTGTCCCCTTATTTTCACACACCTCATAGATTTGGGATAAACAAATCGAACCTCAACTACCACGGATTTTATAGTCCTTGAGATCACACATGTACCAGACATATTCAGTTAATATTTTCCGGACATTCTGACGGTTCAAGTCGATCACGAGATAGCTTTCATGGTTCCTGAAGAATTCCTTGAAAATAGTCACACACAACGGGCTTATTGTAGACGGCCTTCCTACAGCTAGTCATCCTGAAATGCGTCGACTTTTCTCAGGAGCTACAACTATTCTGGCCTGGCGATATCAACAGAGTTGAGGATTCTGATTGATCGGATTATATTTCTCATCATACTATCCAGTCCAGGTCCACTGAAACTCTGCTAACATACTACCCCATCTAAGTGACGGATAGCGCCAATCCTATGGTGGATTGCCATCATTCCTGAGAACGGATGTTCTCAATCTGAATGTTGGAATCCCCTAGAACCTTGTCTGGTTGCACGAAAGCTTACAGGAGTGGGTTTGTCCCGTTGCACGTTAGCCTGTGGCCCTGGGCCCCACACCGTCCGGCGAGTCGTGCGAGAACAGGGTAAACTGTGGGGGAAGCAGCATGCAACGATAAAACAGTGTGGATTAGTGGTGTAGCTACGAAATGTGGCAGACACAGTAATAGAGTGCGACACGAGACCTCCGGTAAATGTGTGTTGGGAATCAAGCAGAAGAGCAGTATTGAGGGATCCTTCTTTCCATCTGAGATGATGTTTGATGCTGAAGACAGGATTTCGACTAGAAGTTCATTGCAATTTCATAGACTTGGTCGGACGAGACCCTTTTCACTCTAAGTTTTGTGTATTTTGTGACCGATCGATTTTGAACTTATGTTCAACTACTTTCGCTGGATCAAGGCGTTCCTATCAGACACATCATTCCGAGTGAGAATAGGCTCGGCCTACTCTTCTCCAGCGCCGGTCTCCATTGGAGTTCCTCAGGGCTCCGTTCTGGGACCACTCCTGTTTCTGATCTACGTGAACGACCTCCCAGGTGTTCTTGCAAGTCCATGTCTACTTTTTGCGGACGACTTGAAATCCTGGAGTTTCAATGCCAGTGCCCTCCAAATGCATGTAGACGCTGGAAAGCAATGGTCGTTGGACTGGCACCTTCCTCTGAATGATGAAAAGTGCGTCCATGTGTCGTTTGGAGGGGATTCAGCGAATGTCATTGTTATGCATGGTGAAAAGGGACCAGAAAACATCATGACGATAGATGCCAAAATGATTTGAGTAACTGGGTCCCCTCAAACGTGTCCTTCTCACTGCACCGTGAAAAATCGGCCCAAAATGCATTCGCCATTTTACGGATGATCCGACGCACCTTCTCCCGTATTACTCGCATGGACTTCCAAATACTTTATGGGGCCTACGTCAGACCGCTCCCGGAGTACGCCAACGAAGTTGTCTACTCAGGACGCACGAGAGACGTCACCCTCATTGAGCGTGTCCAGCGGGCCGCCACGAGAATGGTTGCCGGCCTCAA
>NW_008751778.1:1139253-1140826 GCF_000715545.1 Opisthorchis viverrini
ATAAACAAATCGAACCTCAACTACCACGGATTTTATAGTCCTGTAGATCACACGTACCAGACATATTCAGTTAATATTTTCCGGACATTCTGACGGTTCAAGTCGATCACGAGATAGCTTGCATGGTTCCTGAAGAATTCCTTGAAAATAGTCACACACAACGGGCTTATTGTAGACGGCCTTCCTACAGCTAGTCATCCTGAAATGCGTCGACTTTTCTCAGGAGCTACAACTATTCTGGCCTGGCGATATCAACAGAGTTGAGGATTCTGATTGATCGGATTATATTTCTCATCATACTATCCAGTCCAGGTCCACTGAAACTCTGCTAACATACTACCCCATCTAAGTGACGGATAGCGCCAATCCTATGGTGGATTGCCATCATTCCTGAGAAAGGATGTTCTCAATCTGAATGTTGGTATCCCCTAGAACCTTGTCTGGTTGCACGAAAGCTTACAGGAGTGGGTTTGTCCCGTTGCACGTTAGCCTGTGACCCTGGGCCCCACACCGTCCGGCGAGTCGTGCGAGAACAGGGTAAACTGTGGGGGAAGCAGCATGCAACGATAAAACAGTGTGGATTAGTGGTGTAGCTACGAAATGTGGCAGACACAGTAATAGAGTGCGACACGAGACCTCCGGTAAATGTGTGTTGGGAATCAAGCAGAAGAGCAGTATTGAGGGATCCTTCTTTCCATCTGAGATGATGTTTGATGCTGAAGACAGGATTTCGACTAGAAGTTCATTGCAATTTCATAGACTTGGTCGGACGAGACCCTTTTCACTCTAAGTTTTGTGTATTTTGTGACCGATCGATTTTGAACTTATGTTCAACTACTTTCGCTGGATCAAGGCGTTCCTATCAGACACATCATTCCGAGTGAGAATAGGCTCGGCCTACTCTTCTCCAGCGCCGGTCTCCATTGGAGTTCCTCAGGGCTCCGTTCTGGGACCACTCCTGTTTCTGAACTTGAAATCGTTTCAATGCCAGTGCCCTCCAAATGCATGTAGACGCTGGAAAGCAATGGTCGTTGGACTGGCACCTTCCTCTGAATGATATGATGTGCGTCCATGTGTCGTTTGGAGGGGATTCAGCGAATGTCATTGTTATGCATGGTGAAAAGGGACCAGAAAACACCATGAGGGTAGATACCAAAAAGGATTTGGGCATTTGGGTCTCCTAAAACCTGTCCTTCTCACTGCACCATGAGAAATCGGACCAAAATTCTGTTTTGTTCTCTACTAATCAGTCAATCAACCTTGTCAGTTACACACGAAATTGAGAAGACAAAAAGCCTTGAGGAAATTATACTGCGGCAACTGAACAGCCAATATCGAGACTCGAAGAATCAAGAATGGAATGGAACAAAACAGTCCAGTGAAAGACTGAAATAGAGAGAGCGAAATGTTGAGCAATATGTTCGTTAGTAGTGCCTCCTAACACCTCCCCTTTGAAGTCATTGTTCGTAGGACTGGAGTTGTGGGTTCAGTTGCATTCGTATGACAGGCTTTCTGATCCGATCGGTCCATCTTCTGGTTCATTCATCGGCTCTGGAGACTTTGGCTTTTGAGC
>NW_008751778.1:1142577-1180964 GCF_000715545.1 Opisthorchis viverrini
GTACCGACCGTTTCGAATTCTTGAGCAATGAGCACCAAGGTTAGCAACCAAACCAGCAAAACTCCGAAAGAATGGCTACGCAAATGTGATTCACTCAACGGTTTTCGACAAACGGTGAGGTACTCCAAAAAGCAGGCAAAGCCGATATGGATCAACAGTCAACGCGTGACCGAAATCGCGCCTCAAACTCATGAATTAAAACAATATATAGCTGCCCAAGGTTTTGGTACAAAAATAGTATAATCGCAGTGGTAAAAACGGTTTGCGCGGTAAGGAAAACGGAAAATATGGATGTCTTGCAAAACCGAAATAGAGTTCAATTCCACCAGTCCAAGAAGGGCGGTCCTTTTGAATTGATAACCGGGAAGGCAGCCATACAGTGTTGGAGGCAATTTTAAATATATATGAAGTTGCAACAACCTACCTTTCTTCAGTGCTGGTCTCCATTGGAGCTTCTCAATGCTCCGTCCTGGGACCAGTGTTGTTTCTGATCTACATCAACGATCCCCAAAATATTCTTGCATTTCCATGTCTACTTTTTGCGGACAACTTGAAATCCTAGAGTTCCAATGCCAGTGCCCTCCAAATGGATGTAGACGCCGCCAAGCAGTGGTTGTTGGATTGGCACCTTTCTCTTAATGACGGAAAGTGCGTTAGTATGTCATTTGGAGGAGACTCAGCGAATGCCTCTGTTATGCACGGTGATAAGGGACCAGGAAACACAATAAGGATAGATGCTAAAAAGGGTTTCGGCATCTGGGTCTCCTCAAACTTGTCCTTCTCACTGCCTCATGAGAAGTCGCCCAAAAGGCATTCGCCATTCTACGGATGATCCGACGACCTTTATCCGTGTTACTCGAATGGACTTCCAAATATTCTCTGGGACAACGTCAGACCACTCCTAGAATACGCCAACCAAGTTGTCCACTCAGGAGGCACAAAACACGTCACCCCCATTGAGCGCGTCCAGCGAGCCACCATGAGAATTGTTACCGGCCTCAAATCCGTGGACTACGAAACGCGTCTCGCAATGCTCGATCTCTTTCCCCTGGAGTACCGTCGCCTCCGAGGGGACCTAATTCTTACTTACGCCCTGTTTGAACAAAGCTTGGCAAACAGGTTTTTTACCGTTGACCCGGCAAACACACGGCGGGGACATAGTAAGAAAATTTTCCAGCTCAGAGCACACACATTCATCAGACAAAATTGTTTCTCATTTCGAGTAGTAGCTGCGTGGAATAACCTTCCTCCGACGGTTGTCCACGCTCCTTCTAGAACCCAGTTTAAAGCACTATTAGACCTTTGTTTATGCGAATCCTCGCGCTGAAAAGCATACTGCCCCGCACTGAGAACATAAAGAGCAGTGCTACACCCTTTTTTCACTTGTGCATTTCAGGTGAACGACAGCCACTGACCGACAAGAACAAAAGCTACCCAGGAAACTTGGGCAAAAGTCTCGATCCTGTGTATCAATATGTGAATCCGTGAACTGCTTAACGGTAGTGCACTGTGGAAAGCTTAATAATAATCGGTCAGCTTTAGCACCTTTTCGGTGTCTAATTGCCATGCCACCAGGAGAAAACACGACGGCTTGGATACTGCCAGGTTTCTCAAGCCTAAGAAATCGAGAGGCAGATGTCAGGTTCGAACCACGGACATTGTGGTCAGTAAGTTCGCGCTCTAACCGCTGAGCCATCTCGCCCCTTGGAAAGCTTAAGCATTAGTGGGGAATGTTGTGTGAATGTAGTTTGGCATGCTCGTATGGAATCACGCCGGCGCGGGAAGGTGAAGGGATAGTCTACCGCTTCCAAATTATCGTCACGTACTCGTCGTTCGTCTGTGAGCATCTAGAGAAGGTTTAGGGATTCACAATTTGATAGAGAGGATCGAGGCTTTCGCCCTTAATTCCCGGCTTGGGTTTGTTTTGTTCGTTGCCATAAGTCTAAGGTTTGTAACAGCTTGATCACAACCAGCTGCATTTTGAAGTATACCCTTCGGGGCCCCACTAGTCGTCAGCACTGGTTTATAACAAACATCGTCAACTCGGATGTGCGTGTTCTTGAAGGTCAGTGGATTAGGGAAAAATTGTCCCAGACCTTTGGAAAACCCGAAGTTTAACGGCAGTTTCTCACGAGATGACTTTCCAAAATTTTATCCATTTTGGAGGAACATGGTTAAACCTATGTTTAAACCAACCTTGACAGAAAGCTTTAGACTAAGGTATGATTTATATGGCACTTAAGCCGAGAAACAGCCAAACTTGGGATGTCTTGAAGAGAAGTGACATCGTGCTCACCTAAACAGCGGGCGGCGATTGATGCCGGTCGGTTTTGTTGAAGGAAACCAAGAAGAGCAGAACGTTTGAGTGCCCGCTTAAATAGGACCGAGAAGCTCGCAGAGGTGTGCCTTGAAAAGAAGTAAACGGATGGCACGAGGTTTGAATGTAAATCAGGAAGTCGAAGGGCTAACTTAAGAGCGTCCAGCATGGAATTGCAGACTACTGCGATGACCTTAGATGACCGCTGCACAATCCTCAGGTGCTTCAGCTCTGAGCACCAAGACTATAAGACGACTCGGTTACTGGTTCGAACCAGCCCTCTGCATCTCGGCTTCTATGTAGGATTGGGCAGCCTGACAGCATCCCATCCCTCGTGCTTACTTCAGGTGTTATGGCAGTTATGCACGGAAAGGGCGTTATTCCTATCAAGGTGTCATCACCCCAGCCCACTTAGCCTCATGCCACATCGGCCGTCGTGTGGTGGCTTGAGACTGATCGCCCATTTATGCTGCATGCAGTAGAGCGAGTAGACAAAAACGGGCTACTGCTGATGCCTTACTCCTTCCTCTCCCACATATTCGTTCTTCTCCCTCTTCACACTCTGTTTCTAGCACCATCTCCGTAGACACGTTCTTAAGCAATGAAGCACCCCTTCCCCGCCCATCGTCGCTAGCCATCGTAGTCACGTACACCGGGTCTCATCATCCGAATCCTGATGCTCAGTTAGAGGCTGCCAGTCAGTTCGCAGTCAGAAAGAAGCTGGACAACAGGCTGCTGCTATGTAGACGATGTACACACTTTCCATTGATGCTGACTGTCTATCTGAAACGAGGACTGAACACCCAAGTGCGGTTGTTGAACTGACCTCCCCATCAGATTGCCCTCGCTTTTTGGTTAAGCAGCTCTAGTGATCCAGGAGCCTCTGCTGTTCTTTCTGTTGGGGTTGGAGTTGTTGGGTTTGTATAGGGTCGACAACTGCCGACTCCATGGATGGGAACCCCGGGTCTCAACTCACCAATCTTCAATGACATTGGCAGAAATGGCTCATTCGCGCAGTCAGTTGCGCTCGTGAATCAAGGATATCGTCTTCAATGCGTAGATACCAAGTTCAAGAACTAGCTAACTAAAAATACCATCGTCTCCAAGGCTTGGCTGCATTTCCCACACTCGACCACTTTCCGGTGATAGAGACTAGCAGCTGGATGCAGTGTGCCTATGGTAACGGTTTACAGCTGATAACTTGATGGTTGATGGTATTGTTCTAGTCCACCGAGCTGAATGATCTCGGGTTGGATGGTTTCCCGTTGATATTTACCTCTGTGCGGTTCGGAAGGTCTGTGGGCGTAAACTGCAAACGCTCCGATAATCGCGGGCTGTTCAGTGTATTTGTTTACGCCCCAACAGACTCCAGGGTGACTTTTACGACCTTTGAATGCCTTGTTGCTGTAGGTATGAATGCGGGGGTAGGTAGACTTAGCGCTGCTCAATTGGGTGGTCTTCTAGAAGAGAAATCAAGACGCGCGAACAGTGGCCAGCGCCTGTTGCAGTTATTTGCTGACTACAGACTTTCTATACAGTACTAACTTCAGAAACTACGGAAACCGCTTGGCCATATGGTACTCTACACGCGAACCAATTTCCAATACAAGTAAACCACATCCTCGTTAGCTATAGCTCGTGTGGGGTAATCACAGACTCGGTCATTTTGGAACACCTATGTGGATTCGGATCGCACGTTTGTACGTGGCTGGTTCTCGTTGCGTTTCTCAGGTGCTCATCATTCGCCTGACCATTGAAAAGCTCTTGGACTTTTATGTGAAAAAAGTCCACCAGAACCGCCTACATTCGCTCCTTTTGAACAGTGCGTTTTCTGCTGTTGACTCTTAATGTAAGGTACTCTCCGCAATCCTGTAGAATGGTTGGCGCTTCACTTGTAAAAGGGCTCAAAAACTAGACCTGGGTACTGGAACTCAGTAAGCACATGAATTACCCGAAGATTGGACAGGTGTTTCTCCTCGCTTAGAGTATAATACCACCGGACGAACCGTCAGATTTCAGGTGAAGAAAGCATCTGCGTGAATCGAGTAGCTTGGTGGTTTTATGAAGCTGAAGATACCTAGTCTCGAAACGCCGACCTTCTCCTCCTGACCCAGTCTTTTCAGTATTTTGGCGTCACCCTTTATCTGGTTATCTAGGTATTGTTGTGGACATGAAGTAACCGATCACCCTGTAGAGGAGAAGCCCAACATGAATTTGAAGGCCGAATGATTCCGAGTTGCAGCATGTGGTCAAAGGGTGTAGTCGTCGAAGGCGAGAGTGAACTGGAGGGCCAGTGGTCGTTATGTGGTGCTCGACTTGGTGTGGCGCACTCGAGACCGAATAGGACGGCTTAAGGCAACTAGGAAACTTTTTGACTAAATCGTCGAAAACCGGGATGTTTGGAATGCTGGCGACGTGAATACCGAGTGGGTATGACGAAGCGTCGACCTGGACTGATGGGACGGAAAGCGACGTTAAAGAATCCAGAAGCTTTTACCGCTTAATATCGACGGCCAGTGAGAAGTTCGTCAGGAACTCCGCGCCGATGATTGGGACGTGCACGTCAGCGACAGTGAAGATCCAAGGGGGTGAGCGGTCAAGACTCAGGTCAAGTGACTTATGACCGAAGGTAGCTATGCGAGTGCCGTTAGCCGTCTGTAATGTCGTTAGCTGGTTAGAGGTGTAGCGTTTCGAGTTTCCGGCAGGAATACCGCTGAGTTCTGCACCGGTGTCGACGAGGAATCGTGTTCCGGTGATCCTATCCATAACGTGATAGAGGCGACTGGGTGACTGGCCAGTGGCAGCTGTCGCCACTAATGACTGGCCAGTGAGTTTCCCTGGTCAGGGGAGGCGTAGGCGCATGGAAGTGTGCAACGTAGAGCCTTGTCTTTGAATTTCTTGTGGTAACAGCAGAATCGATTGGGATTCCGAGATGGAGAGGTCGGTTTACGTGAAACCGATCGGGACTTGCGTGACGTGTTAGTCCGCTCCAAGATTGAAATAATTGAGAGGTTATATGCACAATGGGATTTACAAACTTAATTTAAGAGGCTTATTCTGTTTGGCTACATTGCACCACAGTGATATTGTGCAGCAGTTGTTGTGTACTGACCCTGTTGTGAGCACCAAACCGCGCCATGGGGATCGTTCATCCGCACTGCTACGGTAGGAAACCACACATGGGACAGTCAAGATTACATGACTGGTTTCATCTATACTGTTCATACCGAGTCGGTCACCGGACCAGATTAAAAAAATAATGGTGCTACGCAAACGTCCATCAGGTTCGTCTTGTTGAGCTATTCCATGCTGTCGGAAGGTGTTTGTAAAAAAATCACGGTCTTTTTTGTCACAACACGATACGACAAATTTGATTTTAGTTGTAGAAGCTTAGTCTATTGATTTCAATTTAGGAACACTCTAAATATTCCATAACAGTCCAGCAGGCAGGTAATGGTTTGACTTCGCTGGACAACCGCGAACCTTCCAGGAGTGTTCTCACTGTCGAAACTAATTCCTAACAAGCTTCCATCGCCTAGCAGACTTTCTTTGTCCCAAAATAATTAGCGAAATTTGGTGGACATCGCTTTTTTCGTCGGATTCATATTTAGGGTGTGATCGATTCAAGCAGTTTTGAACTGTAGTGTCAAGCGAACAGTTTGTAGTATTGAATCAGCAGTCACCTCTTCCTGAGGATATTTCCGTACAGTTAGCAAGGACCTGATTCATGATGGGGATTAGTGGGGCCAAGTTTACGGGAAACACCTGCCACCAACCCAGCGGAAAGGCTCCTTGTATTGAAACGAACCGGTTTCTTTGTGGAAGGGTTTTCTGCTAGGGGGAGGATAAATTTGGTGGATACGTTTTACATTTGTGTTTGCAGGCTCCCTACAGGTAGAAGGTTTGCCTGCCACAAGGTTAGTCATTCGTAAAAATTGAGCGTCAGTCGCCGACAAAAGACGAGCTTTTTTCAGGGGCAGGCTTCTGTAGTATCCGGATTTGGTACTCCTTTTGTTGCGGCCTACCACTTTAATCCTTATCCTCATTCTTGGTGCCTTTCCCTGGAAACCTGTTTTAAGACTGCGTGCATGAGCAATGTTGTGCTGCCTGCTTCCTTTCTGGGCGATTCCTGATGATGAAACCTTTGATTTTACAGGATTGCGTGTAACCATGCTCTCTACTGAGCAAGAACTGAAAGTGTCGCGCATGAACAAGCGTTCTCAGAACAAGAAACTATTCGGTCGTGATAATTATAGACTACGAGAATTCGTTCTACAGCCATTCTGCATTCGGTATTTCGAAGTCAGTGGAGGCGTAAGTTACCAGCTCCTAGTGGGCATGCCCCTTGCCTTTTCAGAACCGTGGAAAGGAGAAAGGACAGTTGGCACTGAGTAATATAAAGTTTATCGAAAAGGTGCAAGATGATGATTTGGACAACAAGAAGAATGTTTTTCAGGTAATTCAGCATTTAATTTTTTGTATTCAACTGCTCATCAATCGCTTTTCTAGATCGCTTATGCAGAAGATCCCGTTTCTACTTCATGGTACCTGCTTTATATCGTCGCCAACTCGGCTATTGAACGTGATGATTGGATCAGTTTAGTCCGATTTTGTAAGTGATCCGATTTAGTTTTCTTGTCTTTCCCTGTTAGCATGTGCTGCCCAAATTCTTGACTCTTCGGATAGACTCATGAACCCTAATGCTGTAATCTCCGTTTCTGTAGTTGAGCTTGAACAGCATATGAAAACGTTCATTCTTCAGGTATCCTCGTCCTTTTTCTATTTGGCATCTTCAGATTTAAGATAAGTCTGCAACAACCCTGGTAATTGCTCTTAGAATACAAGACATGTGAAATCACTTTTCATAATCGTGCGAAGCCGCAGCTTCTGTTTGGACGAAAACGTATTCAGGATGTACTGTGGGCTTAAAATGCCCTGTGACTGATGCTTAGGAAGGTTTCCTGGCCGAATTTCCTGCGTTATCGACCGAGCTATACCCCCGAAATGCGCTGGTCAACGAGTGTTCCCGTCATGTCAGGATGACTTGGTTTCCACCACTGTGGTCGCTTGAGAGAGAAAAAGTATCGCCTTACAAAACCTGGGAATTAGTTGCGCAATGAAACTAGCCGATTTCAGTAGACCGAAGATGGTTACTAATAGGTGTGTCATTTGGGATTTTTAATTGCAAAGTTTTGGTCACACCGGGTAGATTTCCTAAGTAGCTTTACCAAGTAGTTCTCAAGGAAACTAGTGCAGATTGATACCAACGTTGAACCAATCAGCATTTCATGTGTTACTCTGATTATTCAGGCTCACGTTCACACTACAAAATGATGGTTGTTTCCATGTTGGTGCGTGCTTCCCTGTCTATGTGATCTTGCTCATTCCGCTCATAATAAAGGTTTTTGACGGCGGCGAAGAATACATGTTTGAGCGGACTCTGCATGTGGATGGGGTTGATCTAGACAGTGTCAATTTTGATGGAGGCTCAAATGCACCTCGTCCTTCTTTGTGTGTGATATTTTGGCCAGAGCACCAGCAGGTAGAATTCCACTCGCTTTAACTCCAGCCGGTGATACAAAAATTCAGTTAGTTACACAAAAAACAAAGAGGCTGGTAAGTTGAGAGTGTGATGTCTCCTATGAGGCCTTGCATGCAAAGGCCGCTTTATTAATCGAATGCTAATCGCTATGGTAGGGTGAGATGTTGGACTTCCTTTATGTAAATTACTATTCTACAGGCCTCACGAGGAAGAGCATGAAGTATCAGATTGAGACGTTATGTTTCTTTTAAGTCCCTGTTAGTTCTGTTCATTCATACACAGGGCGGTGTTTTAAGCCCTAGTCCCATCTTTCTCGCCCCTGTCCTTTAAAACCTACTGTCTGCGACTGCAACTGGTTCATCCCCAACCTGGCTTCTTTTCCACATCTCTGGACTCTTCGAACTGTCTCCCGCATGGTCTTTTCTCTCAAGTATGAACACTTCTCTTTACGTCTATTTGCTCATCGTTCCGAAGTCTAGCGTGTGCTCTATATGTGAGGATCTCCAGCTATTTTAAGTGGACACTGTGCTGGAGTGAGTAACATGAGAGGTCCGCAATACGTATTGCGGGTGCCGTTAGGAGATCGTGAGTTTTTGTGGTGATACTACTATATCATTCCTTATTATCAATCAAAATGAAGGCCTCCTAAACGCTTACATTGCCTACTACTTGTCTTGTCGTGTACTAATTGTTCTCAACAGTTTTATGATGGTTCGCGGTGTCGATTTTATCGAGTGACTTACCACCTCCAAATATACGTTGAAGCTTGTGTTATTCGATTCCAAGTATAGGGGTTGTGATACTATGGTAGATTGCCCAGGTTTTGGTAACATAGTTAAGAAGATGTCGATGGATTCGTGTCGTGGATCTTTCGGTGAATAGCTTATCATGTTTTCAGTAGCCGGAGCTGCGTTCTGGCGATCGGTTCACTAGGATGGAAGCCAGGTGGCAGATACAGTGTAAACTTGAATCTCTGTGGTTCGTGTATACTGAGGTCTCAGACAGTTAGTCTAATTTGTGTGTGGACGTAATAAAAGAGGAACCACTCGGTAGAATGTCCGAATAACAATAACATTCCTTCACACAGATACTGGTGAACGTGGAGCTCGGTTTGTCCCGTTGCATCATCCTGGTGTATGGAAACGACCAGGAAGATACACTTGTTGTGATGCTATTGACCGACTCTCAATGGGATGCCAACCAACCAACGAGCCGGGTCCTCCTGTCGTTGTGGAGCGGCTTTGGCGCGTTGTTTCCGGTGCTGACCAGCCTCACCTTGGCCAACTTCCCTCTGCACAACAACCCACACTGCCGTCACAGCAGCAACAACAACTCATGACCGCTGGGACGACACCCCCCAACAGTTCATCTCCATCAGCTTACCCGTCCATGAATGTCCAACAGAGTACAACGTCAAGTTCCCTCCCCTGTGCTGATATCACGTCCACGGGCATCCAGTCCGCAGGCGCTGCAATGCTTAGCATGCACCCTACTCCAATTTCGTTGTCAGCGGTACATGGGACGACCACATCCCCAGTGACCCTGTCCACTCCACATTCCGGTGTTATACTGTCCACACAAGCCGTCGGCTCTACTACCACGAGTCCGGCTGCTCTGTTCCAGATCCAACAGCAACAACAAATTGCCTTACTTGGTGGTGTCAATATGAGTCCGTTTGCAAACCCTACCAATGCTCTCCGACGTTCGAGCCATAATCCGAACCGAACTCAGTTGGTGCGCTGCACACACCAGCCCCTGTTTGATATGGTGAGTTTTCTTATTTTTCGACTCAGTAGCTTTGAGAAGCGAGGCATACAAACGAATTGACCATCACCAGACTGAGTCACTAATGATCCGAGCAGTTAATTTCATTCAGTCTGTCTACCGACTTCCCTGCACACTTTCTGGTGACAACAGTACCTCTGTCCAATCGGAAATTGTGGCAAGATCGTCCAAAACTAATTTCTGGTCATTGGACGTCGTCTAACGATAGATGGATGAGACATAACGACCCCTAGGGAAGTGAACTTATAATTTAGTTTGCGAAAGTGGTAAAAGTTAATATGATTAAAACCACATAGTATTTCAGTGGCCCAGGCGATGTTCGCGTTTTTACCCTGACACATTTCTGTCAGAGGTGTCATAACTACCGGGGCATGTAAAATTCTCCACAACACCCAGTGATTCTCCTTGAATTGTAGGGATATGTTCACAGACTACGTTCGGGAGCATGACTGTGCACTTTGCAGTTGCTAGGTGCATGTCGAAGAATAGTATGACGTTGATCAGTCTATTCAACAAGCTTCGTGTTTCGCTTTGGTCCTCAAAGATGGTGGAATGTGGTCTGCGTACTCTAGATCGACAAGGCTCTCACTCGCAACAATATGAACACCGGGGTTTGAAAACCTCCCAGCATTCGCCCCATTATTTCAAATTTCGAGGTTGATCAGGAATAGAAAGAGTGGACATCCTTGTATGACACCACTTTTTGTAGAGAAGCTTTCGGAGAGCTCACCATACTCTCTCACCCGCTCAGAAGTATATGAATATAAGGGTCGAATTATGTTCACAAACTTCTGGGGCATACCCTGTTAAGAAAGTGTAGTTAACAGCACTGATTAATCAACAGAATCAAACATACCCTTGAAGTCAACGAATGCCACGATTGTGGGTCGTCTGCATATGTGGCGTTTCTCTAACCCCTGACGAAATGTGAAGATGTGATCAATACAGGCTCTACCAAATCGAAATCTCGGTTGGTTTCCACGAGTCAAGGTTTCGCGTGCAGCCGTAAGACGACGATGAATCAGTGACGTCAAAAGCCTTGTCACAACAGGAGTCAAACTAACACCTGTGGTTACAACATTCACTGCGAGCACCTTTTTTTGAAAATCGACACTAATAGTGATTCACACCAGTTGTTTGGGATGGTGTTGATTGTCCTTTCAGAAATGGTCCTAAGCCTCAATCTTGCGAGAAGACCCTAATACAAGTGGTGCTCCTCAAGGGCACAATTATTGCAACTTATTGAAGATATAGGAAAGTGGGAAGACTAAAAATTCGCTTCATAGAAAAATCAGTTCAAGGCAACGGACTAACAAACCAAGATAGCAGTTCACGTCCTTGAAAGAAAACAATAAAATGATTTAACTAATAGGGCGACATGCAAGGAACGGCAAACTTCTGGATAAAGTTGGTGGATACATAAAGAAAGCAGAGGATAAAAATAAATTTATTCAACTATCAAACTCCAGTTGAATGCTCGCTCCACGTTTGAGCCATTCATAAGTACTTCGCAGTAATAAATTTGGAGATCTGTAATTGTTTGTGGGTTATCTCGGAAAGTCGTCTGATGATAGGGAGAAAGCCATGTCCGAACAATTCAGCACCTTCAAAACAGAGACGATCAATTGAACGGCGTTCTCACACGGGGTACATAACTATTCATATCATTTTCTCGCTGGAATCGGTTGTCTCACATTTTTACACCACGTAGTGCTAAACCGAAATTTCAATATGAGGCCTGAGGTATTGCGAATTGTGGCCTCGATTTCACCTGCTGATACAATCTGCTACAGTACTATTCACAACATGTACGCAAACCACCGACGTCGGAGGTGGGGGTAGGAGTGGGTTTATTCTAATAATGGCTTACGGAAGGTGCACATGATCTTGTCTGTTGATCTACACGGTCTTATCAGCTTGGTAGTGTAGCACGCGGTGAGAAAATTTCGATGCTCCAAAGCTAGTTCAGCCTCTAATGGCTACAGTCGACGTGCGAACTCCACGAATCACACTGATTTTGAACCTACCTACTCCTACTCCGCAATTTTCTTGGTGTCTGCAAAACAAGACAAGAACGGTGTGTTACCAAGCTCTGATTATTTCTCTGGAAAATCGAGTACTCGTGACGGGGACATGTACTACGTGTGCCTAATCACAATCTTCCAAAAAGGTACCTTTTTCATTCTGAACTCGTGCTGGCGAAAGAATCCAGGAGTACAGACCATGGGGTAGCTGCCTGAAGCAAAAATAGTTTCAGTTACATTGCATGCTATGGCTGTCTACCACTACACCGAATGATCCCATTTGTTCATTCGTGCACATCTGGTCTATGCGATAGCTTTCCGTTTACCATCTTGATAGCTTTCCCTTTCAACTTAGTTTCGCTCATTTTCCGCTCATTTTCATACATTCCATTTCCTAGACATGTGTTTCAGTTTTCCTCAATTCGTTGCCGCGAGGTGGATAGCGCATGACTTGGCAGAAAGGCATAAAAGAGATCACGAAGAGTCTGGGTGTTGTTGGTGTTGTACGCCTTCCAGAATGGGGTCCCCGTGACCTCGCCTGTGACTGGTTGGAGACGTTGTAAGAAATGGCGGCTAATCGATGTCAGTGGAGCTCGTGCTGTCAGTTTCCAGTTTGTCTGATTGAGTGGTCGGAGGTGTAGCCACCTCAGAATGCTTGACATAGGCCACCAAAACTTGTCGCTTCATTCTGCTGATAACATACTTTTCTGGATAAGCGTTTCGCCTATTCTCTGTACTTGCTGCTGTTTACGCACCCCTACTGTGTTCCTCATTCCTTAGGTACATATCTTCTGTCACTGGATATGTGATCTGTTTTATTGTTTTTGGGAGTACTGCTATATCCAGGCCCTTTCATCGTTAAGTGTGTGCATTTTTGTCCTCTTACTGCTGTGAGAATCTAAGTCGTTGAATTCTCCTACCATTACCCCGGGTTTTGCCATATTCTTCACATTAAACTACCCTTAAAGAAAACGCTGCCACACCAATTACCCAGTTTAGCGAAACAAGGTTAATGTGGGGTAATTTATGCACCCAGCCAGACGTATCGTTCATCCTGTAGTCCCACCAGCTCTGACGAACATCTTGAATCCGAACCTCAGTGGTTCGCAGGTGAAGGTGGTTTGTGAAGGTGGTTTCCTCTTCCTCTGGGGGAAACAAGATTCCTGTCAAGCATGGTTGTGCATCACTCCACTGGTTCGTCTTATAGTAAAGGCGTCTATCAATGTCTACATTTTCGAGTTCATTGCCTTCCAGAAAAAAATGTTTGCAGTATTGGTTCAAAGCACAACCTGCGGAGTTACGAGGGGCCGCAATATGGGCCATTTAGGTGATAACTCCTAACTGGATTTCCAACCAGTTGATGTGCATCTTAATGTAGGGATTAGCAACTGCGGTCAGGGACAAGCCACGTATCGACAATCTAAGCGGAGTTTGCAAACGGTTCATCTAAAACCGTAGCTGCCACATCGCATTGCAACACAAAACCGTTTCACCTCTTGCCTTGGTTGCAACTACCTCTGTTCAAAAACTAACTGACACTACCCTTGCGCTAAGAATATAAAAGTATTCGAAAGGTAAATAAGGCCTATAAAGCTCAAGTACACATAATCTAATTGTAAAGATGACCGTTGCGGGTGGTTATTCTTTCAATGATTCGATTCTCCTTTCGACACTTGCGTAGTGTTTCTGTGTTCCGAATATTCTCTTCCTCAGTGGTACATATTCACACTAGAGTTTATTGGGTTCGTCAATCTCTTTGATATGCTCGCTTATGGTCCAAGGCTTTCTGCTAGTTGATAGGTTTCTAAAGGTACACGGGAAGTTCTTCGTTTTTAGAAACTCTAAACGGTTGATGTTATCATAATCCTGTTCAAAGACAGCATCATCACTGTTGAAGATGATGCTTCACAGAATGTGTATCTAGCGAATAAGGCCTTAAAATGAAAAGAAGAGAAACGGGCGTCTGAGAGATCTTATGCTAGCCTATCTCAAGGATTCTGGGGCGCCTACACCTCCAAACGCTATCTGTTCCCCTATTTGAGATTCACACGGTGGGATGCCAGAGCAGTCACACCTGTCGACGTCAGGTGTTTCTACTGTTTCCGGCACTTCAAACTGCTTACCCTCCACCCACTGATGAATGCCACAGAGGCAGCGAATATCTGTTTTGTCCAATGCTACCAACATAATTCGATGTGTGCAACTTCTTCACTAAATTTAATGTTTCCTCACTCGTCCCGCTGTTTTTTGTTGGTACGCAGTTGTATCGCTTGAGGCAAACATCAGTTCCAGTTATGCTTTTCAGCATAATTTCAGTTCCATTTTTCCAAGTTAGCGACCCGATGTAATAGGCTACCCTAAATGAAAGGTTGACGTCTGCCTCTTTCCGCTGTATCTCAAAGGTTAAGCCAAACGGTACCTGTAAACCAAAGCTGTTAAATAAATTACAATGTATAGCGCATGTTTCGGACACACATGGCGTGTTTCAACTCAGGTGAAATTTGGTCACTGAAACATACTCATGCTTGGTACATTTTGGACCAGTTCAATCGTCCTCGATCCTTGCCTGTCAGAGTGCCTTTAGTTTCTTGTATCAAACATTCTTGCATCTTCAGCTTTCTAGCGAGTTAATTGCATCCATTTACAGTTTTACCAGGCAGAGCATGCGACTACAGTCATAGAAAAATATCCACCACCCAGAGACACGATGTCTTTTCTGGAGAGGTTTATCCGTCTCAAAAGACTGTCCGGCTCAGTCAGTGCAAGAGACGCGATGTCTTTTCTGGAGAGGTTTATCCACCTCAAAAGACTGTCCGGCTCAGTCAGTGCAAATCGCTTTGAAAAGTTCATGTAGAACTCCGTACCTGTTCGTGGATTCGAGGTCCATGATCGATAGCTTCTTTCCTATTTTTGCCCACGGATTGATTTATTTTTGTCCCCGGTGGTGTAACCATCTTGGCCATGGATTCGGTCTATTGTTTTCATTTTTATTCCTCGATACCATACAGGATGACAATGAGAACACCGTGATTGCAGTGCACAACTACAATCCAGTACGGGAAAACCAGCTGCCGTTAAAAAAGGGCGAAAAATACTACGTTGTCAATCAGAGCAACGCACAGTGGTGGTACGTACGGAATGCAGATGGCCAGTTGGGTTACGTACCGACCAACTATGTACACAAGCCAAACAGTCTCAGTTCGTTCGAGTGAGTTCTATTCACAATATGGTTGTGACTTTTGACTACTCGAGCTTTTATCGAAGACGTGTCAGCACTCGTTTGTATTCACTGGATGAATTCGTATCTTGTGCTCGTGTTCCTCATTGATTTTAAATATCCTCGTTCGCTACTATTTGTGAAACGCGTGGTTTGGTTGCATAGCTGATTTTGTCTAAGTTATTCTGTGCTGTTCGGTGCATTCGTCCACTTCCTTTCGTTTCACGAATTAGCACGTGCTTAGTTCATAAAACCGTCTCAGTACCGAGGAATGGTCTGCCAATTTCCAAATAGATGTAACGGATATAAAAGTGAAAATAAGTGCCGTTAGCGCGAACGACTCGCGTGACAATGTGTGTCTAGTTGCAGGCGTTGCAAGGTAGGTTTGCCAACTGATTTCAGTGACTTTTTCGTACTAGTGTCTGTTAAGGTTGTCTGAGTGCATACTGAAGGCGTACGATGTTCTTGGTGTCTACATTGTTTTCAACTGGCGCGCAGTAGTGTCTTTCAACTCGTATTCTTCGTTTTATTGGGGGTAGAGTTGTGCTGCCATGCAGCAGTAAAACACCGATGTTCAACACTGGTCGGCTTCGTGGACGACACTGTTGTAATTAGGGGATTCTTTTCAAAACGCTATACCAAGGTTGATCTCACCGTTTACTTTGGGACAATTTACTGGTTGGTGGTCAGGTGACCCTGGCCTTGGCACTTAGCTTGCAAACGTTTTGCCAGCAATCAAGAGGGCATCGCCGGAACACGGTCCACATGCTAACGTGTATATAGTTCTTGAAATTATTTAGTATCTTTTGATATAAAAAAACGCAAGCATCAGCATTGCCATAATGTGCTTTGAAAACTGTGGTAGGGATAGATAGCTACACAGAGAAGACGGTAGATTATACGGTTGATGCGTGGGTACAGGGGTGTCGGTGGATTTTTCGCTAGGAAGATTGGGAGGGGCAGCTTCGTATTGAAGGCAACAGTTTGAATGCGTGCGCTCCACTGAGTGCGCGATTGGACCATATCTGACATTGTCACCAACCATTGGTGTGTCCCGTCTCAGAGTCCCTATCCAGAGAGACAGTAATGACTAGTGCAGTTGAATTTACTCGTTAAGGCAGCAAGTAAGGAGGGAATGTTCACCGTCAATGAAGAAATGCTTTCAACCCAGTGATCAAGCTTAGTGATCAGGTCAACATTCGCATGGTTGACAACCTGTAAATCCACCCGATGTGTTTCAGACGGCAGTTTTCCCACTGGTTATTTTTCCGAATCTAGTCTGGTGCTCGTGCTAGTGACTTTCATAGGCGTCCCGTGTCTTCAGTCACCACTCCACATCATTCTCCTGTCTGTTCCACTCATCGGATTGCAGTCAAGAGGCATTTGATCTGGTTCTCTTTTAACGGGAGGATGGAGAAACAAATCTGCTCAAATACGACGAATTTCTCGATCTACTATTCATGCTTTTTGGTCACAGCCTTCTCCCGGAGCTTGTGTTATCAACACAACCCGTTGGTTTGTTCAACGGAAAGGGGGGGTGCGTAACGCCTCGATGACTTTTCCGTTTTATCCCTTCCACCTCGTCCTGCTAATCCTCTCTGTTGCACCATCACCGTGGGATACCGGAATATGTTCTTGCCTCTTCATGCTTTACAGCTATCTGTGTTAGTCTCCAGGTGCTTCACCCGACTACCATAAAAATGTGATTTCCGTTACTGTCGCATCCGCACCTAGGTTTGGTCCATCTGCCATAAGAATATATTTACACCGCGACGATGCAACGATAGATATGGTCACCAACAGTGAAGAAATCATGTGCAAAGCTATCGCGATACAAAAACAGGTGCTCTATGACAACCATCCTTCATGTGTTCTTTGCTGGATAAAAGTCGGCATCCCTAACGGCTGCGCGTGCCCGTTTGTCCGAACTCTACTTCAACTAACTTTTGCACGTGTGCCTTTGCAAAATTGTGTCTCCAGCAACTTCACACCCAGCACCACCCACCCAGTCCCACAACATCACCACTTTCGGTTTCCATCTTGCACCCTCTTGTTTCTCACATTTCCTCCCTGTCGCTGCCGCCCATTCGTCTTCACACGAGATTTTCACGCGTTTGTTTCCGCTTTTTGGGTTGCAGTGGTCCGAAAATGCGACCGATTCGGGAATAATTTCTGTAAAGACATCCTAGTCGTTGAATTAGAACTCCATTCGCGGACGAGAGAAAAACACCAGATGGTTCGACTAGGTGTATTTTTGTTCATCATGCATCAATACCCGATGTTGTGGTTATCCTGCGGATTAAGCTGGCTAGAATTTCCTTCCTAACGATGTAACCACACCAGGTAGGCCAAAATTGCAGAAATTCCACGTACTATGACTAAGTGTAATACAATGTGGTCTGGGGCTCGAATTTTAAAGTACTCAGTGACAGGTATGAAGATGTCCTATTCAGGTGACCTACATTTTCATGCTTATAGAGTCGGTGATGCTACTTTCCTCCAAGGAAGGAGGAGTTAAAAAAGCTTGGCCCTAGGATCAGCGCTCTCCGATCACCTCACAGTTAACCGAGGCCACCATGTGGTTGAACTTCGAGGAACGGAGAGCCTGATGGTGTTAAAAAACACTTTCTGTGTGCAATAACACCAAGAATAGGAAAACTCTACCATGGAAATATGACCTCGTCGGTCCCTTTCTAGTGCCTCATTCGGAACAATAAGAGCTAAGCATGTGCTACCAATACCACAGAGTCTTTTCAGCTTAGCAGAGTCCGTGCTTTTTGCCAAAGAGGTTTAAAAGGCTTTTTCTTGTTCATACCCGCTCCATTTTTGCAAATCTGTACTGTGTCGATTTGCTATGTGCTCTGTACCCTCGAAGTTCGAGTATCATTGCAAGATTGACTAGACTACCAATACTGGTCGTAACTTCGACACCATTAGAGACAGTGGATAGATTTAATTATCTGGATAGTTGCACCACGTTAGATGTCAACAATGCTTGTGAAGCTAATGCTAGAATCGCCAAAACCCGTTTCGCCTCGGTTTAATTTAAACACCTCCAGGGTCAACGTGACATTAGCCTGTTGGGGGGAATGGGTGTACCACGCTAGTGCATTCAGTGTGAGGCCTGGCTTATATGCATTGAAGGTGAAAGATTACGCGTCTGCCAGTCTGCGCCTTCGACTCACTGCACACATATCATGGGAACATCGTATTAGGAATGCTTAAGTTTGATGAGTGGATTTGGCGGTTGTCCACTCGATAGATTGATTCGGCTGCACCAACCACACTGGCTCGGTCATGCGCCGCCAGGTGATAGATTCTCTCGCCTTGCTCTACTTGCTAAGACGGGCTCTGACTACCAGATACCACAAGGTGGTATGACCTGGGGATGGATCATGGAAAAAGCAAAGCACTGATGCATGTCATCCGTAAGGTTGGAGTATCATATACCCACAACATCAATGGTTGGGGGATACTCACTGACATGGCAATGTCATGGGAGCAGTGGCAGTATCTATCCTTTTTATTCTTAATCACTACCCTCAGTTCCTTCGTTCTTGTTTTCTCTAATTCCTTCATTTGGTGCTGTTCGCTGCCACATGCTACAGCGACTCGAACGGCCATACAAATAAACAAGGTTTACCGCTGTTGAAATGAACCCATGATAAAGCTGACCGACCGTTTCCCGATCGGCCATCACAGCGTTAGCGATATCCAATTCTCTTTTGTTTCTCTCCAACTTGTTTAAGAACCACTCGCAGGATAGGCTTATGAATAAGGTTCAAACCGAGGCTATGGTTGGTGATGCGCTTGCTTTGTCTGTTTGGTTGACAGCGAAGGAAGGTAAAGGCTTCTTCAAAAATATGCTGGTATGGTTAAATGTGAATAGTTGGACTGTAGTTTCCAGTGAGTGGGACTGATAAAATTACATTGAATGGCATTTCACCCAGGATATCTTCCATTTTATTTACTGTTACAATCATTCATGTATACTTACACTTCAAAGCTCCAGGCACCTGGGTGTTGAGCATTTCGCGCTACCGCATAATAATATATCACGTAGTACGCTGAAGATTTTTGTCTGTTGGCGCGTGTGGTTCGGCTTTGTCATCCTTTGTCGTCCATTTTTTCGAATTTTGGATTCCATTCTGAACATTTATGTCCCAGCACAGGCTCATCGTTCGGCCAAACTAATTTGGTTAACGCACACCAGGGTAGAGGCACTAGGCTTCTAATACTTTGCATTTGTCAGTGTGAGTCTTGAATATTAGTGCACCGAAGTCGTCCATTTTTTCGAATTTTGGATTCCAAACAACTGTTTCTTTTAGTTGTAAACCTTTAAGTTTGCGGACTTGTCTGGAAAGCCAAATCGCATTGAACGTTGTTGATTTATTGACGTATAGTAACAGTAACATTAAGAAACTCGGTTCAAAAACTGGGTAGGAAAAATGTTGTAGTGCTTAATTCGGTGCGGGTAAGCACATCGGGTTGTGAATGGAACTAGATGCCAGATATGCACAAACTGATACCCCATAGCAGTCGGCCTAGGCTCGTTGGATCACCCACCAGTCTCTGCTGCACTGACTAGTCTTCCTGAGTGCATCCATCCCATTCAGCCTTCGCCGTTACTGCACGTTGCAATACTGATTATTCCAGCCTATCGCCTGCGAATTGAGTATGGTAACTCCAGTATTCCCCTCATTTGTGTACCACCATGAGTGATCCGTATGGCAAGTAGTAAGATGATCTGTGTGAGATTCACACTTAATCCCAGCGTACATGTCAGAATACAGATATCGGGTTATCGGTAGGACCAGATAAACTGATACCCCGTAGCAAAATGTGCATAAGCCGTTGTCCATTTCGCCGGCATTGGACTATGTGGCTGCTACTGCCCTGGGTCGCATCCTCCATCACTCATCGGTCCTGGTTAGCTTTCCCTGTTGTCTGGCGCTGCAACTATAGGTGAGTCGCTGACATGGCTTCTTTGTCGTCCCGTATCGGGGCTCATCAGGCGAAGGGATCCTCAGTCCAACACAGCAGATCGGGCGATATGTTGACCAGACCTATGGTAATGAAAGTTTGGTGTGCTTATGTCAGTCACGCTGGAGGGGTAAAATCAATCAACCAATCAATTTATCGGCCATAAACTGTGTGTCTTATGCACAGTGGAAGTGGGAGTGTGGGACATACAGCCAAAGCTTGGAGGTGATGGAGTGTTTAGTTATTTGGTTCGGGAACTGGGTAGCTACGCATTGAATGTGACGGCTTTGATGGACGAGTGCCACCGACTGCGCGGTTGGGCCATTTCAGCAGGTGTCATTAACCATTGGCGAGTGAAGTCTCTGGGTCCCCATCCAGGGAGGCGGCAGATGCCGACCCAATACCAACCCAACCACACCAACTTCACCACAACGAGCAGGGGAAGCTTCTGGATCACCAGAGTTGCTTAACCAAAAGTGGGCGCAAATTACTGAGGAGGGAGGGTCGGTTCAACAACTGCACTTGGGTGTTGAATCCTCGTTTCAGATAGATAGTACACCACTGGAAAGCGAGTACATCGTCCATGTACGAGCAGTCTGTTGCCCAGCTTGTTTCCGATTACGAACGTTACATGCTGGCATCCTTCAACTGAGCATCGGTGACCCTGCCCCAATCCTTGGACTCAAAATTCTGAGGCGCGAGGCAGATGCTGTCAGGTTTTTCTAGGGAGACTCTTCCAGGAGCCACTGACTCATGAGTTTGACCCACTTAGCTGCAGGGGGTGGGCATGGCATCGGGGCGCAGGGAATATGACAGTACTATCTCACTCCTAATGCCGCTTCACACAACAGGTACCTTTTGAACAGTACCAGACACCGGTTTTATAAGTATGTCGAGTTGAATAATGCGCTGGTTGTCACAGTCCGTTGGGCGATCGGAGTTTGTTTTTTGTAACCCGTCCTTCCTTGGAAGAAGGCAGCATTACCGCTTCCATAAATATGGACATGCTGGTCACCTGGAGAAACGCCCTACTCCTATTGCACAGAACAGTACGACTTTACCTTCAAAGCGCCTAGTAGCACAATTACTTGCTATTCTCCGTTGGGCTGCTTACCGTTGGGCTTTTTGGTTTGTTTGAATCTTTAGGAACTTAACTCCAGCCAGTATAACAACACAGAAGCCCGACGATCACACCAAGGTGACAGCTTCAGGCCGGGAGAGGGGCATCTGACATACCACAAACCGTAGTTCTGATGAACCGGCAGCGGAACATTGTGTTGGCGTCTTCAGTTAGTAACGTTAATAAGATAACCGTTTACCCATTGTACAACCTGGCCTGGTCGCAGTAATTCGATGTGATACACCTATCCACCGACATTAGCATCGCCTGATGTCAGCAGTCTTCGATGTTGGAAAATCGTAATACTAGCATTCAGTGTCTACATCAGTGAACAAGACTGGAAATATGTTCACAAATACAACCGCAAGTTTTTTACGAAGCCTTCACGTCTTACCGTATCATCACCGACTGCGAAAATCAAAGCAGCGAAATATCCAATGTATGCAGTCAAAGACCTTGTGTTCATCTGGCTGTTCAAAAGATCCTTGTTGCTTACGCCAAGCATATCCCGACTGCCATATTGGTAGACGTTCAGCAGCGGAAGTTGTAGTGTTTCATTTCACATCTGTTTTCAGGATTCTGTACCCACAGCCAGCATAGTTTGCGGTGCTCTGGTCAGTCACAGATCAGCAACTGGCCTCCTGCGAAGTTCGGAGGAGTGGTCGAAAAAGCTCCGCTGCCTTTTCCCTGATTTCCCCGTACTGGAATGACATTTCTGAGCCGTTTTTTCGCACATTCGAGAGGCGAATTACATGCTGTATAATTTTGAGCCTTGTGACGATAAAAATTCCGAGGGTAAACCAGAAGTCTCTTGCTGGTTTTCTGAAATCTGCTCTCAACTTAACAACACGTTTTTATGGACTTAAATTTTGCCGTCTTTAGTCTTCTCAATCTGAAAGTATGGTTCAATTCATGGAGGGACCGTGTAAGGCATCGGTGGTGTGTTTTCCCCCCGATGTTGTAGTATTAACTGTGGTAACGTCGGTTCATTTTATCCTACTATTTCTACCTTATGATTCGGCTAAGAAAAAATGAATTAGGCACCGGATGCATTTTCCATGGCCAACCCCATGGTTGACACTAATCGACACTTTAGGTAAGTTGTCAGTCCGTTGTCTTACTTTTGTTCCAGAGGATATTTCCAAAACTTCTATTTCCGACTTCCTAGGTCGAGAAGGATCTACTGACAAAGATGTCATTCCTTTACTTCTAGATCTCGTCGGTTGGAACTCGCTATCCGAGACAACCGGAAGTACACATATCCTGGGTGGCTGTTCATAGGATAGGGGTGGACATTTATCATTTTCTAGGGTGCTTGGATGAGTTTCTGAAGGAGTAGGCCCCTTGGAATGAGTGTGGTAGACTAGTTGTGGGTCCTTACCCATCCACCTTCATTCTTTGTTTCGCAATAAGTCTATGATGATGATGAATGTCGCACAATCCAAGCCTTGCCTCATTTTCCTCTGAGCCCGATGTTTAAACTGAATCTTGCCAAGAACAAAGAAGCGGTGGAAGCAGCTCATTTTCCACGAAATTTTATGGTCTCTTCCTGGCATCCACAGACCCGTTCGCACGTAAAGACTATTTTAAGTTGATTTGTAACAGTGTGTAGCGGATGTGCCGAATTCCCCGCATTCACTTCCGTCAGAGAAAATGCAACTCTTGTTCTTGTTCGAATCGCGTTTATCTATGTCAACCAAAGAGGGGCTCGCAGGTTTAGGCAACCTACCCTGTTTGTGGTGTGACGTTTTGCCTTTTCACCTTTGCATTAAGGCTTAGTCAAAGCGTTTCCGTTACCGGTGGTGATAGACATTAAACTGTCGCCGATGCCTCTCTTTGTTTACGTCTCCAGACGCGTCATCATCCAATTAGTCGTCCAACGTGACGACTTGGGTCATACTAGCATAACCCTCTTTCGTTCGATACACGTCCCTACGCGTTCACGTGGTTCTTTGTTCTTTTCATTGTTTGCAGGGATTTTATATACATTTGTGTGTGTATGCGTGTGCATGACTTGTCTGATCGACTTGCTGCGATTTGGGTGTCAGGACTGCGAGAAGAATTATTGTTATTGGTGTTTGTGTACTTGTATGTCGTTTGTACCCAGATAAAAAGCCGGCCACTAATTCAGGTGTGCGTGTGGGATTCTATTTGTTTGTCGCCGCGCTAATTTGTGATGTTTCGACTAGTCCTAACGCAACAGCCCGCTTAGAAAGTATTTTGACCCGAAAATCTGAAATTTGCGGATTTGTTGGACATACTTGTTTCAGAATATGAACACCTTAGAGATGGTTCTCCTTGCGGGCGCGACCTCTTAGAATCCCTTTGATAGACTGACGCCTTTGACTTTAGACTGGTGGCCCCGGTGTGAGACACCTACTACAATAAATCTCAACAGTAATTCGTTTCAACCGGCTATCTTGGTTTCACAATGACGGTTCATTTCCACAAATTAGTCGATGCGCAGACCTTTTGGCCTATGGTCATTTCGGTCAGCTTATGTGAGCTCGTTAGCTGTAAAGATATTCACTTTGTTGATAAGCTAAGCAAATATTCCGCAAATCGATCACAACAGGGTACTTACACGCTTTAGCTCACTAAACACAACGTGGGAAGCGGTAATTTGCTAATTAGAGCATAGTGTACAAATGTTTCTAAGGCGTTTTTATGGTGAAATAATGACGTTTTTTCGGTTTGTATCTATCCGTGCGCTCAAATTTCATCTGCACACCTGTCGTCACTAGGTGTGCATGCTCAGCATTCGAGCTCTCGATAGCCAATCAAGCCAGGAAATCTGTTGTCCCACATAACTCGTGGTGTTTGTTCCATGCGTAAGTGGATTTGTCCAGTTAAACGGTAACGTTGCACACCCACTTCACACCCTTGAGAATGACCACTTGAAGACGATTAACTCGTTTTTCCACAGCGACAACAATCACAGTGCAATTTACCCGCCCTTCTGAGGAGTGGACAAGACACTACATGTTGGTGTCTTCTCTTCTTGGGTTTAGTTTATACTCAGTTCTCTTTATTATCCCCGTGGACAGTCGTTGTAAAACTGGACAAGGTTGGCTGATGGTTTGCTCTCCATTATCAAACTCACAGGATAGGCCAACAACTGTTGATTTTATCCAGTGTGTCTAAATTCCGCAGCATCGTCAATTTAACAATATACGGGTTTGGATGAGTTGGTTGCCTAAACGTTTAGAATCACTCACTTCTTTTCCTTGAGTAAGTGAAACGAACTTCTGAACGAATTCAAGATTGCATTGGATTGGTGGCCTTTTTACGGATGTGATTTGTTCTGTGGAATACCAGCTCTGAATGCACCACATAGCTTATCAACTTTTCGAACCAGTTTCATTTTTGCTGCTTTGGGCCGTAACATCTGGGATTCAAATAACCATTCATATACATCAAAGTAAATGGGTTTGGCAAATGCAATATAATGATTCTTGATCCTGTTGAGCTGCGGTATCCCTCCTTTCGCGACGCTTGAAGTACTGTCAGAGTAGACTGGCCTACACAGCACCATCGTAATCTCCTTCAGAACTATGAACCGTTCGGCCAATGGCTCATAGTTCAACGTCCACATTGTTTCAAGCTAGCGAAATAGAACGGCCGGATGGACTACACCAAGCCTATTGTAACGTTTTGTCGTCATGCGAAGTTAAAAATAGCTGGTGTTCACTTCTCCATAGACTTGTCCAAATGATCTGAAACGCTCACCCCGTTTGCTTTTCTGTTGCCCTGGTTTGTAGTTTCATCCCTGAGACTGGATACTGTTTTTCCCCAATGAGTTTTTCCGAATTTCAGGAGCTGTCACGATCATATTGAGCCTTTGGTGTATTTGTAGTTCTGCACCACTACTGGTCCTGGTCAACTATGAAAGTTTGCGTGGGGATCCTCAAATCATGTGGTTCATTTGCATATTGCGCGTTGTATAGCCAGACCTACACAAAATTGCTGTGAAACATGGACCGTTAATGAAGTGCGCTAAAGATCCCTCATTGGAGGGATTTTCAAACGCGATGTGTGATAATCCCTTTCAGCAAGTTGATCGCAAAAATCCGAATCGGAAACTTACCCTCTGTAATTAACATAGGAGCGCTTGTGAAACTTACACTTGACTTCCTCTGACGTCATTACCAAAATCGCACGATGCGCTACGAAAAAATGACTGCGAGAGGTGGCAGAGTGTGGTGGTTCCCTCCATTTTCCTCCAAGAATAACTATGTCCTTCTTAAAGTGGCTATCTCTTTCGAGTCCCGAAAACTTTGCTGTTGTAGTGATGCGCCACATACAGAACCCTGAAAAATGTCGAAACACTTGTGAGTACTACTCCCTAACAACGGCCACCTTTTTTTAAACTCATAAGATGCGATTTTGTCATGGCGATCAGTTTCTGCCTAGCCGTATCCCGCCAGGATATCCGAACTTTGAGTTATCATTGTACGTCTTCTTGATACCGGCAGATGAGCTTTGCAACTGGAGTTACCGCTAAATGGAGCGGTCCAACTATTTTTGTTTACTATGATGAATCATGACGGGTAAATTGCAAGGGTGCGAGATACATCAAGTGGTTAGAGCGCGAGTTTACTGATCGGAAGGTTCGTTCTTGGAACCTGATCTCCGCTTGTCGACTTTACCTGTCTAGGCTTGGGCAACCTGGCAGTGTCCCAGCCCTTGTGTTTCCTTCGGGTAGCACAACAGCTAGGCACCGGAAGGATTTTACAGCTGAACGATTTTTTACAATTTTATTTAGGTAAATTGTAGAGTGGACCATACAGTGGCTGATGTAGTTCTGGTCACTACCTACAACAATTCAACTCGTTTCAGCCGCTTAGTGACACTTCACTTTAACCATTGGTTTATACTCTTGGGTGACCTTTTATGAAAATGACATATTTTTGTCTCAAAAGTAAACTATAGTCCAGTTAAAGAGAAGGTCACTAGAAGCTACTAACCACCAGCTGTTAGGGGCGGTAGGGCTACGGTGTCGTAGGACAATAACGAGGTTAACAAACTCCTCAGCTACTATTTTCTGAAGCTAGATTTATAGATAATGTGTATTTCAGGTTGCGGATCGCCGCTGTAGACCACCCATGATCTGACAGTAACCGTTCACTAAGCTCTAGAATATTGACGAGTAATCAGGAAGCGCTTTCATCCTTTTCTTCTTTCAAGTACAATTCAAGGAGCATGAACCACCTGTAAATCAAGATCCGATCTCTGAAAGTGAGATTCAGAGAGAAAAATGGTTATTTTGGCCCTGTTTTTCGCCTGATTGTTCTGATGTTTGAATCATTTGGTGCTCCTCCCCCTGTTCTCTAGTCTTTTGTTTTCATCATTCAACGAGTGTTTGATGTTACCAATTGCAGTTGCCCTGTGAAAAACATTTAACTCTGTTTGGGGTTTGTCAATGGAATGTCACACCATTGAAACGGTAACGTGTTGCGATAGTAGCTTGTTTTTTATTTACATGTAGTGGTAATCCTATCTGTGTTCATTAGGAAATTCATCCCAGGGCTGCGTTTGTGCATAAACGTGACGCCGCATGTTATTTCGATTCCAACAATCTGTTACCCGAGAAATCCGTCGATCTGAATGCCTGAAAAAGTTGCGTTACCATTGCAAGCATAATAGGTTTGCCAATATCATCACAGCAAGGTGATAAGGGAGGTAGACTGTGTGAACGAATAGCCGGCTAGGTGAAAACTATAATACACATGCTCACAGCTGACCCGAAATCAGGTGAGTGTGTAAAGCAGATTGTTCAGATTGTTCGACTTCTCATGAAGCTGAAATTGATCTTATCAGCTGTTTTTTCGTTCGGCTGGTGGCTCCTAAGTCAAGTCACCCTAACGTTCGTTCTCCTGTGGGGTAAACACCTATCATATTTGGTGTCATACCTATTATCAGAAATGGTGTAATCCGGCTCTGTATATTATATCAGCCATGACTAAGNTGTAATCCGGCTCTGTATATTATATCAGCATTTCATCTTAATGCGTCATTTTGATGGAGCCGCCCTACTGTTCTTAGGATGGCTGTTGAGGACAGTTCAGGGGTATGCGCTCTTTCAGTTCGGTTGAGTTCATCAGCTGTAAACCATGTGGTTCCAGCTGGTACAGTTTTGATCTTCAGGAAATGAGAGAGCGTGGGAGATATAGCCGATCACTGGAAGCGATGGCATTCTTAGTTATTTCGGGAACTGGACTGCTACGCATTGAAGCAGATGACTGATGCACGATCACCACTGACCTTGCAATCGGGCCATTTTTGTCAGTATCATCAGCCCGTAGTGATTTGAGTCTCGGAATTCCCAATTCAGGGAAACGGCAGTCGTCGGTCTGACTTAGTTTATTGCTTAGTGTTTTCATACTTCGTTTCTACGTCGTACACTGTCCAGTTCTTCTGTGCGTAGAGGCCAGGTCTCTGCTCCATAAAGCAGTATGGATCGCACTGTCGCGGTGTAAACTCTGCGCTTGATAGACGTCACTTCGTCGCCAAAGGTGTTGGGGATTTGTTAAAGCTGTCCTGGCTTTCGAGAGCCGGCTAGGTGAAAACTATAATACACATGCTCACAGCTGACCCGAAATCAGGTGAGTGTGTAAAGCAGATTGTTCAGATTGTTCGACTTCTCATGAAGCTGAAATTGATCTTATCAGCTGTTTTTTCGTTCGGCTGGTGGCTCCTAAGTCAAGTCACCCTAACGTTCGTTCTCCTGTGGGGTAAACACCTATCATATTTGGTGTCATACCTATTATCAGAAATGGTGTAATCCGGCTCTGTATATTATATCAGCCATGACTAAGGCCAGCCTTGTTCTAATGAGCTTGCCTCCCAATAATTGGTCATACTGCGCAGAATAGTCACAGAGAATACCTTGGATCCCACGCCCTAATACCAGAACAGTTCATCCGACGCCGGTTGCCGGTAGTGATTCTTAGCGTTGCTGTAAGCGGGCCCAAACAGGGACAGCCGCATAGTTGAGTCGTACAATGAGTACTTGGATATAACATTAACCTACCTCGTGCTTGGATAACGTAAGTGTGGTGAACTGGAATCAACTGTGCTTACAACTTTGGTCCTGTAACTGAGATCTAGCACCGTAGCACTTTTGTGGGCTTGATATAATCACCAAGCTAAGAAAAGCCTTGGAATGGATTTCGTGACTTGTACATGGAAAGTTTCGCTTGTCATTTGCGGGCCCAAACAGGGACAGCCGCATAGTTGAGTCTTACAATGAGTACTTGGATATAACGTTAACCTACCTCGTGCTTGGATAACATAAGTGTGGTGAACTGGGATCAACTGTGCTTACAACTTTGGTCCTGTAACTGAGATCTAGCACCGTAGCACTTTTGTGGGCTTGATATAATCACCAAGCTAAGAAAAGCCTTGGAATGGATTTCGTGCACTTGTACATGAAAGATCGGTTCAGGTTGACGGTCACGAATAGCTTGGTGGTTTGGGTAGCCATAGGTTATGGCAACGGGTAGTTTTGAATAGGATTAGTATAACAGACTAATAAAAACAAAGGGATAGCGGTTTATTGATTAAGAACACCAGAGTGACTACAACAGCCTCGCTACTCCTCCAACCACTTCGGAGACGATGCCTGCCAGTGCAGTTAAGACCCTTTGTTGTGCCTTTTATTTTCCGTCTCCAAACCATGCTTTGTATACTTGAACATTCCCAATCTGATGTTTCCACAATAAGTTTGCAATGTTTCGATGGCTCCAGTGGTCAGAGAGAAGTAGTTTTTTTACCCTCAACGCACAGTGATCAGGCCTTCCAACTGTAAGGTGACAGTTGACGCGCTAACACGTTGTAGACCTTGCCTTTATCCAACCAGAAATGACACGTCGTCCCTGTATGTGCCCGAATTGAATGGAAGCGCAACAGGCTTTGATGGTCCTTGGTTTGAGGCTACTACCTGCCGGGTGGGTGGGACTTGAAGGGATTCACGTTACTCTACTATGCCCCTTGAGTTTAAGCTTTCACCTTTCTTCTGTGTTATTGCTTCCCAAATTTTTCTTTGAAATACCAAGTATTGCTTCTAACCGTTAAGATCTCAGTTTTCCAGGCAGATTGTCACCATCAGATATTGTGAGTTGTGTTCATTCAAAGTCAGATTTAATCACAAAATCCGTGAACCACCGTATAAAGTGAGACTGAGGAAAAATTTGAGTGCTCTAAGTTTGATTAGGAGCTACTAAATTCAAGTAGAATTCGCATTGAGGAGGTTCCGATTACTATCCCAATTCTTATCGCATAGAGAAATTCACCCATCGTACATGGCCGTTAGCTCATTTCCATCCGTTGACTTATCTCACCAGCTAAGTTCGAATAACTCCGTGCCCCAGGGACCCTAGATTATCCTGGATAATTTAGTATCCCAATGTCATAATTATTTACTGTCCGTGATGTTGATCCGCATTCAGTTAACTGGGTTGCGGTCAACAGCTTCTTGCCACTAGCGCTCCGTATTTACCGTCTGGTAACACGTACTTTTCTTCTGTTTCAGCTGGTACTACAAAGATATCACCCGTCAACAAGCCGAGGCTATCCTTTTGGATGAGGGACGTGAGGGTTGTTTTCTAGTCCGGGATTCCGTTAGTAAAAAGAATACCTACACTTTGTCCGTGACCTCCAAAGATCCCGAAGTGTGAGTTTTATTTGTAACCTCGGTGTTTTTGTCGTTCAATTGCGTTTCTTTATGATTGCACTGCAACATAATGCCGTTAGTTTGTCGCAATAATACGACATCGGGATGCGGTTGGCAGGTACTATTCGATAAGTAGCTCCTTTTTGTTTGCCTCGACCTGGCTGACCATTCCAGCCTACGGGATTTGTGTGAATACCATAAGTTGAACAGTCCCTGATGATGGACATAGCCTGTCCACCGCTTGGAAGATTGCAAATTGCCAGCTTTTTCTGGTCCACCTGTGATGTGTCCACACGTTATGTACTGTCTGTTGAACTGGGTTTTTCCTTCTTTGAGAATACTCCTTGAGTGTTTGTCCTTGCCAATAGGTTTCTACACTGACCAATCCTGTATCGCCATTCTTATACATGCGTTGCTTCCGTACGATTCTACATTTTTCACTCAACACTCGATCATTTCAATCATTTCAAGAGAAATCCCTGGATGCTAGCTACTCCTCAGAATCAAATACTGTGCACCAGATCAGACTTTCTATCGCTGAGGATTCCACGGTTTTATTTGCCGAATAACAGTTTCCACTGAAGAAAGACCGCAACTTCCATGATTTGTAGGAAAGTACGGGAAAAAAACAACTACTTCAAGGGTCAGAGCGATTCGAGTTTATGACTCAAAACAACAAACACATCGGTGGGCTTCGAATCACTCAGATCTTGGTTAAATTAGGTGAGCGAACCCAAATTTGTACTCATTATCCTCTCCCGCGCTTAGCTTACCTATGCACCAAATCCAGTTTGAGCTGCGCCCTCTGTATGCTAACTGTTCATCCCCATAATTCAAATGGTAGTACTAGTAATCGCTATTGACGGCAACACCCCGGTAATACATACTGGCGTTCAACTGCAGTACATCCTTGAGGAAAAGTGAAGAGTGAAACTGAAGACTTGGTGCGATGAATTTCCATGTCAATAAGCAAGGCTTCCATACCTCCGGACAGCATTACTATGGACGCATCTGAACATCCTATGGAACTGAGGTACTATCAGCGGGCCTGATTCAGCATACTTTGCGAAACTCATCCGACGTATGCCCAACGCCCAACGACAGATGAACTCTAGGAATACAATCTTTCTGTGTAGGCAGTCCGACAAGGAAATGACAGCATGCTCGCCACTGGGACCGTTTGCCTTGTCTTGCAGGGTTTCCAACCAGGTGCGAGGATGTTCGCGCGTCCCCCAACCTCTCCACCACACTCAGTGTGACTGTAGCTACTTTTACTTACGTTATGATGTCATGGCCTCTTCTCTGCGAACCTTTCGTCAGTATACTGGCTTGGGATGAAACAGGGCTTTCTTAAATAGACGGTGGCTTGACATACGTAATGCATGTCTCAACCATCTCCACCTGGTAAGTTAAATCTGCTGCCCTAACGTTTTTGATTTGTCACCAAATACCTGCTTGCACACCAGTTCTTTGCGTGCTCGCTTCAGCCAACTCTAAGCGGGGCGTCAAACAAGCTTTTTCCAAATCAGTCTATGTGAAGTTCTAGAATCCGCATCCTCGAAAACGTTAGTCGTAGTTGAACGAGGTAAGCACTGCGATTCATACACCAAGATATTCCTCATGTATCTCCTCCGAGCGCTCACCGACTAAGCATTCGACTTCAGAACAGTCAGTCGATTCTCCTCGATGCTAGATTTCTTAATTCTTCTGACGCAGAACGTAGTTCAGGTAGAAGGTATCTTAGACTTCAGCTCAGTCCCAGCTTACTTGCAAATGGAGAGAACTACTCTAAGACTCCGGAAATGGGGCAAACTACTGTACCCTAGAATGTTGGGAAACGGTTCCATACCACACAGTAAATCATTCAAAGTTGGTTGTAGGTCTTCGTGTTCTACCTTGGTTAATCTGTTACGAAAACAATGATGTGTTTCAGCAGACTAAGGTCAATCGGTCATTGTAACTCTAATCAAAAAGTCCCACGAAGGGACTGCTTGAACCATAGCACGTTCTTACTGCGTGCATATCACCAACCAATAGTAACGGTTTTGTTGTTGCCGTCATCAGATCCGTGGACAGACTGACTCTTCAACACATACTTGAGCAAGGCGAAATGTCTCAAATTCCTTCAAGCTGTATTGTTCTCTGACTTGCTGTTGAGATGTGTTTATTTCAGTTGTTGCGGACGTTGTGAAGTCCGTGCTCTGGATTCTCTTTCCTAGGAATGGAAGAGATTCTTTCCTTAAGTGCCTATACCTCCCGATTCTTCCCACGCTTTACTAGAGCCTTCTTCCATGGTTTCAGGGTAGCTAAATGCCCGTTTACGTGCAGTTCCCGACGGAGCTGCCATCGCGAAAAATCAACGGTGTGATCATGTATCTCTTTAAATTCAAGACGAGTATATACTATTGAGTGCCAACTATTTTTAGGGTAATGATTTTGCAAAATTTTCTTGCCGTTGGCTGATGTCGATGTAAGATTATGACACTGCTTGTACCAGGCTGTGCTTGAGAAAGTCACAAACAACGCTAACAGGCACCATTTGTATCACTGAGTACCTCATGTAGTTTGATTGAGGCCGTTTCAGGAACTTACATTTATAGACCAAACTGAGTTCAACTAACTGAATATTTCGTTCGAAATCATCAACAACCTGTTACCTTGATTTTGGGTCCTGTAAATTATTCATGAAAACTGTTCATCCTCTAAGGATAGGCCAAAATCCACTCCCTCTTGTGACCCCTGTCTTCGCCGGGAGGAAACTACGGTTGCGTGAGTTTTCTTGGACCTCCGAGCAATCTAATGTTTCTGAAAAATGGATCAATTTTGGGGAATTCACCTCATCGTGGAGAGTTTCTTCTGCGGGAACATGGTGGCTCTGAGGAGAACGTACTCATTCGAAGCTCTGACCATGTCTCCGTTCGAGTCACTTGACATTTCTCTCCTGCATGCGTGCAAATCAACAACTAACCATGATCACGAGAAAATTATTTGATTGGCACATTTTTTCGTCCCTCCACTCGAGTTGTGGTTGAAATTTTGGAAATCATTATATCCTCACGTGCCTTGCGTTTCTGTTTCTGTTCAAGGCAGAAAGTTTTTCATGCATCGGTGCCGACGTTAATGCCACACTGAGCCAGTGAACCTATTCCATATCAAGATGATGCAGTCTTGCGTGCACAACTTTGCTAAATGCTGCTCGAACATAGTCTTATGGGGCATAGGATTTCGATGAACTCACTCGTGTGCATCATATTAATCCTCAAACACACTCATTCGTGAAAACAATCACTATGTAACCGTAACGCTGAGATAAACTGAATCGCGCAAGTTCACAGCAGCGTGGGAAGTGTAACCAGAAACATCCAAACGGGACGCAGTCCCCATCTCTCGCATATTTACGGTACCACCTGCGCTTCCATGCAACTGTGTGGTTGCGTATGGTTTTTTGGTTTCGCTGTCTCATCTGCAGTGGTGATATGTCGGTGATAACTTTCGGACAATAGCCACAAATGTGAAAAGCTGAAGATCAAATGATAAATGGTGAGCTAGCTGCCCGTGAAATGCAGTCAGCCTCATACAAAGGACTTGAAACACTTAGCACACTCGAGAAATACACTCATTTGCAAATCAATTTGGTTTTCTTGAGAGACCCAACTGAATCTCTTGTTTATGATATTCTAAAGCTGAATGTGCTGCACACGGGGCGCCTCATGATTCAGTTGGCACGATATTCGAGATATCGCAGTATATTTTCATGAAGGAAACTACTCACAAGATTGCTGAAAACTCTTCGACAGCCCACGATCGGTTTCGCCCTTCTTGGGGCTCATCAAGTAGGCACAGTCCCCGAGTTTCCGTCAACTTTATGTTCTACTTGAATCCAAATTCGACTGTTTTCGAGAAATACACTCATTTGCAAATCAGTTAGGTTTTCACGAGAGACTCGACTGAACTAAGGTTGACGGAAACTCGGGAACTTCGCCTACCTGATGAGCCCCAAGAAGGGGAAACCGGTCGTAGGCTGTCGAAGAGTTTTCAGCAACCTTGTAAGTACTTTGCGCACTCCTTTTGACAGTCGAATGGTGAACACTAAATGACTCATTTGAATTCCACAGTTATTCGCAAAGTGTGAGTGCGGATGGATCGTGTCAGTCTGTTTTCCCCCTCACCTGTGCAAATGCATCTATTTACTGTCTCGCGGCCTCCATTTTCCTTTCTAACGTATCCTCATCTGTAGTGGTGAACTTATTGAACGCTGTTCATGGTTGTGCGGGTGAAGGCAGTAATCTAAGGTCAATTGAGGGAAATTATCTCGGACCTACATACTAGTGTGATAAAAAAATTGACCGCAAGAACGCCATGGGCATCGATTTGAAACCAAGTCGTTTATCCATCATTTGCTGTCCGTCTATTTCCTTTTTATTGCACTCAAAATGTTGATTAGTAGCCACGCGCAGACATTTTCAAAGATGAGACTAACAATATACAGACTACCATGGAAGAGCACGGTTTTCATAGTGCACTACTCATAAGGTCACTTGAAAATTCTTCGACAACCCACGAGGGTTTCGTCCTTCTTGGGACTCATCAGGTAGGCACAGTCCCCGAGTTTCCGTCAAACTTATGTTCTACTTGAAACCAAATTGCACGCAATTAGCGAAATACACTCGTTTGCAATACGGCAGTGAAGCATCGGTGTTGAACACTGATGTCATGCTGTCGATGATGATGATGATGATGACTCGTTTGCAAACCTATTTGGTTTTGTGAAAGACTTACTTGGAACGCAGCTGAATCTCTCACTTGTGATGGTTCCAGGCGCGGTTTTCAGTTGGAGGCTTGAGTAATATAAACTTAATGTGAAATTGTGAAAAACGCGGTAAAACTGTCTGGTGATCCATGGTTTCAGACGCTCCGTTACATGGCATCGTTATTCTATCTCAACTAACTTCCCCTCAGTTAGGAAGTGAACCGTCGAAGATGATACTAAGTTGTCTCGTCGATAAGTGCCCTCCTCTTGAGTGAGGCGAGAAATACGAAGTATCTCACACGTCTACACATGTGGGTAACGAAAAGTTCAGTATGCTTGCCTACTTTCGGTGACAGCCGGCGGGTTCTGATAGTGCGTCGGGAGTTGTTTGCATACTTATGCTTTTGCCCTCTCCTCTGGACCGAAAGCCATCTGTGTACTTGGCTTCTGTGTTTGGCTATGAACCAGAAACGAAAATAACATTGCGGGAAATTGATCAAGTTGCAAAAATCAGGAGATGTGAGCGACCGCTGCTTTATTGTATTGTCTACTCTATGTAGTATTAATCCATATTTCATCTGTTTCACATGTTCGAAAATGCGTTTCGCACACTGTTGAATAAGTGAATCGAGTCACATCCATAAAATTCACTGGCGTAACCGGATGGTGTGGCAACTGATAGAGACACTGGCTGTTATCGTGTGGCAGTCGACTTGGATATCCAGACAAGTGGCAAAGCGCACATTATCGAAGTGTTTTTCCTGTGGGCACGATTCTTCCCATAACGTGGAGAAACATTAGGAAGATATGGTGTGACTATGACCATTTATGTCCGGTTTTGCAGTAGCGAACTGTGTATCGTTTGGCAGTCGTGCCGGGCAGACCGCTTCTGTGTAACTGTGCCACCTTGCTCGGTATATTCCAATTGTGATCATATATCACGCCGTAATGTTCTATGTATGCTGTACTGAGCTCAGGTAGACAAACTGGCCTTACCGTTTTTCGAACAGCTGATTATCGGCTTTTCGCTTTCGTGGCTGCAGAGACACAAAGGTTCAGGTTTTCCGTGAATTCACCTGTCTGACTGATCGACCTGTTGCACAGCCTAGTTTACTGTCACAACAATAATTACTTTGCGACACCGTTTGTTGCGCGCATATTTGTCTCCGGTAACGTCAGCTGACTACGCCGAAATGTCAACTCCTTGTTGACGTCATCTGCGCAGATATCTGGCCAGGTCAAGCTGCACGTTCCAGCAAGTCCAGCCACAAACCAGTTTACCGATTCGATTAACCAGTGCGTGTGTGGAAAATGTGTCACAAAGGACACTTCACTCACCTAGTTCAGTAAGCTGTCCCGTTATCCAAATGACGGCCGTGGTGCAACGTCAAGGTGGCAGCTTTAGGTCGGGACCGTCGTCGTCATCTGGTTATTAGCAGTTCAGTCAACTGGTCCATATCAATCAATGACATATCTGTTGTTCTATTTGTTATGGACTGTGCTCGGGCAGGCAGACACGCAAACTTGTATCACGTTATCCTTGTGCTAATAACCGTACATTGCAAACGATTCTAGATGTCTGTAATAACTCTAAAATGATCACGCTGGTCACTTTATCTTTATAGCGGACTTTCAACCTCCACAGAATCTCCGTTCAGACTGTTCTGAATATCAACCTGAAAACCGGGCACCAAATCAACTGACGTAGAAGCTAACTCTAATCACCATCCCACCATTCAGGCCAGTAGCTAAATCAGCAAGCGATTCACAAGCTACTCCCTCATGGTCAGTGGTGGTTGAATAGATTACGTTTTGTGGTTGCTGAAAGCTACTCTTCATATATATTGATTTGTCGCTTAGAAGGGACCAGGTCGAACCTAAAATTACATAAATACTCTCCAGTTTCTTTTCATTGGCTCTGTAAGAAACGGAAATGATTAAGTCAGAATTGTGTTGGTCGCGTAACCCACTAACCCACCGCTACGCACAGCTACGCTCCCCAATAACGCACTGATGATTTCACCTCGATTGGTGACGAAACGTTTGCAATCGAATTGCCCAGCTCAGCGAACAAGCCAACGACCACCATCTACGCTACCTGAGCTACCAACATTTTCCTCCATGGACAAAAAATAGTAATCACGATCACGGTCTGTTCAGTTTTCCGAAAATGGCTTGTAGTCAATTTCGGCCAGTTGAAGTCGGCGACCTAAAAACACGAAAGCCGCAGCTGAGTCGGCATCGTTTTATTTACGTTGAAATTTTTAAACGTTAACCAAAGTGATACTCACTTTAGCTGACTGGTTGACGTCTGGTTTACAAGGTGTAACTTTCGCCAGTAGGTCTGACTTCGTGGTCGTTCCCAGTTTTAGTATCAGCAGGCTGCGACAACAATTCTACCGCAACGTATGACTGCACCGTAGTGTCATTGATGGTGGTAATCACCCTATTTTGAGCTAACTGATTGGGCGCTACCACGCGAAGAGAACAGTGGTAGTGAATAAGTTCGGAATCCGCTTTGGGGTACAGATTGTGTACACACGACACATGTCTTGTTCGATTGACGGAAGTTGTCCGTCGACAAGTTTTCACATTAAATTAGGTTCAGCAAAGATGTTAGGTCAACCCAGCGATGCGTTGGTGTTGGTTCCAAATACGTGTAGGTGGTGTGATACTGACATTAAGTACGATGGCGACATCAAGCTAGCAGGTTGGGCGGGCACTACGAGCATGTACAAAAGTAACAGGCTAAATACCTATTCAGTGAGTGGTTTACTGAAGATCGCTGTAACTGACGTTGACTAGAAGCCGCTATGGGCTTGGATATGAACGCGTGGTTGTCAGCCGACACCGTGCTCTCGGATTACGAGGCCTCGTTCGTACAGCAGAGCATTTGACTTCGGTCATAGGCTGTTCGATACACTGATGAGGCAGCATGATGCAGTCAGTAGCGAGTTTGAATTCATAAGCTGGTCAACCTGCCATACCACCTCCAGTTCCAGTCTCGCCCCAGGCAGTAACGCCCTTATCTTTTCTGTCCCTCTAGTTCTCGGTTGGCATATCGCGCCCGTCGCACCCAACTACTGAATAACAGGTGACAGTTATTCAAGGGAAGAGAACAGTGCCGAAAATCCTGATGACCATCAGAATATGGGTGTTGTCTCATTTTACCTGTTTGATACAGTACGTGCCTGTAGCAGCCATTGTTCTGGGGACGTTGAATGAACCGTTCTCACACGGAACTGTCAGATTACGGCTACTTCCGATTTACGAGCATCGGCCTTGGAATCCATGGATTTCACGACCTAACCTCTTTGTTCGGGCGAGACACTCATATGTAGGAGCTAATGGGATTTCCGTCACCAAATGAATAATTTGTGTTAAACACCGGACAGTATTCCAGTATCGCAAAAGTGTGGTTGTATGTGAGAGTTTTCCGTTCGGTACGTTGTCTCCATGGTCAACCGTTTACCAGTTAAGGTCACTTTTTGTCTAAAAACAACGTGCACGGTTTCCGAAAATCTGGAAACAGATCAACTAACTAAGGAGTTACTCAACAGCGACATGTGGCATACTGAATTCCGTTGTGATGGCTCGAGACGTGAGGTTTGGGCGTACTGATCGAATTCTGTAGATCAATCAAGGCAGCTGCCAATCAGAAACATGATAGTTTTCGTCTGTCCTATCTGACACACGTTTATATATATTGCAATTATATCCTACCTAGAGTAATATTTCCGCAGGGAAAACAGCGTGTCACCATTGGCTGCTGGTCCCATGGCAGTTGTCGACATTTCTGACATCCTAGTGACACTTCCATGGTCTGACAAAATCAGCACGAAAATCATTCAGCGTAGGTGTGAAGTTGTCCGAGGCAAAACCTAAAGAGTATCGGAACTTCCGTCGATGAATTCACAATTGCGCTGGTACAATATTCGTGATACTGATATCGTATTATATATATATATATATATA
>NW_008751778.1:1181208-1195901 GCF_000715545.1 Opisthorchis viverrini
ATATATATATATATATATATAAAGGACGCATAACGGACAAACCTGCTCGAAAAATAACTTTGTAATGAAAGCTAGTTTTGTAATTGGTAGACAGATAACTCAGGTGGCTAATAATACCTTTTGATTGTTGTTGTTCGGGGAACCTGATGTGTTTGGGCCCGTCATCTCGAGCCTCATCAGTTTGAATCCTAAAGCAACTATGTTATGGTTTTATCAGGATGAATGATACACGAGTTCCTGACCCTCAGTTTTATCGGTCATAGCAAATGAGTCAAGGGCCACATCGGACCAATTGAGTGCTTTGTTTGCTTTTCGTCTCCATCGTGTGATTCACGACAGGCCACGGCCAACTATTGGGCTATACAGGGTACGCCTAGGGTTTTTCGGTATCCATTACGAGGAATGCAAAAAACCCTCGTTTTGAGTGAATCGTTTTCTCTGTGTTGAAGCCGCCACAGGTGCGATGCTATAGAAGTATCCAATTGTTTTTGTTGATTGGTTCCGTACTGAATCCCTTAGGTGCACAGCGGAATGTACCAGAGAACTTGATGTTCCTAGGGTGCGATGTATATCTGAGTTCAGTAGACCCTCCTCCCTTCGTTGTTCGTCCCAGCCATAAGTATGTCGAATATTTTGGCAAATTTGTTCCGAATATAGCAACATGTGTTTACTGGATCAGAATATCTTGTGTATGTGTATTCCTCCCTCCTCTATTACATCTCACAATTCTACCTCCATTTCCCGGTGGTCTCCCCAACTTCGATTGAATCACGATGTGCGTCACATTCTCCACTGTCGCGTGCAACAGCAGACATATCTTTGGTCTGACTCATTCTGTTGTACACTTATGTCTGACAGCCGCACACCATAGTAGGTACAGTTTGGTGCTCCTACCCTCATTCGTGACAAATGTGGACAAATGTGACTTGTCTGTTATTCAACCAGACAAAGAATATCATAATGTTGCCCTACCCGTTCTTGGATTTTTGCTGTTGTGACCATATGAGTCCTCGCGTAGAATACATTTCCCGCTGTTTTGATCGCTGTCTGTTGCCTAGTCAATGCTGGTGTCTCTGATGTGTGTCCACAAACTCTTTGCAGTAAGCTTAGATACATCACTACTGAGTTGCACGGGATGGCTGATTTCTCTTTTTTTCCGACCGAAGTCATCGAATCTTTTGGCACCGATTGCATTAAAATGCCTCTTCAACAGACACTCATCAGAAGTGACGAAATCATCCACAGTCATGCTCCACCATCATTAAGTCTAAATGTCTGAAGACTGTGTCCGCCAATCTAATTAAACTATTCACAGAGTAATCGCAACAATACATCGGTTGCTAGTTTACACACACAGTGGTGGAATTCGCTTCCAGAGATGAATGCATACACCGCAATTATTTTGACGTTCATGTCCTCTAGATGGATGCTTGCGGGTAAATTGATGGCCTTGTTAAACGACAGCTGTTTCATTTCCCCTCTTCACAAACCCGGTAAAGAATAGCGCCACGTATTGCCGCAAATTGTTCCGTCGTCAGACCTGATTCGAATAAATTCTGTCTAATTATCGAAGTACCAACTCGCTGTTTAGTGTCGCCGCATCATTCAGCACTCCGTAGAAACGAGAACTTCCAGGACTACTACCGGAATCAAAATAAATAATTGAATTAGTTTGCTTTTGTCGTTAACTCATCTTATTTCCCCTAGTCGTGCCTTCCGTTATACACTCCCTAGAATAAACGATAACTGGAGTTAACTCCACTTGCCTACACATTTGTGCGAAGTGGTTTAGTGGTTAGAGCGCGAATTTACTGACTGAAAGGTTCGTGCTTCGAACCCGACCTCCGCCTCACGATTTCCCTTGTCTAGGCTTGAGCAGCCTAACAGTATCTCAGCCTTCGTGATTCCTCCGGGTGGTATAGCATCTAAGCACCGAAAGAGAGTTACAGCTGAACGGTTACTATTTATTACACATTTGTATATGCGTTCTTTGGTCACCAGAGAACTACTGGGTCCTTATTGATCATAAAGTGTGCTACAGGAGAACAGACGTATAAGTGCTTTCAGACGCATCAAGTAGGTGTACTCATTAGTTGATCATCCCTTCAATGCCAGCGTAGTCTGCAAATTAGTGTTGTGTAGAATTTCCTGTTCAGGTGAGACACAAGTTTGTTGGAAACTGGGAAACTGCTTATCTGAAGAGCCCGAATGAAGGCAAAACTGATTCTGAGCTCCAAGAAGTAGGGAAAATATCTGTTTCGGATTTGACCATTGGCCAAGTGATTAACATGCGTCAAAACTATTGTGATACACTGCCAGTTAGCCACAAGCGCCCCTTGTAACAGACACTCGCAATCTCAAAGTTTTCGCCTGATGTTGGACATCATCCATGATAACGCACCTGATAGAGAAAGGCTGCGGACTCGGCTCCTCATATCACGAGTGCCCAGGTTTATATTCAAGACCCTGCATGCCCTCGAAGACTCGGTGTTGCTCTTAGATGTATTCTGGGTTTACAAAAAACGCTTTAATTATTTCCACGTTTAAAATAAACGCATCCTTGCGCGTTGTTGCATACAAGTTCCTGATTTCAGTGTCATCTGTAATATTACAACTGGGACGTGTTGAAATAGTTACCATTGTGAGCTGTCGCGCAAGTCCTATCAATAAATTATTCAAACAGGTCTTCTAATGTTGTATGATAGCTGCGAACCAGTGCCTGTAACATCACTCGTTCTATGCTGAAATGAAGTAATCTATATCTTTAGAATCATATGGGGTTGTACTTTGGGGGGTAGATAGCGGTACCTTACCATCTCTAGTATGGGTAGACAGGGTCCCGACACATCTTCCAGTGTCTCTGTGAGACCAGATTTGCGAAGACGGTCCTTGTCTCTTTGTTAGGGCTCTGAAATCAGGCACTGACAATCCTTCAGCTGTAGCACCCTTTCAATCTCAAACTGCCATGCCATCAGAATGAAGCACGAGAGTTCGAATACTGCCAGGTTCCCAGAGGAGGTCGAGGGGCAGAGGTTTGGTTCGAACCATGGTTATTCCGGTCAGCAAATTTGCGCTCCAGCTACTGATATACGTCTGCTTGATTCTCGGATATTTGAGGGTGGCGACCTTGGTATGACCAGTCAGGTTTTGGTCTCTTCTTTCCTTACCATTCTTCCCATCTTTGTTTGGTTTTAGCTGGTAGTGGGTCTTGGCGTTCGAAGCTATCTCGCTTGCTTGGCCTAGCTTCTGTAGTGTTATCTGTATTACCTATCATGTACGTCCGATTTTCTGTCTCCCAAGTCTTAACACTAACTTGTGCATTGCGTGATCTGACTACATACGATCCGTCAACTCATCATCGCATTCATCTGTTCATGCTGTTGATATAGCCCTGGTAAGCTGAAAGTCCACCACTATCACATACATCGGACTGAGACCGTGACTGCCAATGGTCATCCCAACGGGAATGGCCTGACGAATGGGACCACTCCAGTCACCAGCAACGGGAATGCACCGAATAACTGTCGCCTGGGCACACCGAATACCGGTACAGAAGCTCAATACTATTTGTCAGAAAAACATGCTTTCCCCACAATCAGTGATGTGATTCACTACCACAAGCACAATTCTGGTGGTTTGGTTGTACGACTGCGTTCCCCACCCACAAAAGATCGTGAAAGTCCAGTCACTGCGGGAATGGGATTGGACTTGTTCGAATTGGATCCTGCGGAACTTCAACTGGAACCTAAGCCTATCGGAAAGGGACAATTTGGGGTGAGCTTGACATAGTTTAGGATATTTTGCAGATGTTTTCCTATGGTACAGTCACTTCTAAGCATCTTTACGAGTTATTCAGGTTATTTATTCGTTCTGGGTCGTTGTTTTGCACCCACCTGACAATTGTAGTCGTTTTTTCGTTTGTCCGCACATCATCGTACAGTTCCATCCTTTTCGTTCGCCATTCTTAACTCCCATTCATGGTAGTCCCCCACGGTCACTACGGTCTAGAGGAAATATCGGACCTTAACTGATATCTTCGTTTCACTGATCAAACAAGCTGACGGTCTGCAAGCAATCACAGGGCACGCATGGGGGACACTGAACTTGGGTCCTCCATACGCAACCAACCACGACCGCCTTCACTAATTGACTGTCGTTGAATTTTTGTACTCAAACGTATACATGAAGTAGACATTAAAAAGTATAATAAAATGGGATTCAATACAATGCGTACAGAATATATCTGGTGATGAAAACAAGCGCATGACCCAGCAGCCCAGACAAATAACCCGCATCCAAGTGCACCGCGTGACAACTTCCCTTATTTGGGTTTATGGTTCTTGGGACTTTGCAGTCAAAACATTACAAAACTTTTCATATCCTAGCTTCGAAAAAACTGAATCGTTTTCAGCAAGTTTACGCGAGACAATCAGAGATCGGGAAGAAACGCTACGCTTTCTTCACTTCTAGATTCACTGTACCCTTCGGTTCTAAACGGTCTCATTCAATATGTTCTTGCAATTATCACCAATCTGACTCTACTAGTCGCAAAGATCTGTCATATGACTTTAGGACACAGGAATTAATCTAGTACTAAGATGCTAGGGTGCGTGTATAGTTAGGGGAGTGGGTGACGCAAATTCGGATAGGAATTTCACTCTTTTCGACAATTTTTTGACTTGTCATGTAATCCCTCGATGGTCGAACGAGAACAAATAGTTTCCGACCGATCAGCCGTCAAACAAGATAGATTCACAGTTCCTCCGTACTTTTGTCCATAGATAATTGTGTTCAGTATAGGCACTGTTTAGTTCTGCATTTCACCATAAATAAAGTCTAAACACTACAGGTTACCGTATTCTTATGGAATTGTTTTTGGTGGGCTGAACAGCTATTCAGCTTTGATCTCCTCCGGTCTGATAGATTAGTCTCCTCTGGTGTGTCATTTTGATTAGAGCTGACTTGCTTTGTAATGGGCTGCGGCACATTGCCCTGCTACAGTCCATTGACAAGTGATATGTGCTTGTTATTGTGGGAGGGGGACAAATGTTTCCAACAAATTAACATACTTCCCCTCTGCCAGTCCGACTTCACTCGATCAGGGGCACGCCGTGGCTGCAATTTGACATCTTTAATGTTTGCTGCCGTCTGAATGAGCTTTACAGATGGGATACTATTGTTGAATCATAGCCGGCATCTTTGTAACGTGCCGGCTTCCTGTGCACATGTTTTCGTTCAATCTTTTTTCCTCAGTCTGGTAAGGACAGGCGTGTCACCTGTTTCTGACCTTTCGTTTACACCCGAAACGCTACCCAATTGGGACGTCATATGAGAAACAGACGATGAAAATTTCATTATCGTACTTTAAGATGTTCGGGGGGAATGTATCCGACTATTTACAGAACTTTCGGATGGGCGAAGAGGTCAAGTCGGGAAACACTGATAGCACGAGGCAAAATTTATCTTCTCTAGTGGCTGTATGATTGTTCTGTGTCTTTGCTCGCAACTCCTTTGTTAATGCATGCTCCATGGGTTCAGTAGACTAGAATGTGGTCTAGTCCGTCAACATGCTACTGATCTTATCTAGAATGTATCTTCTCTAGGGCGGAAGGATCTGGACGTTTCATTTTTTGTGACTGGTAAGTGGCCCCGGTCAGGAACTCAAAAAGCATTTTCAACTCCTTATGGATAGCGGTTAGAGTCTCCGTCTTCCAGTGCCGTACAGGGTAATCAAAGTGTGTCACCGGTATCAGGCAGTGTTCGCTGTGAAAACGGGCACGGTTATGGTAAACCGAGGATGTCTGTTCTCTGCTGTTCCTTCACGTTACTGAGCCGGGTCTATCGAGATTCCGTCAGTTCTGACATTCCTTTTTGTGCCCACTTTGGTTGATCGAGCTTTTTGATAGAAATAATCCTGTTAAAACTGGACGTTCATATGCTGGTGCATTGGATGCAGACGCATAGGTTTTGCTGACCCTGCTACAGTGTCGTAGGCGTCATTCTCTGTCTTTACGATGAATAACCATTCCCAGTAGTATATACCACACATTAAGTGATTTTCTCATCCGAACCATGAAACCCCAAGCTCCATTATTCACCTACCACACCTTGTGTCTGGAACACACCCAGAGAAGTTGGTTAAAGAATGGAAAAATATTGCTTCTGTTTCTTCGCGAACCTCGGTTCTTTCAACACTAGAGCGAAATCCATCCTTTTTGAGTCTTAGCCACATATAGACTACCCGTCATTCTCGTGCTAAACCGAATGGTTTATCCATCTAACTTTCAGGGGGCATACTTATCTGATAAATATCAGAGTTACACGTCACATGCTATCCGGTGAACAAACGCCACCCATGTCATGGCGTACTCAACAAGGAATTCAGTGATCAGTCACTTTTAAAACAATTTGACATCCAATAACCAAACATATTCTTCACTTTGAATCTACAGAAGGAATTTAGTATGAAACAAGGAATGTGTTGGGTTGTTTTGTGCCAGAACTGTTGGCCGTTTATCGAAAGGAGGCGGATGTGTTCTTCCGTCTGTTTGTTCGTAACNCGTCCTCAAAGAAGAGCTTTGCGGTTCGGTCACCACCTTCACTTTTCTGCTGCTTGTTGACACTGTTCTCAATTGCGTTGTGATAAACCGGCATTCATTAGCGTCGTCTCGGGTGCAAAGAGCGTTGTATACTCGTGTTGTTCTTTTAACCGTACACCTCTGTAGAACATAATTCTCAGTTAAATTCGGTGATAAAGTTAGCCTTTAGTTCCACAGATCTTATTGGAGTAGGAACAACTCTGAATGGGCCTCTCTTGCGACCGAACGAAGACACAACTACACATTTTCCTTCCATGTGAATTATTTCTGGAATAGGAACTAACATTTTTTACTTCACCGTAACTCGTGTTGTGTAACTTGTCGGTTTCTCTGCATCTGTATTGTCGGTCACCTAATTCTGGTAGTTCAATGATTCTACATTTAAATTTGTTAATTAGATTTTGGACACATTTTCGCATTGTTTCAATCACACCACCCGTTTTGTGGCATACCCTGCTTGTCTTATGCTTACAATGTCGGTGGAGTGGTTTGAGTGCGGTTCTTCTTTGACTTGTAGTTTCACGTTCTCGATGTGTATTTTCAGTGTTTCCTTATTCACGTAAACAGTCCTTCACACTATCCTAATTTCAATATCTCTCTCCTTGAACAGGTTGTCAAGCGAGGCAAATTCCGAAACACTCCGGTTGCTGTCAAACAAATGGTTGAAGGAGCAATGAATGAGGACGACTTCATCGAGGAGGCCAAGAACATGAGGTACGTACGATAACTATTACCTTGCTGCTGTTTATTTCCCTAGTTTGCTTTTTCATCTTGGTCGATGAGTGTTTTCGAAACTGAAACAAAAATCCAATCTGTCAAACCACCCATCTTCCAGTAGTTCCGGAATTTCACAGGCTGGGATTGCCAGTATATAATTCCTGTGAAGTCAGCCTAACTCTCAAGAGTATATGATACCGCAACCTGATTCACACTCACTTGCAAGTCATAACCGTGACCTCTACGCGAACAACATATTGGAAGGTTTCCATTTCTTGGTCTTCGGCGTATCTAAATCGCAACCAGAGTTAGATGGAACATTGAATCAGAATGCCCCGCGGCACAATATCCTCTAATTTAGACAGGCTAGTTGCACTCCACAAGCGATGTTAGTTTGGTACGTCAGAAGACGTTTGTTCGGATGCGATCCAGTCAGGATGAAAACGGCTCAGAGAGATCCATCTCAAATCGTTCCAAGCTATGATCAGGACAATCCAGTCTCTACCGTCCTCCTGCGAGAATAACTGGTACATCAGGACTCAGTCAGGATGACAAATCTGATCCTGTCACATATTCAATGGCACCCTTGCTTGGGACTATCAAGTTTGGTTCCTCCGTGCAGTCCACTTTTCAGCTGACCAACCATGCACTGAGGTGTATTGGTTCCAGCTGCTACAGAGGGATAAGGAGAATAAGGGAATGTGTGCCATGCGTTGGAGGCGATGGCCCAATCAGGTCATTGACGTTGAATTATCCTGTTTATCTGAAGTGGCAGGGATTGAGAGTTAAGCTGTGAAGGCCATGGCCTTAATGCAAGAGCTTAATTGGCTGTTACACAGTATATACGTCAAGATCACTAACCATTGGTTTGTGTTGGGATCTCTATCCCGAGAGACGTCAGCTACCAGTGTGACTGCTTTCGTTGCCAGGTCATAGACCGATCACTCCCAGGTCGTTTAACTCCGATACAATGCTGGGCGAAGAGAGTTCCAAGAGGCCAACGGTTCTCTGAACTACAAAGTATATGGCCTAACCAGTGCGACCTGCGGAGTTTGACCAGCTGATCTATCGAAGAAGAGTAAACTTTCTCAGAAACCATTGCTAATCTGATGCTCCTACCATACTCGCGTAGCACTTTAGAGGAAAAACCGATGGTCACACATCCTCCGAAAACCTGTATGTAGTGGCCTAGTCCCTAATCCACACTGTGTTGCAGATCCGACCGCAGAATCTTGCACATTTGACGATCAAGCTGATGTCACCTCGGCGTCACAAATGTCGGAGGTTAGCGAACACTGCTCTGACCTTCCCGATTCGAGAAGTGTTTTGGTCCTTCGCCACTTCGCCGAGAATCGCATAGCTGTCCGGATAGCTGTTTCAGTTTTGACTTTATCAGGAAATGTGAACAAATGCAGTGATCTGGTTGGGCTATTCGCTCTTATAGTACGTTCGCTGTATAGTTTCTCTAAATTCGGAAACTGAAACTTTGGCACACGATTCATGGATGGCAAACTAGAATGTGAGAACCATAAACGTGCTTTCTTATTGCATCGACGAAATGTGAAAAAATCTGGCTCCCATTACCTATCTACTCAACGGGCCGAGGTTATATGTCCATCGAAAGGCAATGTCAACTGGAGTGTTTTCCGATGACTCATGTCTCCATTGAGTAGGTGACGACATGTGACGAATTACTGATAGGCGATTTGCAACAAAGGCACAAAATCTGGAAGATACGTTGTTGATGTAGTAGAGAACAATCATAGAGTCCGTCCAAAACACCGTACGTTGGAGGTAGTCCTTCGTACTTGCCCTAATTAAATCTGCTACTCGGACTGCCAAGCACATGGCTGTTAACTCTCAACTTGGTATCGAAACGGACTTGAGGGGGCCACCCGCGCCTTCGAGAAGACAAGCGAACAACCAGAAACGTCGGCGTCCACCATGAAGCGAGCATATGCTAACACACTATATGTGGTCTCCGATGCATCACAAAATACATGAAGTTCGGTGTGTGGAATACCACCAACCTCTCTAGGCTTTATACACCTAGGAAATCGCAAGTCATGGAGGCTTCGAAGGCTAGATAACCAGTTATCCCGGCTCGCCCCAACGAAGTCCACCTTTGCACAGGGATTGCAGTAGACACTTGCCTGGTATTAACCACGGAGAAACAAAGCCCAGAGGATCATACAGTGGAGATATATAGGAAGGAACACCTCTGTGTGTTGGCGGTTTCGTCGGCAAATTAAAGGCAATCACAACTGTATCGGATTCCGTATCCCACTGCACCCTTAAGGCAAGCTCCATTGGTAATGGGTCCGTAGTTAAGTTTCTCACACCGGATGTGAGTTCGGTTGGATCAATGGCTGACAATACCCCGCGATCGTTGGAAGACCAGTTCCTCATGCTGAAACCTCCCTTTGAGAGCAAAGCACTTATCTCACCAACGAGGCACTTGGCCGTTACAGAGTCCGGCAACGAGTTTAAGCAGCCATCAACATATAGATTATTGTCTATTGCGCTGCAGGTTGAGATGGCATAATCTGAGCCAAATTCCTCAAGGGCCTTTCCTAAGGCGAACGTTGCACAGAAAGGGATTGGAGGTGGCTGACACTATAGTAATGGAAATGGTCGGTTTTGGCCCTGGAGATGACCCTCTGATGTCATTAGCATATCCTAGAGGTCTTTCATCTATCTGACATGGTTTCACGTACCGCGTGACTCGTTCATTTGAGGCCACTGGTTCCCAGACTTCATCTCGTGAGTTCTCTTCGGCCTCTAGCTCAATTTTGACTAACTCGGTTTTGCTGTGTGCCCGCTGGAGCTCGACCTCTGGCTTAACCCGATACTCGTGGAGCTGAGCAATCTTTAAAGCTTTCTTAGCTACTCTACTTTCACGACTAGACGCACAAAGTGACTTACAAGAACCGGGGCGCGAAGCAAACTGCATTCCAATCGTTTACTCTGCAGTTTCAATCGTTTCCGCGTCCTTGGATCCGGTTCCCTTCACAGTGGTTCCAAAAGTTGACATCTTTACTTCAAACAAGACGACATAACATGTCGAGTACCCTTGGAACTATTGTGAAGGGAACCGGATCCAAGGACGCGGAAACGATTGAAACTGCAGAGTAAACGATTGGAATGCAGTTTGCTTCGCGCCCCGGTTCTTGTAAGTCACTTTGTGCGTCTAGTCGTGAAAGTAGAGTAGCTAAGAAAGCTTTAAAGATTGCTCAGCTCCACGAGTATCGGGTTAAGCCAGAGGTCGAGCTCCAGCGGGCACACAGCAAAACCGAGTTAGTCAAAATTGAGCTAGAGGCCGAAGAGAACTCACGAGATGAAGTCTGGGAACCAGTGGCCTCAAATGAACGAGTAACGCGGTACGTGAAACCATGTCAGATAGATGAAAGACCTCTAGGATATGCTAATGACATCAGAGGGTCATCTCCAGGGCCAAAACCGACCATTTCCATTACTATAGTGTCAGCCACCTCCAATCCCTTTCTGTGCAACGTTCGCCTTAGGAAAGGCCCTTGAGGAATTTGGCTCAGATTATGCCATCTCAACCTGCAGCGCAATAGACAATAATCTATATGTTGATGGCTGCTTAAACTCGTTGCCGGACTCTGTAACGGCCAAGTGCCTCGTTGGTGAGATAAGTGCTTTGCTCTCAAAGGGAGGTTTCAGCATGAGGAACTGGTCTTCCAACGATCGCGGGGTATTGTCAGCCATTGATCCAACCGAACTCACATCCGGTGTGAGAAACTTAACTACGGACCCATTACCAATGGAGCTTGCCTTAAGGGTGCAGTGGGATACGGAATCCGATACAGTTGTGATTGCCTTTAATTTGCCGACGAAACCGCCAACACACAGAGGTGTTCCTTCCTATATATCTCCACTGTATGATCCTCTGGGCTTTGTTTCTCCGTGGTTAATACCAGGCAAGTGTCTACTGCAATCCCTGTGCAAAGGTGGACTTCGTTGGGGCGAGCCGGGATAACTGGTTATCTAGCCTTCGAAGCCTCCATGACTTGCGATTTCCTAGGTGTATAAAGCCTAGAGAGGTTGGTGGTATTCCACACACCGAACTTCATGTATTTTGTGATGCATCGGAGACCACATATAGTGTGTTAGCATATGCTCGCTTCATGGTGGACGCCGACGTTTCTGGTTGTTCGCTTGTCTTCTCGAAGGCGCGGGTGGCCCCCTCAAGTCCGTTTCGATACCAAGTTGAGAGTTAACAGCCATGTGCTTGGCAGTCCGAGTAGCAGATTTAATTAGGGCAAGTACGAAGGACTACCTCCAACGTACGGTGTTTTGGACGGACTCTATGATTGTTCTCTACTACATCAACAACGTATCTTCCAGATTTTGTGCCTTTGTTGCAAATCGCCTATCAGTAATTCGTCACATGTCGTCACCTACTCAATGGAGACATGAGTCGAAAGAAAACACTCCAGTTGACATTGCCTTTCGATGGACATATAACCTCGGCCCGCTGATTAGATGGGTAACGGGGGTTTTACTCGAACTAGAGAGTAACTGGTTTCCACAGCCAGGATGTACGTAGCCCGATGGTCTCGAGCTGAAGAGCCTTGTAGCACAGGTTAACCGATTGAAGGGAAATGACTTCATGTGCCCACTAATGTCTCGGTTCTCCTGTTGAATGAAGCTACCGAAGGTCGTGGCCTTGTTACTGGGTTACAGGCAATATTTATTGATTAAGGCGGGCAAAGCGAGAAAAGAGGCTTTACGTTCCGGTGTTATCTGAGTATCCGAACTCCGCCAAGCACGTAATTGTTCGATAAAGTTCGTGCAATTCAGTCACTTCGGGCAAGAGCTGCATCAGATTGACGCTTCTGTTCTGGATGCGAAGCCTCCCAGCAACCGGAATCAAAACGGCAGCTTGCAAAAATTGTCACCTGTTTTGATCGATAGCATTTGTGGGTGGCAATTTATTGATTAAGGCGGGCAAAGCGAGAAAAGAGGCTTTACGTTCCGGTGTTATCTGATAATCCGAACTCCGCCAAGCACGTAATTGTTCGATAAAGTTCGTGCAATTCAGTCACTTCGGGCAAGAGCTGCATCAGATTGACGCTTCTGTTCTGGATGCGAAGCCTCCCAGCAACCGGAATCAAAACGGCAGCTTGCAAAAATTGTCACCTGTTTTGATCGATAGCATTTTGTGCGTGGGTGGCAGACTTTGTTACTCGAACTACGGTCAGTCAGTAAAACATCCGGCTCTTCTTCCGAGCTGACATCCTGTTACTGCCTTGATCATTCGTCACTTTCATGATGTGGAAGGGCACTGTGGAGTAGCGCAGGTCATGGCCTCTATCCGACAGCGATATTGGATTATCAATGGGACCGGCGCCGTTTAACAAGGGATTGGTGCTTGCTCTTCATGCAGGCGGTGGTCCGCACAGCCCGGTACTCAAATGATGGCTCCATTACCGGCAGACAGAGTAGAAGCTGGTTGGTGTCCCTTCCAGTGCGTGATAGTTGACTACTTTGGACCTTTCAAGACCAAACGCGGCCGTTCGTAGGAAAAACGCTATGACTGTATCTTTAGCTATCTGAAGACTAGAGCGATCCATTTGGAGATGGCAGGCAATCTGTCGACCGATTTATTCCTACACTGTTTGATTCGATTCTTTGGTGGACGTGGCGAACCCATCGATATCTACAGTGATAGTGGTACGAACTTCGTTGGTGCGTCACTGGAATTTCGGGATGATATAAAGCGGTGGAGTCCGAGTAAAATATCAGACCGGCTTTTGACGATGGATATACAGTGGCAATTCAACCCACCGGCAGCTAGCCACCGTGATGATGTGTGGGAGCGTATAATCAGGTCAGTATGACGTATCCTTTTATGTCCATGTAAGGAACAGCGTTTGACTGAAGAACAGCTGTACACGCTCCTTATACAGGCAGAACGGATTCTAACTAACCGACCTATAGTCCCACTTTCATCAGACAGCAACGACTTGTAGCCGCTTACTGCAAACAGTTAGTTGCTCATCCGCTGTTGTCCTGCGGTACCCAGTCGCGACGGTTTGGCCTCGCGATATCATACCGGTTGGAAGCAGGTCAATTATCTCGTTGGCGTATTCTGGCGTCGTTGGATAAGGGAATATCTGCCAACGTTGCAGGTGCGTACCAAGTGACTCAGAGCATCTCAAGAATTGAAACGAGGGTATTAGGTTCTGGTCTCGGGTGAGGATCTGTCTCGTGAGAAATGGCATCTAGGGGTAGTGGATGGTTGTGAGGCGAGCCTAGATGGCTTAGTAAGAACCCTGCATGTTAGAACGGCGAACGACTTTCTTAAGAGAGATATTAGAAAGGTATGTTCACTGGAGGGACACGGTTAGGCTTGTACTCCATCGAAGCCAGCACTTGTGGCAGGAGTGCCGGTGGCTGATGGGGCTGGTTGGAGCTGAGCGTAGGTAGAATGCAAGAACCCGGGCGTCCGCTGAATCGATGTGGAGAATTTGGCGGGCGGTGTATCATCCATTACGTTGACAATTGAAATTTGCCACGTTTATTCTGTCCCCGTTTGTAACCACTTTTGTGCTTATTGTGTGTATATGAACTGTTTGTCCTTACCACTTCACCCATTTGGCCTTGAGGTCATCCGGCCATTTGTGGCCGACTTTGCACGTGTGACTGTCGCACGTGGGAGTGTGTTTGCTCCTTTGGTTTGTACTTTTGTAGTCCAAGTGGACCATTTGTTTTGGACGAGTATCTACCATCGAGGTTTGTATAATTTGTGAATTTGTCTTACATTAATAGTACCGTATAGAAACCCAGCTCCGACTTTGTTTTGCATTCCAGAGGTTCTGGTATTACGCGTCACTCGAAGATACCGTTCGCCCGTTACTGTACTTGTCTCACAGCGATAATGTAATGACCCCCTCGTAGGACTCTGTCTATAAACTGAATAGCCTCTCGATGATCTAAGTGGCAAGACGACAGAGAGTTCACATAATACTCTGAGCTGTTGTTTTGTTGGGGAGGAGGGGAGTTTGAGGATTAAAACAGGTGGTTCCTTCCTTCTAGACGAGGCTGCAATCAATAGGTCATGACTCCTCCGATAAGCTGTTTGGACCTCGACTGTAGGCGTCATGCAGTTAGTTTGCGGGAACAGCAGCCTACCAGGTTAAACGAGTTGTGTACTTTGGATCCAGGATGTTGAGGTGTAGCTCAGTTTCTCACTTGATCATCTACCATATTCACCAATGTTTAGTACTTTGTTTTCGGGGGGGCATCAGATGTCTATGAGGTCGCTGACTGTATTGGAAGGCAATAGCATCGATTTCTTCTTTAGCAGCTCACATCTGTATATATATATATATATATATATATATATAT
>NW_008751778.1:1202286-1245824 GCF_000715545.1 Opisthorchis viverrini
GTATATATATATATACATATATATATATATATTCCGCGCTTTAGTATGCATTTCTTGTACCCTAATGGAACGTAATTGTCGGTCTTTCAGATATCAGCCACCTGGTTTTCGCTTTGCCTTTTTTATCTTTGTAACAGGTTCCTCAACCACCCGAATCTCGTACAACTGTTCGGTGTGGTTCTTAAGAAAGACCGATCATCAGCCATCTGGTTTTCGCTTTGCCTTTTTTATCTTTGTAACAGGTTCCTCAACCACCCGAATCTCGTACAACTGTTCGGTGTGGTTCTTAAGAAAAGACCGATCATGATCATCACTGAGTACATGAAGCACGGTAAGTTGATTTGTTTCCCCCTGAATCATTGTTCATCCGTGTGTGTTTTGAGGCTGACTCGTTCCATACGTGAGTTCTCGACAGCATTTTAGGTACCTCTAAACAATCTCCAGACATTCACTGCTTGGCTGGTTGCACTTGGTTGAGACAACAAAGTTACATTTACTATGGGATGTGATCTTTTCGGTTCAACTTTCCATCCGCCAGGATATCACAACACGTGAAAAAGCCTCAGGGCAGAAGTCAAGGAAAGACTTTTTGACCTTAATTTGCCAGTGTTGTGTCTCGAATCAGCTGTCTGATCTCACATCTTAGAGAAGAATCTCGATAGACCAGCGTTTTTCGTGTGTTTTACTTAAACTGTTCATTTGTTGGACTCAGAAACTTGATCGGGTGCATGCTTGCATCTTGTCTCACAGTAGCTCGCCGTGCAGGCGTTACTGTCCATATCAATCACCCCATTCAATACACTCACGTGGTCTATGGGCCTGGAACTTTCGATTGAATGTTGTGGATAGTAGTGAATTCCATCTTTGTTCGTTTGTTTTCACCCGTCTGCTTGTGATCCACTGTTTTTTCTCATTGATTTAAATCTTTTGGCCTGTCTAGTGGTGCGCTGTGCTACACAGGTGTGTTACTTGAACACGGATACAAGTGTTTGCATCTTCTGTCACACAATTTGATTACTACCGAACTTTCGTGAAACGCGTTAATGTGTTACACGGGAGACATTGCGGTCTACCCTGGCCCAACCACACATAGCACAATTCTCTAAAGTCTACATATCCTTTACAAATTTTTTTAGTCCTGGTTTGTAGCTAGACTTATTTCGCCATTTTAGCTATCCCATCATTGTCATCTTCGCATCAAAGACGTTGCTTTCTCATTTTCGCCGGGTTTGTGAATGCTGTACATGGACTTACCAGTCTTATAGGAAAGCAAACTAAGGTAGACTACAATTCCTGTCACAACCTAAGTAAACTTCTATATATTGCCAATTGGACTCATGTGTAGGCCAAAGTTTCAGTTGCTCTCCGACACATGTGCACCAGCCCTGTCCTCGTTAATCTAATTAATAGTCAGCTGGTACCTCTACATTCTGTACTCCAATTTTGGCCTAATTTACGACACAGCTGAATGTCACTTTGCTACAAAGCTACTAGTGTTCTCTTGTTTTTCCTTGCTTCTCATCCCGTTCTTGAAACATTACCATCTTGATCGATACACGGGAGAAGTCTTGCGGTGGGCGATGAAAACGGCGACTATTTTGTTTGCATTTCTGGTGTGCCCTGAAAATTTCTGTAGTCCATCAAGAGGTGTCAGTTACTCAAAAATCCACTCAACTATGAACCGACAAGTCGGAATGGTCGAAGAAGCGCATTCTGGACGTGGATTTTAGTCTAAGAAGTGCAGACGAAACAACATTATCTGCCTGGATTGCGTTTGTAGCGTTTTGACTTCAATGTATGTGTGTGTGACAGTCGGCAGATTCAACATTTGGGCACCGCCTAGATATCACCGAAATTTAACTACAGGGTTCCCCAAGACTGACACACGTGATCTACCAAACAAAACTTTCTGCGTTGTTCTGTATTGTTTAGGCTTGCGGATCTGCGCACTGCTTGACAAGCTCATAAATTTACGCCCGATGACCTGAAACCTATCTATTTCCGTAGGGCAATTCTCTGATTTGGAGGATTTGTTAAGTTTTCTAGACGATGTATTTTGTCACGGTCGAAAAAAGCCTCCCTCCATCTCGGCTGTCGGGAAGGCTAGTTTTAGTTGTTATGCTACGTTACTTCTCGTATGGTTATCTCATTCCAGTCTATTGAATTTTGTTTCGTAAAAATGTAGGAAACTGCATACCTAAGGATTAGCCATTTACGAGATGAACGGTATAACCACACATGTATTCCACTACGCTGTGTTTTGACTTTTAAAAAAATCTGTATTTCACACTACGTGGCGCTCAATCTTTTTGACACTATCCGAGCAGAATTCGGATCGAACCTCCTATGTCCACAATAGAATAACATACACGATTTCCAACCACTGAACCAGCATCTGTGAAACAGTGATATATCGTTAGTCGCGGCATACATAGTCTGTCAGGTGGGGTTAAACTAGTTGATAGTAAGGCTGGTCGTAACGCCATTGCACACTGGAATTCGGCTTATCGGAAAACGAATCATATGCCGGAGGTAGTCCAATTGAACTCTGGTGGTTTTTGCGATAACGAAGAGATAGTGACATATTTTTGGTCGACAGTTTGTTTACCCAGGGACCTGCAACAGTTGAGTGAGGTAAAAGACCCAAGTAATCGGGGTGCCTTTTGGGGAGGAGGAGGGGATGTAGTAGTGGCCAAGATAATAGGCACTATGCCGTGACCCGAACGACAGTTAGACACAACTGTTTGCCTAGAATCATTGGAAGCCAGTACTTAGTGCAGTTGTGCCAAGTACGATCATTTTCATTAAAATGCATTTCTCTCGCGGACTCCTTTACTCTCATACGTTCTTCATGTCCAGTAAGGACCTCTACTGGTCACAGCTTACAGTCTACATATATTCGTTCTAGTCCATGAGTTGGCGGTGAATATCGAAAATTGTATTTCCTGATATTCCATTGCTGCACCACGAATGATTTTGGCAGTCCATTCAACAACTGTAGCACCCACACGATGCCTAGGCGCCATTCAATGATGGCTGTGATAGCACCAGGTTGTTCAAGTGTGGGTAGCTCAAGTCCTAACCCAGCCGCTGTAATCAAGTGTGAAACAAACAGTTTCTTGGCGTCTTTTTCATAGCTTTCTTTCTTCACGTTCTAGTAGTCGCGGTTACACTAGCCTGATCTCAATCAGCCAGCAGACTCATTTTTAACTCCTATAAATTGAAAATGCAGGATACAGCTTAGTCAGTCATGTGAGTTGATTATCTACTGCCTGTGGGTTGAAACGCGTTGGGCGTGCCATGTCAATCACAGTTAGCCATCTCCGTCTTTATTGCAGTCGCCTGCTGCCATAGTTTACTAGTATCGCAAATAAAAAGTACAATAAACCTCGCGTGTGGAGAGTCATAGCATCTGGGTCTGTCTTAAATTTTTCCACAAGGGGCTTTGCTAATGTTTTCGATGAATGTTCCCAATGCTTGTCCGTAACGAAATCAGTCGCGGTTCATGTGGACTCAATGCACTGTCTCGTGGGAAATGCTCATGACAATGTCACTTTTGTGAAACCAAATCATGGTTATTAAGTTACATATTTTCTAGATACACCATACATCCTAATCGGTACATTTTGGATAGATGTCATTCAGGAGACATCTGCTAACATGGGGAATGATTTTTTCTGGAAGAAAGCTGTGTATTGTGGTCCTGTGAAGCTTGTAGCCACTGCTGGTAATGGTGATTTGTTCACAATGTCTAAGTTGGTCTTGAAATTCCGCTCAGAAGTTTTCGAGAACCAAATTTCTTCAAATATCTTACAAAGGAGACTTTTTATCTAAAGTCTTCTGTTACCTCAAGGATCCAACTGTATGAAAATTTTCAACCAAACCCGCGAGCCCCCCTACACTACTCGAAACAGAGGAACTTTTCAACAGTTAATGGTTCTAGTGTCTCTAACAGTTGATGAATAATTATTGGCTGCCTGACGCTCCTCTGGTTATTGCGGATCTTAGAATAATTGCTCCCCTCAATTCATCAATATGGATCAGGTCGTATGCTGCGAGATGTCAAGATTTCTGTTCAATACACTCACGTTGTTTAAGAACAAGTATTTCCCTGAAGAATTACAGTGCATGAATCCTCAACTGGCCAGTGCAGTTGTAAAGACCAGTAGCACACTATGCGCTGAAGTATGTAAATGTCTTAACATGCTGAAATGCGAATTCACCCACATCAGTCAGTTGAATTTTGTCCCTGAAGAGTGATTGGTGGGCCAAAGCAGCGTCAGTGCCATAAAATGGTGTTCCCGATGATACAGGGACGGTTAGCACAACACCATACGGTCGATTTGGCTGGTGCTGGCGCACTTTAGGGGATGACCTTGAAAAGACTGGTACTTGATAAATCACGTGATTGACACGATAGTTTCTGTCGAATCGCAATTGTCACCTGTCTGATTTTGCGTATCCCACTGCTCAATGACAGATCTCAGACAGGCGCCGAGTCGTACGACCCTCGTAGCTAGCGCCACATTCGCAAACGAAAAAATTCGGACACAATACCCATCGAAATCGTTTGATATAATTTATCGAGTTCTACCCAATCGTCCCATGATCACCTGTCGAAGCGCACTCGCAACAGCTGAAACGATCGCTATTAGGTTACTTCAACTATTTCTGTGTCATGAAAAACGTCCGATGAAAGCTGTCTTGGCCAATAGGTAAATAATTCCAAGTAACTGACAGCTGAATTCAAATTCCGACAAATTTATATGGTATGTTTGGTATGCTGATTCATGATTTTGATTCATATGTATAAGCGTAATTGCAAGTTGAGACCTTACCGAAAACAAAGATCACCAGTAAATATCTATTTTATTGTCAACTGAGAGATGGATAATTCGAAACCTATGTAGAAAGAGTTAGCAGTTGAGTCCGGTTGGCAGATGTGTATTAGTAAATGATGGCGTCTTGGGACCAGGCCCATGACAACCAGATGGATTGTTCCGGAATCTTATGTATATGCAGATATGGTCAACATGGCCTTGGTGATTAGCGAGATTTGAGGTCTTGATAATCTTATGTATATGCAGATATGGTCAACAGGGCCTTGGTGAGGTCTTGACTGTGCAGAAACGTTCGGAAAGAAGACGTCAGATCAGCGGGTTGAGCATTTTGCAGCAGAAGCTTGGTGTAGATTAGCGATTTGACTTTTGACATTTTGTGTGCAGTTTCTCGACCACTCATACTGTGGCATATTTTCCGCCGCGCGATTTGACAGACATTGATCCGTTCTTCCGATGCAAGTGTCCCTGAAACTGCAGGAGAACTGGTAGAGTACATAGGCGGCAGGTAAATCTGCCGAACGACTCCTCTAGTAGTCTGGACAAGCGGTAGTTGCGTACCATTCTTTAGAATGATACCCCCGTGAGCTAGAGCCAGTTCACTTTTTGACTCTTTTGATCAACCGGTAAGCAGATAAACGTCTTCCGCGTTCTTTGCACTGTAGTCTATTTAGACACCATAGCACCATGGTTTACAACGGTGCTTTCGGAGTAGCCATTATAGACCTAAATCTTCTCCGGGAATGATCCAGAGAATATCATCAATCGCTTAGCGGGGACATGACTAATTGTACCATGCCTGGAATCCATTTTCTTAAGGTTCAGCTATACCAGGAAGGTCAACGGAGGTCTGTTCGACTAAATGCAGCAAGTCCATCGAGGCAATTCTCATTCAGACTCGTGGTGCTCAAACCCACACACTCCGACTTCCCAACACCTCACTGCGACCGGTTTCGCGTTATCTAGTGCGGTCTAAATGCCTGCAGAAAACAAGCGTGTAGTTCTTATCAAAACGCATCTTCTGTATGCGTTGAATACGTCAATGTATGTACTTCCGTGGGTTGCATGATGGAGTGTTGATTCCGGGTTTGGGTATTACTGTTATGTTTCTGGGTTCACACATATGGGTCTACCATAGAATTTTACGGTTGCGCAAGCTATCGCATGGTCGATAACCTGGATCTTAATCCTATGGGGGATTTTTTATCATTGCGCGAAGAGGATCGAAGGTAGCATCATATTTTGTCTGATGCTTGGAGCGTCACGAAACGTTGAAGGCTCACCCGAACTCTGCTCAAAAGATGCACGGAACGAGGTGAAACAGGTGTACAATGCTTGTCGGCTTTTAGCTTGGGTTAATTTCCTTTGAGGGGTTGAACTTCAAGTGAAACTTCGAGACCTGTTCACTGTCTACAGATTGTTTTCCCTAAGTTTGTTACTACACCGTCCGACAATTAATGATTCCAATTTTTATTCAAATTTTGATATGGACGTATGTTTTCCTTTGAGGGGTTGAACTTCAAGTGAAACTTCGAGACCTGTTCACTGTCTACAGATTGTTTTCCCTAAGTTTGTTACTACACCGTCCGACAATTAATGATTCCAATTTTTATTCAAATTTTGATATGTGACGTATGTTAAATGGACGCAATTGATGTCTCTGCTCTCACTCCATTCATTCCCTTGCTGCCAGTCCGCATTCTGATTACGAATCACAATTGTGGTAGCTTAAAATCTCGCCGGTGCTCAGAAGGCATGCCGGGTACTGATCTTGGGAGTATCAGTAACCACGTCTAATCTTACTTCGAAGCACTTTTTGAAATGTCTATCTGGGAAATATTGTGAGAAGTGTTTTCGGGAATCTGCAGTTATGTCCTTGTGGAAGCACCGAGGGTATGTCGAGAAGAGATTCGTGATATTGCAGCATTCGTATTTCCTCCTTTGTTTATAATTGCTCTGTTCCCACCAGGCCGGTCACCATATCCTTACTTTTGGGTCCGTTTTTCTATCATCAATGGTTTCTTCTAAAGTGGATTGAATAGACCCCGTAGAAAATACCCTCAGATAGAAACCATTCGGAAGGACAATGTACACCTACGTTCCATGAGATCAGAGCTCCTGCCTCCCAGTAGTGTTCACTCATCTTTGGTCATTATATTGCCTGCAGCTTTTTGCAACCTGGCTTTTCTGTTCATATGTTTCCTTATTGCTGAATCCCATCGGATGTGATCTGCCAATTCCAACAGAGTTTTGCGCCGCTTTCTGACATTCAGTGCACGATGAGATGACACGAAGATTGTAGGCTCTGAGCAGCAGTAGAGTCATCTTCGATAGTGATACATTGGCATTAATCACTGTTCCTTGACTTTCCCAACCGTGACGAAAGAATGCCTTGCTAAAGATTGTAAAGAAAGGATAAGGGTTGTGACTCAGTGTAGAGCCCTTATCCCCAGATAAAACTACCAATAACAGGATGCCAGCACCTTCGAACAGTTGTAAAATCATCATGTATACGCACCACGTCAAGGTAGGGCGCTGTCAACAGGATTGACGTAGCATTCTTTTTTTAACCTTCTCTTTCGAATATACGGCAGTTCGGATAGAAGGTGACAGTCTCCTTCTCACTGGAATCGACCACCAGTTGGGCTCTATGGGGTTTCTAGACGGGTTCAGGGCACTTCACCTGGGGTTCTGTAGGAAGAGCCCACAACACTCATTAGGACCCTAGTTATTTTTATTTCGCGTTGCAATATTATGGTCGCAGCGGATCTGTTTTTTTTTGTAGGGGGTCATTGTTGTGTCTAGTCTAACGTCTTTGGTCGTAGTATGTTCACATCAACCGACTAAATGTCTCATTCACTGAAGTACTCCACATTGCTCTTTTTTGGCCACTGCTAGTTTGATGACTTGGCTCTTCTGGTTTAGAAACTCACTTGTCCGATTTCGGTGTCACTAGAACTCATCAGCTGTACAGTTTCGCGGTACTTCTGGCCTACAACGCCAGCTTGTTCGCGAGCTCAGGTAAACTAAACATTACTGTCTCACTCATAATACGGCTTCACATAAAAAGTACATTTTGAACAGTACCAGACACCGGTTTTATAGGTATGTCGACCGCATTGACTAACTCACTGGTGTTCACGGTCAGTTGGTCGATCGGAGTTTGTTTTTAGTCCGACCTTTTCAAACCCGCCCTTCCTCAAGAGAGCCCAGCATCGCTGATTCCCTAAATATGCACATGCTGGTCGTCTGGGGAAACGACCTACTGCCTTCGCACTTCTATTGCACAGGACAGTACGACTTTATCTCCAGACCGCCTCCTAACACGATTACTCGCAGTACGGTTACCCGCTATTGTTTGTTGGACTGCCTATCGATGGTCTTCCTTGTGTGTTTGATCCTTGGGCAACTTAGTTCCAGACAGTATAACGCATAAGATCATCGCAGAACCGAATTTTGGCCACTGCAGCGAGGTGACGATTTTAAGTCGGGAATGTGTCAGCAATTCATTTTAGGTAGTCACCCTTACCATTTAGGACAAAAGAGCAATATTAAAAGTGACTTTGCGGGCTATTGGTTTCTCTGAGGTTTTTCAAACACCAGATTTCAAATTTCGTTCTATTTCTCCCAACTAAAAAACTTATTTTTTTTGTGTGACTCGCTCGAAATGCTTGAACCTGCTACCTGCTCGTTTCTCTCTGACGTGTGTGTGAACAAGTATCATCTCCCGTAAAATTTCCTATCCATAAAAACCACATTTTTACCACCGTGTTCATGGTCCAAAGATCACGCATAGATTGTTTCATTACGAAGAATCTGCAATAAGCTGGAATGAATTATCGGACACCCGATCGATGTTTTTTCGACTAGCATTCCCCTACTTCCCACTGTGTTCAAAGCAACATGAAGTGTATTATCCACAATATTCCTTTAACGGATGTAAAGGTTTGTTCGTTCACCTGACTTTCAGTCCATTTTCTGGGACATTTTCTGGCCTTCACTGCGTTCGATACCAATTTATAATCCACCCATTTTACTTTCTGTTAAGTGTGTGCTACAATGAAGTGTTTTTTTCGTCCCCGCCCTTTTCAGGCTCGTTGCGTGATTTTATGCGGCAGAGACAGTCGCATTTCTACAACCGTCCCGTTGTGATGGCCGATATTTGTGCCCAGGTTGCCAATGCCATGGCCTATCTGGAACAGGAACAGTTTGTCCATCGTGATTTGGCCGCACGAAATTGCCTGGTAAAGTCAATCAGTCGGAACTCGGTGCATGTGAAGGTAGCTGATTTTGGGATGGCGCGTTTCCTACTGGACAGTGTATATGAACCGAGTGCGGGGACTAAATTCCCCGTAAGGTGGGCTCCACCCGAAGTTTTTCAATCCATATACACAGCCAAAGCTGATGTTTGGAGTTTTGGTAAGTCTCACGAGACTTCTTCCAGTGTACCGTTTTTTTTTTGGAAATTTCTCAACCAAGTTCATTGTACATGAAATAGCGTTCTGATTCACGGTATACTGGCTCTGTTTGTACACTTCGAAAAAAAATCGTTGTCATCATTCATGATGAGGTGACCTTCTCGCGGATCTTCTGGGTCGTTGTGCAAGCTCCCAATTGTGTCCGCCGCTCGAACCTGTAAGGTCTGGCTCTCTAATTCTAGCCCTCCTACTGCCGTAGGTTTTACGAACGGCTTTCAGACGTCCTTGGGATTGTCAACTACGCGATTCATCGAGTAAATGTAGGTAAGACGATGGTCAACTAATTTTATTGTGGCACATCTTTCCACACATTCACAACACAGTCCGGAGGAGGCACAAATGTTGCCAGGTTGTCATGGTTGAGATAGCACCGTCTACTGTGTGTCCCAGTCATAGAAAAGAGCTGCCCAGTCTTTACTTTTCGCATGAAACGACACCTCATTTTCGGTGAACAAGTGGCTTGCTCCAAGCTGGCTATATATGTTTTTTAGTAAGTGGTTGTAACAATAAGCCGACATGACGACCACCTTTGACCACGGTGTGTATCTCGATGCTGATAGCCCTCAATCCGAATAATACATGCGGGATAAGCTCGGTAATTGTCCATTCTGAAGATGTTTGCGATGTGTATACAAGCGTTCATCTTTTGCGGTCTACTTGAGTAAGAGCTTACCGGAAATAAAAGTACCAGTGTGGCCAAGCTGTGGTTAACGGAACCTTAGCTCGCAACTTGGAGTCATCGTGTAGCGTCTGTCAAGTTTATGCACTTTTGAGTTGAAACTCACAGTCTCTTTCGAAATATTTTCGTCGTAATGAGCTGATTTGGTTCACTAGTTGGTTGGAAATATAACTCTAGCATGTTGAGTGTTACTGGTCCGTCTCAACCACATTGAAAACGACAGTCGCCGTGATGTCGTGAAGCGAAAGGAAATCAAGGTTTTCTCCATGTGTATCGGCTTTCAGCCCCAGGTCAGTTTTCGGTAGCACCGTCATAGACGGAAAGGTCCGGCCTGTTGGTTGCATTCATTCAATTGCACTTTTTTCACGCCGCACCACAGTTTATGGCTTCTGACATTTTCATAGTAAGTTTACATTTGCGACTAACGCACACCACCTGTAAATGACAGGAATTGTTCTCGGGTATACGTTGTCTCTTTTGTCCTTCAGTACTTTGGTCAGATCGATTTTGGTTTCCGACAGCACACACACACATAAGCGTTTTGAACAGTTGAGTCAACTCTTGCATTCACAGTGATCCATATTGTAGTCCATAGAGATCGATATAACTTTGACAGATCCACAAATGTCCGCAGCCCACTGCATGATCGGTGTGTTTATTTCACGATCACAGTCATGGATTAATTGGTGTTCAGGTTCTGAAACCTAACTAGGAAAATTGCTCCTGATATTTTCTGTCAAGTAATGAATTGACTGTTTATTTCAGCATTCCAGTGTTGTACAAACAGTATCAAGTTGTTTTCCTATGGAGGAAAATGTCGGTAGCTCAGGTAGCGTAGATGGTGGTCGTTGGCTTGTTCGCTGAGCTGCGTAGCGGTACGCTCTACTACGCCCCCCAATAACACACTGATAATGTCACCTCGATTGGTGATGGAACGCTTGCAATCAAATTGCCCAGCTCAGCAAAGAAGCCAACGACCACCAGTATCAAGTTGTCCACCTCAGATTGCAGCTCGTCACTGAGAACTGTAGTTGTGACCATCATCGGTTAAAGTAGCTGCGGGCCATTGGCAGTTAGCGATCGGGTCACTGAAGTGGCCTAATAGCGTTCCGAATCCACTCATTGCGTAACGTTTTTTAGGTGTACAACGAACTTCCATTCAACAGTGACGGTAAATCCAGTAAACAGCTGGTTTGAGTATTGCACTTCAAAAATTTGGACGTTCTAATTTGAACGACAGCTGATAAAATCAAGAAAAGTAATCAACCTAAATAGTATCTCATAATGTCCTTTGCGTTCTTGATTTGGGCAAATCAATATGATCTTTCGCACAATCGCGTTTCTAGTCTAATCGTTTTTATATTGTATAATCGTATAGCAGTGTGGACGGAAATGTGTGACTCCATGGTAATATTCCTCTTTCATTCAAAGTATGCTGAAATTCCTGGACTCGCGCCAATGCGTGGATGTGCATGAACCGGTGTAGTATTCCAAACTGTTCATCAGTTAGTCGGTGTTTCCCCACTGACTATAAGCTAAAGGGAACTGCTGCTTCAGCGTCGTTGGATAAACAACAGTTAACCCGATTTGACTGTAATTGAAGAACTTGATAGCTTGTAAAATACGCACGCTTTGTTTTAGAAAAAAATGCGGTAGCATTTCGGAAGCTCATGCGAAGTTTTCTGCCGTTGACACGTGCAAAGTGTTATCACTGACATTTTCACCCACCTCTTGTACTTCACTGATATTCGTTGATTTGGCTCCAAGTTACTGTCACATTGTAAGCTTAATCAAACTTTTATTTCGGTCCAAACTAAGTCGGTTCTGAGGTTGGCCTTTTCACAGTTGACATCCACTTGAAGCTTTTTGGGACTCGTGAACGGATTTTTGTAGCGTGCAGCGTAAATGATGGGTTGCATACTTGCATTTTTGACCTTCTATCAATCAGTGGTCTAATCCACTGATTCAGACTCAGTGTACTGTAGACAGCGAGTTTCACTGCATTGATTTTTTGGTGCTTGGTATTCGTTCTGCGCTTTAACTGGTTCACTGTAATTGTTCGGTAACTTAGCTTAGAAGTAAACATTGTATACCAGTGAATAATTGTTGCCCGTGCTACGTCCGTGTACACGGAACGTCACACCATCAGTGTCGATCCGATGGAATCTTCGGACCCCAATATGATGAAAGCACCAGTGAGTTGTGCACTGATTGACTGAATTATATTCCCAGTTTCCTAACCAAACTTCTTCTAAATAAGGTGACATTCAGGTTACGATTACCGATCTGATAAGTGCAAGATGGACTAAAAGCGTCCTGTAACCGGGTTTCGCTTCGCATGAAAACATCTCGAGTCTGTTACTGATTTTCCAATAGTTTTTATCGTGGCTTGAGTGATCCTTGGGACTGTTGTGAGATTTATTTTGGAAATGAGTGCCCAGCCCAAAACCCTGATTGATGTCTCTCCTGTGTCTTAGTTACGCGATCGGCAATTACAATCACCTGAATGTCTCGGCAACTTCCATTTATTCACAGTTTCGCAGCTACATTTTCTGGTAAACATGCTCAACTTTTCTCTCTTGAATGCATGGGTCCAACCTACTTCTTCTCTTCTTGTATTGCGATTTCTGTTTTTGTTTCTTTTATCGAAACAAATTCATTGTATACTAATGTATAGAGTCCTTGCTGAGTACGGCTGGATCGTCAGTGTCAAACTGTTAGCTGGGCCACACCAATGTATCCATGACACCCGTGTGTTTTGAGCTGGTGTCCCTCCGTTCCGGTCAAACCCCGACGCGGGTGCGTCATCACTGTTTATGGTAATTTTCTGTGACACCACACACTGGCCGTCTCGTCTCTAGTTGTCCAAGATTTTTGTTGCTTGTTACGCTCACTCATTCACCTTTGATTACCTAAGCGACCACGACATTCTAATTCCTGATGTCCCAAAGGTTCTTGGTTATAACTAATGTTAGCCGTATTCCTGGTATCTTTCTGGCCTTACCACCTTTGGCTAGACAGTACCTATTCTGCTTTTATGTGTAAATATGATTATGAGTATATATGTAACTATATATTCGGTTATGTATTTGATCGCAACAACTCCTCCCAGTTTATCTCATTTTTAGCTTGTATGTTTGGTACTAAGCAAAGGGATGCACATCTGTGATTAATTTTGAAAGTAGCTCAGAGAAAGAATAAATTCACAGACGAGTAAAACTTCCATTCGTCACTCGTCTACTCGTCACTCGGTGAGCCAGTCAATAAGTGACCAAGTGATGTGGATCCCGTGATTGAAGGAGGAGCGGTATCTCATTCTGTCCCAGTGTGAGTTAATCACACTGCTCATCAGGAGCTCCTGGCCGAACATTTTTCAGACTTCTAGCCGGAAGGTCGCCACTTCGAAACTCCATGGAGTTCCATGTGATCCTCACTGTTGATTATTCAGAATGAAACAGCTACATAGTACTTTTCAGCGTAGATTGGCTTCACCGATAGAACGAAATCTCAATCGAAAACTACCAAACATCCTCTAGGTATCATCAATTTTGGAAGCGTTCATTTATTAGGGTGTCCCGTTTGGTGACCAAGTAGGCGAACGTTCATCATTGGTCTATCACAACGGTAGTCGTAGCCCGAAAAACCCGATCAAACCAGAACCTCCTTTATTCGCTGGGTTCCTCGGCTTATGGTTTCGGGCCACGGATTACGCCCCTCCAGATCAGTTTTTGTCACTCACTGAAGGCTTTTCCGTATGAGTAAAGAACTGTATTGACATCTGTCAGCCCACTTTTAGTGACAGTTCAGCATTTGAGATGTGCTTTATTGTAACCAGCTGTTGTTCTACACAGAATGTCAATGTAACCTAGGATCACTCTTCATAGAGGATCTACTACTAAGCTATGACGTCGAAGTTACCTGGATGTGATCAGTTTCTGAAAGACTCAGTCATTTGAACAATCATTCAGCTACGCTAATTACAGGGTATTGGAAACTCTCCGACAGCTCACCACCGAATTCGTCTTTCTTGAGACTCATCCGGTCGGTGCATTCCTCGAGTTCGCATCAATCGTGTGTTCTGCTTGAACACCGAATTGTACACAAGTGGCGAAGTAGACTCATTCGCGGTGCGTTGTCGTTAAAGCAATACTCAACGGAATCCCGTTGTGTCACTCTTCAACTGTATGTGCTGCGCAAAGATTGCCTCAGGCTTCAGTTGCCAGGTGCTCTGTAGAATTTTGGAAATACACAATAATTTCGAGTGCTGGAAAGAAGTGGAACTAAAGCAGCTTTCGTCTATAAAACTATACTTTCGTCCCGTTACCTTTCGCAGCTGTTTTGAAAACTGCCTACTTTGGTATCCTTTTGCTATCATTGACACCGATTCATACCGTCTCTTGGAGGGACCGGTGGAAGTCACGTGAACGGCTTTCTCTACACTTAACTACATCATGAACAGCAGATTGCTGTCCCAGTTATCGCCCACACTTTTTGTCTACACAGGTCGCCGTTCCTCAGTGCCCAGGTCAGAATCCGGGTCACTTGCAAACGTGTAGCTCTACCACCCTACCTTACCCCACACTTTCGCTCTTCAGTCTGCACATCCCATGTGGTTTTGCGCGCGTTCATTGTTTCCCAGCCCTATCCATTAATCGCGATTGAATCGGTCAATAAGTTGTTAAACTGTGCATCCTTCGTGCGGAAAACTGAGATTTATTGCTTGACGGCTGGGCGGTCGTTAAAGGGTGAACTTAATAGTGATTGTAATTCTTTGTCGATGACCTATTCCCTAATGGTGGTTCCCTCCTCGGACCAAAAATGAAACACTATCCATGGGATTGCGCGGCTGAACCTAAACGTGCGCATTATCCTTCTTGTCGTTCGGAAAACGTACCAGATCGTTACTCATCCACCTCAATGAGTAACTGCTTTTCAATTAAGGGTAGCATGAGCGTTGAAACATTTCTGTTTTCTCTACATGGATAAACGAGAAGTGGTGGTCGGATTCGGGTCACTTTTAGAGTACCACTACGCTACTACTGAGTTGTATTGTGCTTCCTCTATCCAAGTCAGTTGGCTCCTTACCTTTTCGCTTCGGTGTTTTTCTTTCAATATTGTCACTTCAGTCCTTGTCGACATTCTTGTAGCCGGTTAACAACATGGTTGCTTGAACTTATTCCTGTGAACCCGAAGGACAGCCTCAGTCCAGTTTAACTCCTCGTTTCACTCAACTGAGGCCCGACCTAAACGCTCTGGTCAGTACGACGCACCATCTTTTAGGATCAGCAAAAGATCGTAAGATCATATAAAAATGTTCTTTCTCCATTTGCGACACTTGTAGGGAAGAAACCACCGTGTCGCTCTAGCAAAAGCAGGACACTGTAAAAAGGTTAATCTAGCGCTTTTAACAGAAATAACTTTCTTGCACACAGCCGATATCGTGTTCGATTTCTGTCACATCGTGAGCAAACGCTTGGAGGCTGTCGGGTACCTTGTGCGTATGTCACTATTTGATTTGCGTAGCTTTGTTCATGTTTCAAAATGGAATATGACACCTAGTGAATAGTCAGATAATTCGTCCTAATTTTCACAATGCTCACTGAGGATACGGTGCGTATCTTCAAAACGTAAGTTTCGCCAATAAAAGCTCAAGTGCGAGTTCTTGCCAAAGAGATTTTTCAATTTGATTGTGCCTGTAATGTGAGGAGAGGATGCCATTAATTGATCATTAAGCCTCAAGGTCGATCGGATAATTTATCGGGTATTAGAAATACTCCGGTGACCGGACGAGCCGATAGTCTGGATTGACTATGATATTGTCTTGCTTGGCGAAGGCGGCATACTTACAAACCCATAACCCCTCCATTTATCAGTTTTAGAGAACGCGTCGTACTAACGGCTAACACCTGCAAGATAAAGTTCCTCAGAACCATCAATAGGTAATCATCCGCTTAGGAAATAGCCACCGGTGTCCAATTTGGATATGTGACGCCTAAACGGAGTATGCAGCTCAGTGATTAGAAACGCTTGTGTTGCATCTGATGTCTCATCTCAACGACGACGATTTCGATTACATTGTCAAAATAAATGACGTCGAGCTCCGAGCTCTAACGTGATATGTATTTCTAGCCCTTGGGATTGGAATCGCACTTCAGTCTGTGAGGCCGCGGCCTCTGACTACGATTTTCGAGCAAGTTTTTCCCCAAGTTCGTATTCAGTAGATAAAAAAACACGCAAAACTATACTGTTTTATGAGCTATCTCATACGGAAGACGTATTTTCAAAACATGTGTATGCAGTGTTGATTGACGCACTGTCTTCAACAACGAAGACTTGTGAGACGTTTTAAGCACTTGTTCATGTTCGATGTTCTGTATGTGCCTGTTCCGTGTACTCGATAATCCCCGCGTCCGGTGGTTTCGGTGTGTAAGCGCAATTCAAAGATTTCGATTTGGATGCACGGAACAGGATATTCGACAGAATAGCTGATAAACACAGCCGCCTGTCCAGTATATTTAATCAATCAGTCTAGTACCGGAACCAAATGGTAGATTTGCTGCCTGCGAAACTTTCAATTGTGGTACAACCTTTGCCAAGCCACATAGTAAGTTAGCAGACTTTTCTGGTTTCAAGAAAAAATGAGATTCAGTCACCGAGATCTCATTCAGCTGGCGGATCCAATCAGCGATGACTGTTGATTGGTTTGTGTGACTAAGTCATGGAAAATTTTGGATCGTTTTGGGAGGTTGTCCTTCAGGTTCTGAGAAATTACCTTAGGTGGAGATATTACTTGGGTACCCTTGGCATTTTTCTCGCTCTTGGCGGATTATTTGATCAGGGTATTCTTGTCGGACAGGCTTCGTACTTTAGATCCAGGCGTTTCTGAACTGTTTCTGATTCACTGGGGCTTTGCTTGTGGCTATGACTTCACTGGAGTAAGGAAGCCTTCTTGGAAGCACTGTTGAGTATCGTAGTCTGAATGAACCTGAAATCGGAAGCATTCCCTCTCCGGAGCTACCTCACTCCAGCTGGCGTCTTTACGCTCAATCATCTCGGTAAAGATGATCCGGCTTCGTAGGTGCTTTGTATGGCGGCTTCCCGTACCTGAAACTATCTGGACGCTTGCCTTTGACAACCTAATTCCTATCCTCATTGCCAACTGGACTTCTGGTTGGTTACTGTCGTCGCGTACTACCTCTTTGTCACAAATTCAATCGATTAATTTCCTTATTTGGTCTGGATTCTTTGGAGATTTTGTTTATTTTAATGTTAACCAATTAGTTCCTCCGGTAGTCGCCGTCTTTAGCCATAAATCATCGAACTTGTTTGTCGTGTCTGGAGCACATAGTATACGACACACACATGCGCATTGTGGGACCGATAGACAGTATGTGTGTGAGTCATCTTTCTACTTGATGGCTACGGGCAAGAAACCGTGCCTACCTGTGCGACAAGTGATGTCTCTGCAACTCGCCGTGGTTGTCTGACTGATGCTCATGTTTGACCCCTTATGGTCACTACTTTTTGTTGTCTGACGTAATGCTCCAACCCTAGTTCCTCATGTCTTGTATGTCTGGTTCGGATTCCCAAGTTGAATTGCGTGCGTCACCGCCGGGCAGCTACGACCTGATGCAAATGCAACACGATATAACGCAACGGAATTTCAACTAGTAAACGTCGAGTACATAGTCTTTGTGTGAATTGCCGAACTGCCCTTGAATAGTACAAAGCTTTGTGATACTTTGTGATACAACCGGGCTGGTTTCAGCCCACACTTTTCGACTGCCCCCCTTAGGTCCACCTGTGAAACCCAATAAGGTTGAATGAACCTGTGTAGCAGAGCTCCCTAAGGCTTTCTGAGTTCAGAAAAACAGCTATTACGGTGCTTCGTGCTGTTGAAATGTGTGACCCAAAACCAGCCAATACGGCACTGGGTCTCATAACACTTCAGCTCTACATGCAGAAATGGAATTTTTCCGAAGTTAAAATGCCTGACACAAGTTAGGGCTATACCACAGTGTAATACTGATTGCTGTTTCACTTATCGAAAGCGACGCTCCTTCGACTGCTAAAAAGGCATGAACCACTAGACCCTAACAGGGCATTCGAACCACGTGCTCGAAAAACTCTGTGCGTGACTTGTCTAATTTTTGGTGTTCGACCGAGTACTCGGGGCAGGTTGCTTAATCGATGTAACATTGCTACCCAGGGGAGCCTACCAATTATTTTTAGGGTTATGGGGTCCATTGCCCTGCACTGACATAAGAATGGGGGTTTCCAGATGAGGATGAGCAAAAACCACTGCAGGTCGTTTGTTATAATTCGATCACTTAGTTGTCCATTGCGTGGATAGGATTATTTTCGATACAGACTGACTAATCTATTCTTGGTTTACATGTCATTTCATGGACTACGACCGGACCGTAGCCGGCGCTCGTAAGCGACCTAAATGGTAGATTCCATTTTTAATTTTCAGCCATTTCGACAGAAGTACGCTGTAACGTCATCAAGCTCCTAAGCAGAGTAGGGTGCTACCGCTGAGAACATACCAAAATCACGTTCTTCAGAGCCTTCTCTGAGCCGCGCTGTTGTGATATCTTTCCGTGCAGCTTAGCTTGACACCGGCCACTGAAGGAAAACGCATAAACGGGTTATCTTGTTGATCTGTAAAAAAAAACTGGATAATATCACAGGACAACACCAGGAGTGATTGACCTTCTAGTTCAGTGAATTTGGTATTGTATTTGGCCTCTTCAAACGGGAGGAAACTGTCATGGAACAAACAGATAAAGAACGTATTCGTTCGCTTGGTTGTAATTCGTCTGCATGGCTGCTCTTTATTTTGAATTTGCACTTCAGTGAAGCATCATTATCAACACTGATGTTGCTGTGTTTGATGATGATGATGATGTCTAGTTCCTCCTTGAGCCATCAGGCACGTCTAGTCTGATTCGGTTCAGATTTTTAATCGTGGTTATCAGCTGAATTATTCTTCATCATACTATAATGTAACTTTTTGTATGTATGTTTAGGTGTCCTTCAATGTTAATTCCATGGGATGCATATTCCCTGTCGATAATAGTTGCGCCCTACTACTAATCTTACTCTGGAGTCCACTGTTCCATTGAATCGATTGTTTCAATGGGATTGTTGACACCCAAACCAGCAATATGTGTGGCAAAATTGCGGTTTTCAATATAGGATGCCGTATTAGCAACAAACTTTTCAATCTACGTAACCGGACTGTTCTCTTCATGGATGCAAGTACTCTTTCTCCTTTTGGAATTATCCACACTTGTCGGAGTTATGCGCAAGATTGTGAGCATCGAATTACCATCCAACAGTAGGCTGGAGACAAGCTGATACGTAAGTACTTGTTGTCAGATTCACTGGCACTGTGCTATCTATAGCTTTCCGTACAGAGTTTATTAGTATCGATTTGTAAGAATAGAAAATCAATCAAGTATTTCAGCCAGTCTGTTTTCGTCAGTACACTGCTTATTCGGATTGATCGTGAGTAGGACACCGCATGCGGTTGCTTTATGAGTAACGAAGACGTTTCGCTATGCTTCAGTATTATATAAGTGAAGAAATCCTGTTCTGGTCTGGAGTGTTTTTCGGAAGAAAACCTTGTATGTTTGTTCCATATCCCAATTGAAGTGCACTCTTATAGTTCGCGCTGAACAAATGCTGTTCGCTGCATTTACTTGCGAGCGTTTGACATACCTTGGTGGTTTAATGCATCTCCATCACCTATTTCATTATGTGCTAAAGTCTATGGAGGTTTGCGATTTCACAACCTTCAAAAGCATGATTAGCACATAGCAGGTCTTTTGTGCACGCAATTTGTTCGGTCTCCTGCAGGTTATTGATTAAAGCACTTACCTCATCTAAACACGTGAATTGTTAGCACATGATCGCATCCCTTGATCGAAATGCCCACACCCTTCGTAGCAACATTCCGAGCTAATTTAGGGATTAGTTTAAAAAGCGATGAAGGTTAACTGATTGATTCATAGTAGAATGCACCTAAGTAGGCATTTGTGAGATTTCGGGTTTGGCACCTCGTACACACAAATATTTGGGAGTTTATACTATCTACCTGTTTTTGATAGTTGTGTGACCTCTTTTTTACCTCTTCGAACAACGAATCACACTTGCTTATACCGTAATGACGACCATTCACATCCTGACTTCAAATCCAACAGGTGTCCTTATGTGGGAAGTCTTCACTTGTTGTGCGGAGATTCCCTACCAGGGGAAGAACAACAATGAAGTATACCAACACATAATTGCTGGTGGTCGGTTACAAAAACCAGCTGTCTGTCCTCAGAACATCTACGTACTCATGCTCGAGTGCTGGCAACACGTAAGTTTTGTACCATTTGATCCGCTTGTGTGGTGTATGTAGAGATTGTTTATCTTGCTTGCCCCAAATCGGTGTAACAAACGTCGTTCAGGTGCTCCAAAATTACCCTACCAAATGCATTCTACTTCTATATATGAAGGGTCATTTTGAAAGTGGCCAGGCGGCCGTTTTCTTTCAGACTGCTACCATCGTACTCGTTCCTTCAATATGACTGGTTTCCAAATTCCTCACGTTTATTTCGGCATGTCGGCTCACGTGGTGCCCCAAATTTGGCTCCACACATTGTTGATCGGCAAATCTGATTCGGATGCTGGACGTTACTATCCGGCGCCAGCATTCACCTCTGGTTGCGTGAATTGTTGCCCAAAGAGCAGTTTTACTGCGGTTTCTCTATGATAAGGTTTTCTGCAGAGGGAGTTTTGTTGCAGGCAAGGGTTGCTTGACTTTAAGGTCATTGTCACTCGCTCCATCTCTCTCGAGTTATCAACCTCATAGTTCATGCCATCCATCTCGTTTGGATACCACATGCTCTCCTCTACAGATCCCTTGTGCCTCGTCAAATGACAATCTTGTTCATGAAATCTGAAAGCGGTTCAACGAGCTATCCGATGATTTAACACTAGCCAACATTTCACATTATAGCACGGCTTGCCTTATCAATCTAGTGTCACCGTACGCGTGTTGCCCGGTCATCATACACAGTCCACCACCTATTGCCTCGCGTTATCTCTCTGAAAACCTATGGTATTTCACAACGGTTACCAGGAATGAACAATACCTTGACGGTTTACTGTCAATCTGATACGACATTTCCCAGTAAGCTGCATGTGCATTTCGTCTGCTGTGTAGACCATTCGAATTCGAGGCTTTCAAGCTAGACCCATTGGATTTGCCGTCCGCAGTTTGAGTGTCTCAACCATGTACGGAGAACACGCATATTTGCCACGGCGGTGCAGTGGCGCTGTGTCTGATTTTCTAACTTGTTTCTAGTCCACTCGTAGTCTGACTGGTAGAGCAGTACTGGATGTTATCATTTAAAGCTGTAAATTCGGAGCTGAAGCGTATTCAAGCTCCCAGAAACTTTGAAATCTGTCACTGTGTCCATTTTCTGTTATTTCTGAGCACTTCTTTCGCTCTGTTTCTCACGGACAGCTTGACGGTCTTTAAGACAATTATCGTCGTTCCACCATTGTTTCGCATTTTTATCCACTATTCGATCTTGTTGCCTTTCAGTTAGTTGGTTTATTATTCGACTAATCCTGTTGAATCTACTTTAATTTTTGGAAACCTGTAGCCATTAAGCTACCAACCCATTGTTTTCACGCACAGCCACTGGACACGGTCACCCTTAACGACTTACCATTCTTCCCCAACAGGATCCCGGAAGAAGACCGTCCTTCGAGTACATCTGCCAGAAAATTGGCGGATACTTAGACCAGAATTTGGAGAATTGAATTCCACCTACAGCCGGTTTCTGCTTTTCTTATGACACAGATCAACATTAGCTCGTGTGATATCCCTATCAAGCCACTCAGGTAGGGTTTGGTCCGGTGCCAACAACTCTGGCCAATTTCGAATTTCGCTACTGACCTCGACATCGCGCCTCCACTCCTGTGTCACATGGTCCTCAAGCAAACGAGGCTGCTTAATTTCGTTCTCTAATATCATCTCTCGAGCAGTTCAGTTTGACTTGCCCAACTGTTCCATTCTGGGTTCATTCCTCCTTGCCATTGCTGTTGCTTTTCTACCAGTGGATTTCATCGCTTTTTTTTACCAGCAGTCTACCTTTCGAGTCCAATAATTCTCACTTATTGATGCGCTTATCTATGTATCATCCACTTCTCCAGCATCCTTGGTTTGGATTAAAACGAAGCATTTTTTCCCTGTCGATCTCCCTGTCCCTACCTCCAGCGTTTTTTACCGAATAAGTCGACTGATGTTTACTCTTGCATTCATCAAACTGACACAAATGTCAACAACTACGCAGGTGGATTTCTTTTGTACGCTGTTTTGATTTCATCAGCACAGTAGGCCAATGCGTGGGTTGTCCCCGACGTTTGTCTTTGGTAGGACTATACACTTGCGCACTAACACTTTTCTATTTTTCTATTGATACGTACAATCCAGTTATCTCTTCCCACCCTTGGCCTTCCCATAGCTGTCATTACAGTCAGTTCACAAGCCTATGCTTTTGCCGACATTCTCACTGTATTTTTTTCGATCTGGTTTCTGTTTTTTGCCGGTTGGTCTGGTGCTGAGCGATGTTCCGACTCTTCAATTGTACAAAATAACAACGATTATTGTTTTCCCTTCTTCCGAGGCTTTTTCTCTGAAAGAGCCTTGTTTAACGAACGGCGGAGTTTTACTAATTACTGACTTCGGGAAACTGTGGAGTACGGCTGATCGATGCTGAGGTTAACAACGCTAGAACCGAGGACAATTATAAGACAGTAATGGACAAATATAACCGTAATTTAAAGCAACAACCTGTTTCCCTTAGCTAGTCCGTTAGATCAATGGAGCAGTCAACTGAATTTGGTGCATTTCACTGACATGGTACCGATGCTCCTTTACTAGGCACTTGTCGTAAGGAGCCGGTCGTAACACTAGGGGCTGTTGCCATTTGAGCATTATTGTTGCCTTGTGCTCCTAGGCCGGTCATGTTGGTGGTGCACAGAAAAGCCGGATTATGAGGTAACTCGAAAAATCTTATTATTATCGGGCGCTGTCTGTTGTTCTGGTTGTCCTAGCATAAAGATCCCCCCACATGAAGGGTCGGTGTATATTTCTGAGGTTTATTCCAAAAAACCCACATTTTGATTCAGCAACGATCCAAGTCCAAATAAATATTTTAAGTTATTGGGGCTCTTCCTGAAGCAGCTTGTGTTTCCCACAAAGCGTTCATTAGTCTTCAGAGCGAAGTCACTTTCATTTTGAAAGCTATGGTTAATCAGTCCCTCCAAACCGTCCACATTGCATATTCTTCCAGTGCGGCCCATCACCTGTCATGACTTTGCGTGTTCACTTGATTTCTACATGAATTGGTTTATTTCTGCTTGCCGTGACTTGCGTATAGCATACCGTCTGTCATGTTTCAACACCTAATCGTTCCCCCTGTGTTAAAGCCGATGATGTGATGACCACTTTAAGATACTATCAAAATGCCACTTTGATACAAGGCACGACTACCGTTACTAATTATCTTTCATTGGACGCACGGGACGACTACAGCTGCTTGTGTAAGGAGCACGGATGTCTACATAATGTTGTAATACGTATATGGACGATGGCAAATGGGGACTTCACTAGGTTCAGTTCGGTTATAAACCATGTACCAGCGGTATGCTGCTTTCAGCTGCCACAATCTCAGTCGCCGAAAAATGGAAAAGCGTGAGAGATACAACCAAGTCTGAGAAACTGGACACCTACGTATTGAATACAACAGCATTGATGCTTAAGCGTCAGTGACTATGTTGTTGAGCCGTGTGTCAGCGTCATTAACCATTGGTGAGTTGACTCTAGAAGTTCCTATGCGGAGAGGTGGCAGTTGTCCACATGACTGAGTTTACTGGTTGGTGTTTTCATAATCAGTTTCCAGTTCACATTCTACCCACCTGTCAGGTGCTTCATCTCAGTACAGGACTGGGCTAAAGGAGCTTTGCGAGGTAGGTGATTTTCTAGCATGCGACGTGTGTCTTAACCAACGTAACCTATGAAGCATGAGTAACTTAGCCCCCAACAACCATTTGGCATACCACTGCTTCGTTGATAATGATGATGATTTTCCCACCATACCCGACCAATGCTTTGGAGACCCCGACGATCAAACACTGACACCTATATGTCCTCTTTGAGTGAGGGCCACGTTTATGATCCACAAAGCAGTATGAATCGCACCACTGACAGACACACTGATGTCACATTAGCACCATAGGTGTCAAAGGTCAGTCCTGGGCTTCCCGATTCGAGAACTAATTTCGTCTCTGGCCAGTCCACCGGAATTTATGCAGCTGCACAGGGAAACAACCTGGCTGGTCTGCAAGCATGAGGTTTGGGTTTGATCCCACCCAGTCCTGTATCAGCACTTTAGATTTTGCAAGTGTGACGATCTTGCAAAACCGTGGGGCAGAACTATTTAAGCTACTCCAAGTGGGAGATCTGAACCATGGAGAGCAACATCTTCCGCATACTCATTAACTCTGAGCGAGCATCCCGCAAGCATTTCGATCTCCGAGACGCATAAATTTCAAGCAGCTCATTCATAACTAAGGCGAAGGGAACGGTGAGAGGCCGGTCGTGTCTTACACCACTGTACTTGAGCCGAACCGAAAGTTTGCACCCACAGTGCCCTCATAGGTGATTTAAATTTCGAGGGGACACCTTTGATCATCAAACATTGCCAAGGTTTCTGACGATCCACAGGGTCCAAAGCAGCATTCAGATCAACACAAGTCACCAACTCGGAGCTTTGTAATATTGATGCAGTTCAAGGACCTATGCCAATGTATCCTCGACCAGAACGAAACCCAGCTTGGTCCCCACAAGTTTATCTCTGCATAATCGACCAAGCCGCTCTAACGCCAAAAGGTACACTGAATACGGGAGATACCAGGCTGATGCCACGATCGTTTAAACCCAGCTTGGTCCCCACAAGTTTATCCCTGCATAATCGATCAAGCCGCGCAAAATAACGCCACAAGGTACACTGAATCCGGGAGATACCAGACTGATGCCACGATCGTGTTTGCAGACTGGATCGAGGCGTTCTATTCCACTGGTGTTCTGTTTAGGTTCCAATGCTTCCATAGTATCGTCGTCAAACTTTTCAGCAGTGTTTCACCACCTTCGAAGAGTGGAAGGTGCATATCATCCGGGTCGTGTGTGTTGTCGCGTTGGAGGAATGACGTCTCACGCTAGATTTGTTTATTACGGGCTGGTTGGTATCGGTTTCCATTTGTACCCTTCTGGTTCTTCCACTGGTTACGCTGAGGGGAACCACTGTCAACCATAGTAAAAACTGTGATTATATATACCGTCTAAGTTGTATTGTGGCTATCATCAACTGTGCACTAATAATTGGTCAGTCCAACGTGACTCAACGGACGTATCTGACGTGACAGTTGGCCGTTTCCGTTACGTTTATCTGTACTTCATTCACATTGTGGTTACGCGCACACGTTTCGCCATGTCAATTTCTCTAGTACTGGAGAAACTCCAACTTTCATGACATCAACACGCAACACCAATTCCGCATCTGTCCACCTTCCATCATTTTGGCACCACATTATGCATCCGTTCGCCGACCGATCGTTTCATCAGCAATGCGCTTCTTAGTTTTCTTCTTAGCCTACATAACGTTTCAAACCCTTTTGTACATTAGTCTATCAAACTCATTATCCAGCGTTCCGCATGGTCGAATACGTACATGGACAAAAACCTGCCTACCACGTTATTCACGTTCGCCGTACTCACTCGCACATCGGTACCTTTCCCACACAGGATTACCGATCCGACCATGTTCACCTCGACGTTGTTGAATTCCTCTCACATCTGTTTTTTTCTCTTTCGCTCGAGGGGGATTATTTGCAACGGACATTTCATCGTTCCTTCAACCAACTCCACTTAATTTGTCTAGCACATCTGTGATCACGCGACTCCTTTGTTCCGCAGACACTCAAATCACGTGACAAAAGTCTGCCCCGTTTGCAACCTAGACCGTCAACAAGTCAGTTCCCGTCTTGTACGCGTCGGAACGATTCTAGGTATTATACACATGTCAAAACTTCTTATATACAGGAAGACACGACACAGTCATCAAAAGCATAGCTGCGCGCGCAGGGGGAGGGAGTAAATCAAACCCCACAATTCCGCGGAAAATTACGGAAAACGCGTTGCAGCTACAATGCGGGGAAAAAACGTTCCCACCGTCTGGACTTTCACCCATGAACTCTCACAAACGATAAGTTCCCCTTCTGACTTACTCCGCTTTTCGCATTGCATTTATTTTATACATGTTGCATCTCGCTACTTTGAACTACTGTCAACCATAGTAAGAATTGTTATTAGTGTATATACTTTCTGAGTTATATTAGGGTTATCATCACCTGTGCACCAATAAGCCTTTGCAATCCAACAGTGTTCTTTGTCACTATTCAGGTTCTTGATTATGGGGTGTTTGAAGGATCTGCACGCGCCTTCATAGTTACGGGTTGCTAATATGGCTTTTTCGACAGCAACGAGTCTGATTCTCTGGACGCTATCCAGTGTTCACTCAGTTGATGCGGATAGCTTGAATAAACAATTAAGAAAGCTGAGGGTACAGCTTTTTTAGTCCGCTTCCATCCATCCTTCACCCAACCTTCGTGGCACAGGTGACTGCCTTTCCAGTAGCTTTCTAGCCACCGAGAATTATCGAAGTTGATGAATGGAGTTGCTGTTGTTCGGGGCGCGAAGTGACAGCCCAGTCCCTCAAGTTACGTACCACAGAAGGAACGGCAATCATTGAATGATACTCTCCATGAGTAACTGATAATCACATGGCCCAAATGATTTCATGACTGGTTGTGCTTGGTGGCCTCCAAGTTTCTCGATGTGACTCCAAATCTACCACCTGATTTTTCCTTCTTGAGGGATTAATCGTTATTCTTGGAGGTTCATATCACCCACCAGGATTACTATATCCGTTCTTCTTGCTGACCGAAGCTGTCGCGAGAAACCACTCCAAAATCCATCCTTCCCAGGTTCCGAAGTGTATATGTTGATATGACAAATAAACATGCACTGATCTTAACCCCACGTCGTAGAAACCACGAGCCATTGCCTCAGGATCACTGGATACCCGAAGGATGAAACGTGGAACATTTGAGCTCATCCTAGGCGGTTTCAGGTGCGTGACCGAACTGGCGTGTTGTGTGCGTGTTTGAGAGACAAAATACACTGACGGAGGATGAAAGCAAGGATTCTGCGAAAAATGCATGTCGCCCAGTTTGACATAGAGTACGGACGTTGAAGACTGCAACGTGGAGCAAATCATCAGGATTATTAAGTGATTATTTTGGCTTATTTTTCTGGGCAGAATTTTAGTAGGAACAGTTGTTGGCGGTTGGCAGATGCGTTGATCGCGGTGCGTCGTTCGGTGGGTGGCGAGGGGTTGTAGAGGAACATCGTTGCGCGGAGAGTTACGATGCATCTTTGTAACCCAGGTTAAGTTATAGTACTCCACCCTGATCCTTTTACTCAATTGTCTACGCACAAGGTAGTGGATTTTTGTTCAGAAGCCCTGACCTCAGTCTCTGGCTCAGTAGTCTGAACCGCGAGGCTACGGTTGTTGGGGTTTTCTTGAGGGACCATTCCCAGAGCCACTGACCCCACAGCCTGATTTAGTTGACTTCATGAAGCTAGACTATTTCCATACTACATGGACTAAGGCATGACTGTCTGACTCCTGCTGCGGCTGCGCACAGCAGGTAAGGTCTGAGTAGCATGAAACGCTTTAACCTTAGCAGTTCGCGAGCGGCTACGGCCAACCGCTGGACGGTCGGAGTGTGTGGTTTTTAGGGCGAAACTTTTCCCATCCGTCCTTCCATCAATATTGACATGCTGGTCACCTGTGGGGAACGCCTTACTACCTTCAAAATCCTTTCGCAGAGAACAGTACGACGTTAACTCCAGACCGCTTCATAATACGATTTCTCTTAGTACGAGGACTTACGTTTCTCCCTCGCGCTGCTCTCTCTTGGCCCGGTATGGTTGAACCTTAAGCAACTGAGTTCTAGCCGGTGTAGCCCGCAATTTCACCGACCACCATGACAAGCTGATAGCCTTAGGTCGTATAAAATTCAATGAGTAAACTACGGGGAACTCGTCTGGTTTCATATGCAAATTATGGATTAGAATCGTACCCTGAAGGTAAGTGATGATATGATGGGATGAATTGAAAGCGGTTAATATTAGGATGATATTGGGATGCCCCTGGAGCGTGCCTAGACACTGTACGAGACTCACCAGGTCAATAACTCTTATGATGAGCCTGCTGTCACTTCCCACTCTGAATTTCTAGCTAACGTTTTGTTCCCACAGCGAGTAGATATGTATTACGTGGTGGTGGATCTCGTTTTGGGTAAGATCCTTGTGGATGTTGGGCCAGCAAAAGTTTTAGTGAAACTGTCCCGGTGATATACGTTGCCCCTAACCGTTTTCTATCAAGATCAGATTCCTGAAAGCAACCATTAAATGCCTGAAATCTACCGAGGCTCAGCTTCACTAGATGCTGACCAGATAGACAACGCCCCCTCAATATGCAGCGCTTCACAGCCTTGTATCAAACTCAGACAGCGCGAGTTATTGTTGATCAAGGTCAGACAACGCCCCCGCAATATGTAGCGCGTCACAGATCATATCAAAGCCAGACCGCGTGCGACAGCGTTGAACGAAGTTCAGAGTGTCCTCCAATAAATAGCTTGAGGCCGCTGTATTTTCGCACGCGCACGCACTCACGCTCTCGCACTCGCTTGTTCGGGATACAGCTGTTGTGTTCCCCTCTGAGTCTTTCTTCCGGCACAAGGCATTGGAGCGGGTCAGCAGTCAGATACAACAGATTGACGAATCAGCAGATATAACATTTTCCTATAGACCTTCGGCTCCCCCGGAAAGTATCTATCTATCGGAATCATGTTTTCCCCTTGTCTTGTACAGCAGGTAACTACCACCATCTCACCACTGGCTTATGACAGACCATGCAGCTTTAATTCACGAGCAGGAGTGAGTCTCATACAGTTCCCTTTATAAATTCGTGGAAACAACACAATACGTCATATTACGATAAATTGGATTAATCTATTTCACATTTCTCATCTGCTGCTTAGGGCAAAATAACGGACAGGTAATTTGACAGGCAAACACAGTCGGTACTTTGTTAGACATTACAAATGCAGGTAGAGACCAACCTAGGGGACTGGTGGTTACCAACTTCCGTGTATATCTTTTTCGATGATATTGCAACAGCAAGTACGTCTGAGAAACTGAGAGGCAGGGATATCTAAGCACACCCCAGGGAAGTTCGCACTTGGCAGTTTTGCGTCCAGCGTGCTCGTTCGTTGCTTGCTAGATTGCAGCGAGTACAGAGAACCCAGACTCACTCAAATTAATAAATAATAAGAACATTAACTATCTTTTTTTGCTGGTAAGGTTGCCATTTTGTGCAAACAACTGGTCAACATTGCCTTGCATCGGTAAAGCCAAATTTAATCCATGTCCACAGCCCTAGTATTTCTGTCCAATAATATCTTGAATCTGATGACCTATGCTGATTTCACTGGTCTATGAGTGCTCTAAACTTGATTCTGCATATATGTGAACAGCTGATGGGACACATGCAAGAGTTCAGTTTAGCTGGCGGTAAGTGGTGTGTGCTGGCTTCAATGCACGAACGATGAACGTCTACTTAAGGGGGCACATGTGGACAGTTTGTACGTTGGAAAGCGAATACAATATCAACTAAGCTGTCCAATCGCCTCAAAGTATTTTGCCGTTTGCATTCATGCTATTCTTGAGAAGACATCGCGACCACACATTTAAAGGTGAGCTATGAAACCAGTATGTCTGTCCATCACATTTCATTTAGGCACGCTTATGAACTACGCAAGCTGTACCGGCTTGTCTTTTCTAGTGTTTGCACGTGAGATTTGGCTCGGAAACTTGACACTACTAAACAGTATTAAGTAGCTTATTAATAGACAGGAAGCAGAGGGAAAAACTGACGTCTGCTCGGTTGCACTGCAAGCACCCACACAGAACGTTAAAGGAGCATATGTCTTGAAGATCTCTAGATCAAAAATATGTCTGAAGATCTCTAGAATCAAAAAAGGCACTAAATTCAAAAGCCTGTGGTATTATTTAAATATGGGGAGATAAAAGCATACAAATCTTGTCCATGTTCGTTACGCCAACAGAAGTACAAGTCTGTCATTGACAGCCATTACGACAGCGTAAAATTCCGCTCACCATAAAGTAGCGACCGGAATGGTGAGTGGGTGGTGTGAGTTATGGACGTTTCTTTCGGGATCAATCTCGTGACTACAATTGGCGGTGTGACTACATGGGCGTCAAGGCACAATAGATCAGTGCAGAGGGAACGCGATCGCGGATAGGTAAGCAGTCGCAGTGACACGCGCACACATGCTGGCATACCAGTATTGGGCGGGACGGCCAGGGTGAAAAAGACAATGGCGGATACGATGGCCATGGTGGAGAAAAACACGTGTAAATCAATGGGCACACGAGCATTAGGTAACTTGGTGGGCATTACCAAGCAGGTAAGTTGGATTCAATCAAACCTGCCAACTGTTATTATGTGTCAAGTTCATCAAATGGCCAATCTACCTTATCAACCAGCCGGTTTATGTGACTGCATACGACTCTGTGCTACCTCATTTCGGTGTTTAGCTTCACCACAATAAGTACACTCAGATATCGCATTGGTCACTAATGTCGATGTCTGAAAAGGGGATTGACAAGGTTTAGCTTCACCACAATAAGTACACTCAGACATCGCATTGGTCACTAATGTCGATGTCAAGATACCGTCGGAAGGACATCGTCTTAAGCAGTGGTCATAAGAGGTACAAATTAAATGAGACGTGGAATAGACACGCCATCATCATCAGGGGATCCGAAATTATATTTCTCCGTTTGGGTTCCCGAACGTTTTATTACACGATAGAGTCTTGCCACGACTGATTTTGTCTGTGACCTCAGCGCTCCCTTAGGAGGTGAAACTGTAGGAAATACCAAATTTTCTCACCTCTTGAGAGAGGCACCAAATATGAAACACCTGCTGAATCTTACGCACCTGGTTTTTAAAAAAAGGTCCCGTTGCTCTGGAGTGTGATAAAATAAGTTGCTTCAAAGGCGGTATATACTCACCAACTCAATAACTTTGAGCATATGGAGCTGGGACATATTGGTGTATCAGTAGGATGCGCTTGCATGCTTATCTGTCGAAAGAGTCGAAAGTGAAGTTTTCATACTAGCTAACTAGATATTAATAGCAACGAAAAACTAACGGGACTCTATAGTAGAGCTGTACTCTAGTAACAATAAAGTTAGAAATATTAGTATTACTTGTGTGGCTTTACTAGGCACCACAACTGCTACCCAGTCGAAAATACTTTTTTTCAAGCTATTCATTAAACGAGCCACATCCTTAAAATCATGAGACCGGATAATGGAGAAAACAGGTTTGTGACAATCGGGTTGTATATCAAGACCAACGGCGAAGCAGGAGGACGTTACGATAGACAAGTAGTTGAAGCGCGAATTGACTGACGCGTTTCGAACCCGACCTGTGCATCCTGACCTCCCTTGTCTAGACTTTGAAAGTTAGGCACCGAAAGGGTTGTGAAGCTGAACGGAACGGACGGGTAATTTCGCCAATGCCGGGACCAGACAGGGCATTTCGTCCTTGGAGCAACTCAATACTAGGAAGATATTGTGGCTCACATCAGTCATCGATAGGTCTCATGTTCGTTGGGGGGGGGGGTGGCGGAGTCTTATGGGTACACCTAATATACCCTAAGCTCTAATCTGCAGAGGTCCATGTTTCACAATTCCGGCCATCTTAATCTGTTTTACGTTTTACTATCGCAATCCTGTACCACCATGAAAGTAACTAGTTCGGTAAAACGATAGTGGTTGCTTTAAAGCGTTGTGGACACCAAGAAACATGGTAATGTGGGACAAAGGAGGTCACATAATCTCAACCTAACCTCTGATCCTTGTGACAACCTCAAAGCAATTGAAGTTGATCAATCGAAAGGTGAATTTGCCCGGAATTTCGTTCTGATTGCATTGTTAGTTGTGTTACACCAGGGTTGAGATGCTGCCAAGTCGCTCACACCTAAACAGGAAACGATTAGGGTCTTTAACCAAATCACTGGGCTCAAAAGCCTGACCGCAAGGTAGTGGTGTTTGGCGATAAAGGCAAGTGCGTCACCATTTTTATAGAATGGCTCGACACACGGCCCAGCCTCCAAGCTGGAGGGTCGGGAGACTGAGTTGCTCAGACCTCTAACAATTGACCAGTCTGATATGACAGACTCTGTGAGTGTCACACGGACACTACCCAGTGTGGCTCAATGGATCACGGAGGCAAACAAACCGTCTCAACACGGCAAGGTCCAGTTCCTCCGTAACGGTCCGTTTTTAAATTAAGTTCAACTATTGATCACATACAAATTAACTGAGTTTCGTTGGCTAGAATCGAGGTCATGGGTAACCGAATGTCCGTCACCAAGTAGTCGATACATGTCCAGCATGTGCGTGATTGGTATGTCAAGCACCAGTACTTGTCTTCTCAAGTGTGCATAGGTAATGACCTTTGATCCGGGTCTGAACAATCCACAGGGTCGACCCAGGGCACACTGAATATCACCATATCAGGAAAATAATGGTTAATATTCTTGATTCCACGGTAAATTTGTTGATCTTTGGATGATCTCTGCTAACACATGCCGCGGTTGTTTCTTGACATGCTTAACATGAATATACCCAGATGCCGTGCACGTGGGCCCACCTTAGTCACACTGCTGATCAGCTGCACATGGACGAGCTGTTCAAACGACTAGAAACGCCTTGGAGCCTCGTGAGATGCACCCTGCTAATGTCTCTCAATAAGTGTGAAATAGCTGTACAGTGCTTCTCAGCCTTTCAGCATAGACTGACCACAGTGACAGGATGAAACAGTTAAACATAAGCAAATCTCTTCTCACTACCATCATTTTCAACCTATTCGTGTGTCCGGTAGTCACAAACAAACCTGAACTGGCCGGGCGGTCGCCTGTATTGCATCCCCACCTAGCGTGGTGCAGACAATATTCGAACGGTGTCCAGTGAGCCAGTTACCTGCTTCAGCCAGAACGCATGAAGTTGACAGAAACACCTGCCGCTGTTCAACTTTTCGAGTCGTTACCGAACCTAACTAATTGCCAGGTCAAATACTGGACACTCGTAAACATATCGGCCGGTTTTGCATGTCTAGCCAGACGACTTTTTTCGACCTAAAGCTGCCACCTTGACGTGGTGGTCGGGCTTGAGTGCTGCAATGATCCCGCGGGCTACACTGGCTGGAACTTCGTTCCACAAGGTACAATCATGCCAGGAAGACCAAAGGGGGGCAGCCAGACCAAGAGCAGCGAGACCCCGTACTACGTGTAATCGTGGTACGAAGCGGTCTGTGGGTAAAGACGTACTGTCCTCTGCGACAGGAGTGTGAAGGCAGGCGACCAGCATGTCCATATTTATGGAAGCAGCGATGCTGCCTTCCCCCGAGGAAGGACGGGTTAGGGAAGGTCGGCCCCAAAAACCGCACACTCCGATCGCCCAACGGTTGACCGTGACCGCCGGCGCATTATCCAATACGGTCGAAATACTTTTAAATCCAAAGAGCCCGGTGCTGCTCAGAAGGCACGTGCTGTGCGCAGCCGCATCACGAATGAGACAGTATTGCCTTATTCCCTGCGCCCTCGGGTTAGGCCAACCCCCTGCAGCCGAGCAGGTCAGACTATTCAGTCGTCGGCTCCGGGCAGGGGGCCCCCAAAGAAAACCCTACATTCTCCCACTGCCTCGTGGGTCAGACTTTTGAGTCAGAGGCTAGGGTCAGGGTCCTCGAACAAAACCCTACATTCTCCCACTTCCTTGTGGGACAGGCTTTTCAGTCGAAGGCTCAAGGTGGGGTACCTCAACCAAAACCTCTTTCTCGACCTGGGCAACCGGGAGGTATCATTTGCCATCGCAGTTCGGCGTTCACCGATGTCCCTCCCCAACCCCTTCCCACCGTACAAGTAGGCGATCGATTTAGAATGGCAGGCGGAACGGGTCAAATGGCTTTCGCGCGTGATTCACTACATTCTACCAATAGGATACCCAGTAGGTTAAATAGTGTCCAAAAGGTTTTCCGTGATATTCACATCTTTGAGAAAATACTCCTTGTATTGCGGTTCGCCTCTAACCACTGACCAACCTGGTGTGAGAGACCGTGAATGTCACGGGGGCACTCCCCAGTATAGCTCAATGGATCGCTCAGGTGCGCAAACCGTCACAGAACGGTAAGGTTCAGTCTCTTTGTGGGTGTCCTCGATGGCGCTCGTGCATCTAAGCTGTTGCCTTCAATGCATAGCTCCCTTCCCAATACCTTCGCCTAAAAGCCCACTGACAGTCCTGTATTTACGCACTAATTTATAATCTCCCGCCTCCAATGTACAGCTATCTACGCTACCTCCCCAAATGATCGATGGACGACATCAATATACGACAAGTATGCGGTTCTTACAGTTGATGATGATAATGATGAAGATGATGATGACAAGGCCCGGTAGAAGCTCTCTGCAAGGAAAAAGGTCCTCCAGCGTGCGAAGCGCATTTTTTAACCAGGTTAACCTGTGAAGTGTAAATAGGTTACCCGTACGGGAGAGTTCATCTTCCCCAAAAAATTTCTAACCCACCTGAACATCGCTAATCCGATGTTCCCACCAGACGAGGCAATTTCTTCGGAGATATCGATGGTCAAACACCGGGAACTTTCGTACATCGTCCATATGTGTGCCAGGTTTCTGCTCCATAAAACAACGGATCACCCTCCAGCATTGTGTACTCTGTCCTTGATGAGTTGCAAGATCCGTAAGTGTCAGAGATTGACAACTGCTGCCCTGGGTTTCCCGACTAGAGAACTCATCTCGTATTTGGTAAATCCGCCAGAGCTTATAAAACTGTCAGGTAGATCAATTTGGTTTACAAGTATGGGGTTCGGGTCGAATGTCTTGTATCTCTGAAGGTTCTGAACGAAGGGTGGCATTATCGCCCGCGTACGCATTATAAGTGAGCGTCTCGGGAGCATTTCGATCTCTGCGGCTTCGCAAGAAGGCATAGAGATTCCAAGCAGTGCATCAATACCGAGTTCGAAGATGGTCAATGATAGGTTTGCTTTGCCTAGCACATAATGAACTCAGGCGACAGCTAGCTGTGTGCACGTACGCGCTCACAAGAGTTCGCATATAGTGCCCTCATAAGGAATGGAAATTTGAAGAGACACCTGATACCCAGGCACCATCCTAGCATTTGGCGGTCGGCAGAGTCGAAATCAGCCCTCAAAAAAAGCGATCATCGTGTTGTGTCTTGCGGGGGATACAGTGCGGCGACAGCCACAGTAAGAACGGAAAAGACTGAGGGCCCACAAGTTAGAATTCATCCATCCAAAACTTTGACAGTGAGTTGAAACGATAAAAAGTGATTTAGCAGTGAACGACGAAACGCTTTGTGAAAACAGAGCAATTATACAACAATCACCTCTAACAGAGGTAACTGCTCAACTCATAACTGAATAATGTCAGACCTCTGTTGCGCAAGAAATACGGTCGTGTCCCCTATTGTTCAGCCAACAGAACAATTCGGTATTCCATCTTTTAAAGCGAGGAGCTGGATAGTTCCGGCGTAATAAACGAATAATTGTTTGTCTGTGGTTGCAATTGTTCGGATGCTGGAGCGCATCTGCAGAAGGCACTAGGTGATGTAGGGAGATCGTTTCTTCCATGCCATCAGGGTGTCGAACGACCCATCGTTTGCCGAAGAAAGTGTTTCCCGTGTCCAAGTCAGGGGTGCAATCAAAGAGATAGTCCACCTTTGACATGGCATAAGGGTCTGAAGGAGAGTACGAAACTTTCTGGGTGCTGTCAGTGTGAATGGCCATCCAGGATGCAGTTGGAAGGTTGCGTGATTTGGCTGATAATCGATGCCAGTGGCGTTGTTGTTTCTACCCAGATTGTCAAAATGAGTGATTGGATGTGTAGGCACGTCGAAATGATTGTGGTAGGTTAAGACTAAGTCCCTTCTCCCTCCACTTTTATTCTTCACAATGAAGCTTTTAGCTAAACTATGGCTGTACGGCAGCGAACCACTACTCTTGATGGTATGTTGTTGATGACTGTCGCTGTCTGTTCTCCGAAAGCAACATCCGAACTCCCGAATTTGATTCAAACCTCAGATCTTTAGCCCAGTGGCGGGTCTCCTATTTCTCGGAACCCGGTTTTTTCGTAGGTTACGCTACCGGTTAGCCCAACATGGGACTCTCTAATTGAATTTAATTTCTATCGTTTGCCTTCTAGCGACTGTCACCCATAATAATATGTCAGAATCTAATCTGACAGACAATCTTCAACGCTCCCACTTCTCCAAGTTAATCCCAACTTCGTAGAATATGTAGGGTGGTGACAGGAGTGTTCCAAGCCGTTGTCCAGAGCTGCGATGATAGCTTTTTGACCTATAAGTTTTTTATGTATGCCCATGTTCTTCCGCAACTATCCCTAATCATCTGCGTTGCTTTCCCGTTTTCACAGGGAGAGCCCGGTAGCAACGGCAAAGGCGCATGTGATGCTGTACGACGCCGATGCCAGCACTTGGGTTCCCAGTGGCCCGCGACCTGGAGTGGCCAAAGTTCAGCTATACCACAAGTCGCGCTCTCAATGGCGCTCGTGCATCAAACCTATTGTCTTCAATGCATGGCTCTTTTTCCACCCCCCCCCCCGCTTGACAGCCCACTGACAGTGCTGGATTTATGCACCAATTTATCAGCTCCCGCCTGCAATGCGCAGCCACCTACCCCTCTCCCCAAATCATCAGTGAACAAAACTGCGGCAGCTAAAACCACTGCACGACGAGTACGCGGTTATTACAGCTGACAGTGATTGATGAGATGACCTTTCACTTTCGACAGATCGAACTTATCGACCCGCACAAAGATCCGTATACCTCTTGCATCAGAAATCGAGATGAGTGGTTAGAATGATGATGATGACCTTTCACTTTCGACAGATCGAACTTATCGACCCGCACAAAGATCCGTATACCTCTTGCATCAGAAATCGAGATGGACCAAGTGGTTAGAGCGCGAATCTACTGAACGGTAGGTCCGTGGTTCGAACCCGACCTCTGACTCTCGATTTCCCCTGTCTAGGCTTGGGCAACCTGGAAGTATCCCAGCCCTCGTGCAACCTTCGGGTGGCATGGCAGATAGGCACCGAAAGGGTGCTACAGTCGAACGATGGAGAATTCGATTCAATATACATGTCACAAGCACGATCGCCTACAGTGGGTCGACTCAGTGGATTATCCATACCTGGATCAAATTCCCCACCTACGTACACTCGAAAAGAGTGTTACTGGTGCCTGTGAGACCAGTCACGCATATACCGGAAGTGTACCGATTACATGATGACAGTTTCCCTCTGGGACGCATTAATTTGGCATGTTACTACGATATAAACCGAATCCCAAATCACTATTGGGTAGTACAAAAGCGTCATCTGGACTGAAAACGCATTGGTATGTTATACTGTAGAACATTTGGATCGGAGCAATTACCACCTTGGGAGCTTCAATGGAATGGGTGCTGATCTGTTGCGAATTCCAGGTTTAGATTTAAATCGCGTGAACCACGTCAACCACCACGTCCAGTGGTGTAAGACAAGGCTGTCCTCTTTCCCCTTTACTCTTCAACTTTGTTATTGATATGTCGCTTAAAATTTCTCTGCCTGCCTCTGAAACCTCGGGAGTCGAAATTCTCCCGGGACGTCCCCTTACAGACATTGAGTATACAGACGATATTGCTCTCTTTGGTTCACATCCTCCCCAAATACAAACGATTTTAAACAAACTAACTCTGCCGCACAGTTTAGCATGCGCTTCACACCGTCAAAGTGTAAAGTGCTGCTGCTAGAGTGGGCGACATCAAACCCACAATTAATGCTTGCAGGTGAGCCAATGGACTTGGTAGATAAATTCGTTTACCTGGGCAGCTGTATAAGCCCCGGTGAACTGGCTGGAGATGACATTATTTCTCGAAGCGAAAAGGCCAGGGCAGCTTTTGCAATACTCCGACACATATGACGCCGACATTACGTGACTTTGTCAGTCAAGGGAAGAGTTTACACTGCGGTAGTACCATCCATACTGCTTTATGGACCAGAGACTTGTGCCCTACGCGCAGAGGACATACGGAAGATGTCAGTGTTTGGTCATCAGTGTTTCCGAAGCATTGGTCAGGACTGGTGGGAACATCGGATCAGCAATACTGAGGTACGCCAGATAGGAAAAAGGAACTCTTCCGCGATAAATGAATTACTCACGCTTCATAGGTTACGCTAGTTAGGACATGTACTACGCGTGCCACAATACCGTCTGCCTCACAGAGCTCTTTCCGCCCAGCCCTGTGCTGAGTAGAAGCGACCGATAGGTGGACAGTGTATGATCTAGCAACGAAGTACGAAGACACTAACCAATAAACTTAGTCGGGTGGGCAACTGCCGCCTGCCTGGATGGGGACCCCGGGACTCAAATCACCAGTGGTTAACGACACCGGCGGAAATGACCCAATCGCTCGCGCATCAAAGCTATTGCCTTCAGTACGTAGCTACCCGAACAAACTGAACACGTCTTCGCCTCCAAGGCTTGGTTTTGCATTCCACTTTCCCGTTTTCCGGTTATCCAAACTGTAGCAGCTGGAACGAATGTACCTATGGCAAACGGTTCGTAGTTGATAAATTGAACTGAAATTGAATTGAACCAAAAAAGACTACGGAAATTCGCTGGTGCGTGCGATTCCATTTATTTCCGTCTGTGATGGACAGTGATAGCGCAGTCCCCTACTGTGTACCGAACGTTATGAAGGTGTTTGATTCTGAAAGCCAGAACACAACTCAACAAAAACTTAACGAAGTGTCGACATTAAATTTAATGGCATAGATCGGGAAACACCAGCTTTCAACGATCCCTAGCAGAAAGAGTACTGACTCAAAAACAAATAAGAAGCAGAATATCCCTGCAGAACTCCAAGAACACGTCACAACAAAGCGCTTCGCTGATAAAATATGGAAATGGGTAGAACAGCTGGAAAAAGGACAGGTCATGGGAACTGTGAAGCATACATGCCTGTGCAGGACATCAGACGAAAGACGGTTCGAAAAACGAACTTTGGTCTATACGTCATCATAGGAATAGGCATTTACAGTCAAGCAATTGAGAGGTGGCCCTTACAACGCAAGACGCTGGTCTAAAAACTCCAAAATAGTATCACTGTCCCAAGTCTCGATTACATGTGACTCCTCAAGTTCATCGGCCGCTGTCAGTAGGTTGATGGTTGGTCGGTGACCCGCCTTGTAAGTTAGGCGCAAGTTTCCATACTTTTGACGCTCTTGACCTTCGATGAACGCTGAAAAAATATACGAACGAGCGTGAAACAACTGAAACAAGGCCTATCCAGAATGACTGGCATCCAGTGCTCAACTTTGAGCCTCATAAAGTCATCAGGTGAAACAAAAGATAGACGGTAGTACAGTAAACATTCACGAGACTGCAGACGTGCTGCTGATAACACCGTTGATGAGTGATCAACACAGTTAGAAACCTGCAATGGATCACGCTGCCAGCCAAATACAGTTGCCGTCACGCTAACCACTACTGCACCAAGATAAGAGTAACGGGTAGATATTACAAGGTTTGACTACAATGTGATCACTTCCGGGATCCAGAGTTTATTAAGTTTTCAGGTCAATTAGAGTCGCACTAGTAGCACATCCACGCTAACAATAAAATCAATTTTTCAAAACAAAGAAAAAGCTGTGGTGCATTTGGTTAAAACACATTTCCATTTGTCAAAGTAATTCACAAACTTGCAGTTTTGTTTGTGTGTTTAACTGGGAGGAACCAATAGTGGTCGAAGCGTTTTCAGCAACCTTGCGAGTAGTTTTCTTTATCAAAATAGTAGTGTCCATTTTCAAAAAGGGTACTCGCAGTGAATGTATTAACCACAAAGGTGCTAGTTTGACGCCTGTTGTGACAAGGCTCCTGGCGTCACTGATTCTTCGTTGTCTCACGGAGGCACGAGAAGCCTTGACTCGTGAGAATCAAGCGAAATTTCGACCGGGTAGAGGCCGCGTTGACCACACATTTACAGTCTGTAAGGTGTTAGAGCAACGCCACATGTACGTACGACCCGCAATCCTGGTATTCTTTGACTTCAAGGGTGTGTTTGACTCTGTTGATCGATCAGTACAGCTAACTAAACTTGCTCAAGTGGGTACGCCCCAGAAGTTTGTAAACATAATCCAATCCCCATATTTACATACTTCTTGGCGGGTGAGAGTGTATGGTGAGCTCTCCGAAAGCTTCCCTACAGAAAAGTGGTATCAGAATAGGATGCCCACTCTTGTTTAAATTCGTAAGTGATGAAATAATGAGGCGAACACTGGACGGTCTCCAATACCCCGGTGCTCAAATTGTTGCTGGCGAGAGCCTTGTCGATTTGGAGTACGCAAATAACATCACCCTCATCTTTGAAGACCAAAGTGAAGCACTAGCCCTGTTGAATAAACTGACCACCATCATACCATCTTTTGGCATGTGCCTTGCACCTTTAAAGTGCAAAGTCATGTCTCAGAACGTGCCGTCTGCGGACATATCCCTTACAATTCAAGGAGAATCACTGGAGATAGTGGAAAACTTTACATGCCTCGGTAGTTGACAGAATTGTGTCTGATGAAGTCAGCACAAGAATCTCAAAGGCTCGAATGACGTTCGCTAATTTGCACCACTTGTGGCGCCAAAAAGGCATCTCACTAGACCTTAAGGGTCATGTGTACCAGGCTACAGTAAGGGCTGTGTTGTTGTATGGGTGCGGGCAATGGCCTCTGCGGACGGAGGATATGAGGTGTCCTCAGATTTTCGACCACTGGTGTCTCAGAAGCAGCCTGTTACTAAAAGGGTGATTAGAAAACGTGTATTTGATTGTGCTGCAGGTACTTCAATCCGGTAAAACATCCAGCACCACCGACTACGATGGCTCGGCCATGTGCTACCCATACCGAAACACCGTCCACCGGGAGGAGTGTTGTTCCCCGCACCTCCTCCAGAATGGTGCAAACCGCGGGGTGGACAGTGCATGGCTTTGCAGAAAGGCGTGAAAGAGATCACGAAGAGTTTAGGTTTTCTTGGTTTTGTACGCCTTTCAGGATGGGGTCCCCGTTATTCCGTCTGTGCTTGGTTGGAGACGTTGCAAGAAACGGCGGCTAATCGATGCTAGCGGCGTTCGTGCTATCAGTTTCTTTCCAGATTGTCTGATTGAGCGGTTGGAGGTGTAAGAACCTCAAAATGCTTGACATAGGCCAGCAATAGGTCCCTTCCTTCACCCACTCTTTCTCCTCTTTTCATTCTAGGGCTTTTTATAAAGCGTTCGGCTGTAGCACGCTTCCGGTGCCTAGCTGCCAGTCTCTGATGATGATAGGTTTGGGCAACCTGTCATTATCCCTGCCCTCGTGGTTCCTTCAGCTCGCATGGCAGTTAGGCACCGAAAGCATGTTACAACTGGAAGATCATCGATTATTTTGTTTTCATTGCCCATTGATGGACCATTCCTTCTAAGTAACAAGGAGGATACTCGTTTCACAGCATCCAGGCTTCACAGTCATAAACAATAAGTGGCGCACTACCGGATTGTAGACCGTGCCTTTCAGTGACAAGCTACTATCACATCAACCTGCGAGATGTGCAACTTGAACGGAGACAGAACGAGTTTTGGTGATTCCAGCATTCACCTCACCATTTGCGTGAAATGACTACCCAGATTAGGTATACCTGTCTACTACCTCGAATGAATCTGAACCCAGGACCAGCTCTGACGGTCCACTCGACGGGTTGCGTAATACCATTTTCCACATTGAAGGTCCAAAGCGCATACTACAACGTATGACATCTACTTAACTCGGTGTATTTTGTATCTGGATAGGAATGAACTGAGTAGCGCAAGGCCATCTGCATACTCAAAGTTTTTAAGCTCTTTGCCAAGAAGTCTTAATCGAGGTAAACGATAGCGAACGTTTCTTCCATGGTTAGTCCAATTACGAGACGGAAAAGGAAAGGTTACAAGGGACAGCGCGTTTGCAGGTTATTCTAAGACAATCCCAAGCGAACCGCAGAGGAGCGACATGAACCAGATCCTGGTAACGTTTACTCTGACGCATTTTTCTTCATCTAGATGTGTTACAATATGTCTGATGGCAGTACTACCCCGGGCAGTGTGGGTAGGAATATCTACAACGCATAGCTGTAGTCGAAGAGGACCCTTCCAAATTGACCCAACTGGTGAAAGCAGCCGGATGGCCATGATCAGGTAGAGAAGTCAAAATTCACGCTCTGTGTAGCTAGTCAGACGCAAAAATGACCACGGTGGACGTTGTGGTAAAAGTCAGAATACAGCATACGTAGTGTCTTCCATGCTGACCGGAGCCGTTTCGACAAACGGACGGAGCAAAACTTCGAAAGGATGGTTTAAAATGTCGAAGTTTTCAAAATTGCCACTAGTAACTAGAACTTACCTAGAACTTGAGGATATCGCTTGATAGATCAGGAGCATGCTACCAGTTCTGCTTTGGCGTACCTCTGAAGAAGGTAAAAATAAACATGGGCACTCACTTTTACGACTTTGTAGGCGTCATCCGCTTCACAGCAGTCAAAACAATCCGGTTCAATTTTACTCAGGTTGTATTTTGCAAGTTCTTTACACGAAACACACCTAAGTTGCGCAGTGAACCCAAGCATTTGACAAGCCTTCCTATCGGCACATTGCACATGGGCCTTTTAAGGTGATGAGAAGCTACGCGGACCAACTTACGATGGAGGAAACGAAAAAACAAATGATTAATCGTAATAAACTAATCATTTCATTCCCGCCGCGGCCACGTCAATAATCTCCCGATGCTAGCCGTGGCCTCACTGCTGACGAAGGCGAGTGCAGAAAATTCGGCAATCTGATTGGTTTTCGCACATTTTTCACGGATTCACGGATTGATACAGCCGTGGGCTAGACGCACGCCGAAAATTTCTCTGAAACCGTGGTTCGAAGGAGGAAAACTTTAACATAAAGTTTTAACATTTGATGGTAATTTTTCGGGCGTATGAGATCTTCCCAAACGGCCGCAGTTTTGTTGAACGTTGTTTAAATCTACTCAATCCACACGATATTCAAGACCCGGGATATTCATATTTTAAATGGCTGCTATGGCTGAGCATTTGGATACGGTGGATGATTTTGTGAGGAATTTAGCTCGCCAAAGTTTTTTCTCATTCAATGCAAT